>NC_081840.1:88843792-89208928 GCF_963259705.1 Myotis daubentonii | reverse complement strand
ACTAGTAGACAAGCAAAATAAATTACCAACTCAAATTTTGCTTAACATAATTTTTTAAATAACATATGGCCTATTGTTATTCAAGGATTATTATATATTATAGTGTCATATATTTCCTAATACAAGCTTATAACAAAGTAACAGTATATTCATGTTCTTTTTTTTAAGCATTGCTTAACAGATTAAAACACACACCTATGACATCTATACATATAATCAACATCTTAAATACCAGCTTTGAAACATCTCAATGATACGTTACACCGCACTAAAAATTGAGATGTATACGTTCACCTACATACTCATTAAAATGGGATAGAATTAACCAGCATCACAGATATACTCCAAGTTAATGCCACTTGGTTTTCTTTTTCTTTTATTAAAAAGTAAAAAATAGTTTACAATTAAATACAAACGAAAATACCTTTAAGTAGACCTCATCTTTCAGTCCACTTATATTTAATGAAAATGATGAAATTTATTATCACCTTGGAAGGGGAGAAGATTCAGGTAAGACAGTCGTATATTGCCCTGGCCAGGTAGCTCAGTAGGTTAGAGCATTGTCCCAATGCACCAAGATTTCAGGTTCGATCCCTGGTCAGGGCACATATAAGGAACAACCAATGAATGCATAAATAAATGGAACAACAAATCCCCCCCCCCTCTCAAAATCAATCAATTGATAAATAAATAAATTGGAAGGGAAGAAAGACCTATACTGTCTACTTGTAGTAGACTCCTTAATATTGTGTGGAAGGCACTTAACAGAAGCACCCTGGAGATGAAAAGGACTGCCCAATGCTTTTCTCCTCTTTGACCTACATACGTGTCTCACATGACAAGGCATGATACCACCTTGAACACAAACTTACCCTTTCCATTCAAACACCAAACGGGCATGGTAGAATGGACAGAGCACTGCACTCCTTCTTAGTAAGGCATGCTAGGATGGAAAATATCTGTTACATAACTTTCTGCATCTTTAAAACAAATCAAGCCCTCAAATAAGCAATGCTGTCACCTCTTGAAAAGTTCTACCCATCAGAATAATCCTCAGATGTTGCTGATAGGAGAATCACAGAAGCCTTAAAATGTTTAAATACCTTGACTAAGCAGTTCAATTTCTAGGAATTTAAGAAAATAGTCTGACATTTACAAACACAGTTTATATATAATAGTTCACTACAGTGTTGTTTTTATAATGTTACAAATTGGAAACAAACTAAATGTCTAATAGCAAGAATTAAGGACAGAGCATCCACACTCGAATTGACAATCAGGCATAGAAAAATATTTCAGGAGGCGAGTAAATACCCACGATACATTGTTAGGTAAAAATGATGTCACACAAATGAACAAACAAATGCATAGACACAGACAACAGTATGGTAGTTACCTACGGGGAAGTGAGTAGGGGGAGGATGAAGAAGGTAAAGGGGTGAAATATATGGTGATGGAAGGAAACTGGACTTTGGGTGTAAGCACACAATGATGTACAATAGATTGTGCACCTGAAACTTATATAATGTTAAATTTAATTAAATTAAAATGATGTTACAGAGTGTTTCATAGAATAAGGTTCCAATTATATGTGTGTGCTTATGTGTGAGTGTGTCTATGTATGTATAAATGTATATATAAATTAAAATGTTAAAAGGGCTATGCCAAAATGTTAACAGTGATGATCTCAGGAGTGGATTTTTTTTCTTTTATTCTGTTTTTCTGTGTTTTTCAAACTTAAAAGCTGGTATTCCTTTTGTCATGACTTTTTTTTCAAATCAAAGTTCTACCTCACTAAAATGCCATCATTCTCATTTAGAATTAATCTCCTGTCATTACTTTCTGAGTGCCTATTTATTGTCTGTACCTCTGTAATATCAACTGTCAATAACAGTTTCACAGTTATAGAGTTATGAGCTTCCAATCTATCTCAGTATGGCTCTATTTAATAAATGTTTGCTAAATTAAATTTATCCTCCTGTTAGCCTCTGTGACCGAGTTTCAAGATAGAACTGTGAGTAATGGGGATGCAGGAGGGTATAAATTAATATGATGGCAAATATTAATACCAAAGCCAAAGTCGGATAGATTTCTTTGCAAAACAATATTATGAAGATGCAATACTGCAGGCCAGGAAGAAATAGAAAATGTTCCCAGAAAGAAGAGGAGACATTGGGAAGCCAACTGAACATGAAAGTGATGGGGCCATACTCTAGAAGAAATGAGGGCCCAAAAAGCCTTTCCTGTCCTATTTACCATCCCAGAGAAAATCTTGAGCGGCTGGGAAGTCTATTTCTTTTTTGCTCCTTCATTCCTTTTTTAGCTTTCTTTTAGTTAGTTATATTTTGGCACCTGTATAGTGAGAAATGTGTTTTCCTTTTCCCCTAGCACAACGGTTTCCCCTAGTGCTTGCTTTCTGGGAGAGTGTAACTCCAGGAAATCAAGACTGCAGACAACAGCATATGCACCTGAGGAGGTGATAGAGCTGGGATCCTTACTCCTGAGACATCAATATTAAAATGCCCTTGGGCAGAAAGGACTACTAAAAAAACAATAGCACTCTGCTGGCTTAGGGGAGAACAAGAGTAAGAGTAGTGAGAATTACATGTTCCCCTTACATGGGGCTAAGTTATTGTCCGCAGCCCCAGCAGAGAGAGTTGGGCACAACCGACAGTGGCAGACAACTTTCATCAAAAAAAAAGACAGCAAAAAAAAAAGAAAGAAAAAAGAAAAGAAAAAGTAGACAGCTATAATAAAGACTGTACACTGAAAACCTATATAATTTTATTAATCGATGTCACCTTAAGGAATTCAATAATTTTTTTAAAAGTAGACAGCTACAACTTTGAGCATCCAAAGAACTGGCAGTGATAAGAGCAGCACTTCCATTGATGGAACATAAAACTGAAAGCTGAAAATTACATTCTTTCTGTTCTGTGCTTTGTTTTCCAGCAAGTCACGTGTTTGTCAGACTCCCTTTACTTAAAAACCAGGTAATACTTCTTTCCCACCTCAGAGGTGCCTTCCAAAATACAGTCAACAATATGCTATGCTTTGGCTACTTTTTTGTGTGTTTTTTTAAGAATAATCACAAATCAGCATTTTTAATCGACCACATAGGACCAGATTGAGAGAGAAAGACCAATGTGTTCCAGTCGCCTTGTTCCGCTTTATGACCAAGCAGGAAGTTTCAGAGCAAACCTCCACCTCTCAGGAAGCTTACGTCAAACTGAGAACTGACATCCTGTTTAACACAGTCTGAACTTTTTTCCCTCAATTCTAGATACTCGCTATTTGAACTAATCTTTCCTGAAATTGTTTTCTTTGACTCTCAAAAGACTATGTATATCTGTTCTACGTGATAAATGGAATACCTCTATGACTAATGATGATAAAAGTTGAAGTTTTTTGGATTCAAGTGTCTATGACTCTACTTATATCCCTATTTTCTATACTTTATTGATGTTACTTCTCAAGTAGGTTCTTGTTGACCACTTTCTGATTCATTACTTATGCAGCTAACACGCTAAAAACAAGCAAAGAAAACCCTCAGTGGAACATCCTGGTGCTTCTCCTCAGGACATAACCATGTCATCATGCAGTGAGGGAGGTGACAGGGTGGTGATTCTGGATCTTCAAGAAACTGGCTGTGTGACTTTGTTCCTAACCTTTCTGGTTTTAGTTACCTCATCTGAAAATGAGAGGAATGGGTTAAATGATCTTTAGCATATCCTGTGCGATTGTACAATGAGGAAGTGGAAATCTTTACCTCAGATACTGTAAAGTCCTAAATTAAAAAACAAACATATTCTAAGTGTAAGCCTCAGGATAAATGTGGTTGTATCTTCCTAGATGTATTGGTTAGCATTCTTTATGGATGCACTTAATAGAAATCCAAATGGATCTTATTTAGATAAGAAGGTGAGTTTATCATAAAGGCAAAGAATTGTCTCACAGAACCCAAGGGCAGAAATTCAGCTGCACATGAGGAACCAGGAGGATGAATGTCCAAAGGACTCTTCCTCTCTGCTCTCCCTGCTTTTGTACATCTGCTTCACTCCACCTTCTCTCAATAGACCAGGTTCTTCTGTTCCCCCTGACCACAGAATGGAAAACAAGACACCCTGTAAGTTCTTGAATTTAAAAGGGATAGTCCAGACACATGAAGACAGATGGCTGTCTCTCAGTCCAAATGCCATATTCCAAGAAAAGGCTCTAATCGGCCCACTTTAGGACAGATGCTTCCCCTGGAGTAATCAATTGTCATCTAAGTTCCCAGCTGGGACCACTTAGATTGAACATAACAGCTTTCACCACAACCCTGAGGATGGGGAAGGGGGAAACTTCTAGAAAGGGGATATAGCTCAGCCAGGTGTGGCTCAGTGGTTGAGCATTAACCTAGGAACCAAGAGGTCACGGTTTGATTCCCAGTCGGGGCATATGCCTAGGTTTTGGGCTCAATCCCTAGTGAGGGGCACGCAGGAGGTCTCTCTCTCCCTCCCCCTTCCTCTCTGAAATCAACAATAGAAAGTTCAATAAATGTTCTCATACTAAAATACTACTTTACACAAGCATATTGTGTGTTTTTTTATTTTGAAATAATTATAAGTTCACAGGAAGTTAGTACAGAGAGGTTCCACCCAGTTCCCTCCAATGGTAGCATCTTATGTAACTGTAGTAAAATATCAAAACCAGGAAATTGACTGGTACACTCCATCAACGGTATTCAGATTTCACCACTTTTACATGCACTCATTTGTATGTGTGTATAAAAATATATGCCATTTTGTCCTATCTTTATAGATTTGTGTAACCGCCACCATATTGAAGATACAGAACTATTGCATCACCGCAAAGATCCTGTGCATAAATGCAAAGCTCAATGAATTTTCATGAAGTAAATGTAGCCATGTAATTCAGCTCAAGGTTCAAAATAACCACCATCTCAGAAGGCCTCCTAATCCTCCCTTCAGTCATTATCCTCCTTTAAGGCTGCATCACATAACATGTACTCTTTTATATCTGGCTTCTCTTTCTCAACACTGTTTTCATCAGTCATCTCTGTTGTTTTATGTAATGACTAGAGGCCCAGTGCACGAAATTCGTGCTGGGGGGGGGGGCTCTCAGCCCAACCTGTACCCTCTCCAATCCGGGAGCCCTCAGGGGATGTTCTACTGACAGCTTAGGCCCGCTCCCTATGGTTCTCTGCTCTCTGCGGGGCCGCTTGACCGCTACTGGGTCGCCGCAGGCGATGGCCAAGCAGGCCCTGCTCTCAGCAGCCGCCCCCCGGGGACTGGAGGACTCCAGCAGGGCTGAGAGGACTGGGCGCAGCCATCTTGTGGCTATGGGCACCGCCATATTTGTGTTGGAGTGCTGGCTAATTTGCATATTACTCTTTTATTAGATAGGATAGTTCACTCATTACCAAGAGCTTAACATTTGTTACAATTTTATTAAGGTTATATGAAATAGAATAAATTGCATATTTTAAAAGTATGCAATTTGATGAGTTTTGACATATGTACACACCCATTTGCAATACTACAATTAAGATAATAAACATATCTATTTCCTCAAAATATTTCATGAATATTCAAAGCTAAAAATGAGACTTGAGAAAGGTAAACATCTTAAGATTACATTGACTTCTAGATATTTTACAGGTGTGAATAAGTAATATTTACTTTTCTCTGTTTTTGGAGTACTTTAATGAGAAAAGTTTATTACATATGTGTTATCAAAAAATAAATCTAGCTTTATAAGACCATAAATCTAAATAATTATTCTAAACTGCCTCTGATAGTGGCTTCATGACTGCCAGAGACAAATGAGAAATCCTGACATGAAAGCAAAAATGAAATCTACACACACACAAGTATACATGCAGGCACTCACGCACATATGTGCAAAAAGGACAAACTGAACCAAGTTTCTGGATTAATTAAAAGGTATAAATCCAAAACTGTAACCATAATAATGGTGTTTAGAGGGCTATAGACCAAAAAGTATCTGTTAATTTTATAACCATATAAAATTTATATAGTACTATTCTTTTCTTAAATGTGCACAATATTTATGTAGCTGTTATAATGAAGAGTTTTTCACATTTATTCACATATCCTCAAAATTTATCATTAAACTTATTTAATTGACTTGGCCTGTCTTGTGGAGAGGATATAAATAATTCTGACTAATGTTTAAGAGCAAGTCAAATGGGTAAAATTGGAATTTAGTTCTTCCTTTCTCTTCATGTCATTGCTTGGATCATAAAGAACTATCCCCTTAGCATCAAACTACTTTTGCTCTCCAGAGACAATAAATACCACACATCTGTAAAAAAAGAAAGAAAGAAAGAAAGAAAGAAAGAAAGAAAGAAAGAAAGAAAGAAAGAAAGAAAGAGAGAGATACTAAATGAAGGAAGTGAAAATCTTTATATATCCTATTTTAGTCAGTTTTCTTCATATAGGTGATCTGAAAGGTAATATTTTCATATAAAAAATTTATTGAACTCCTCCTTGTAGGTTGGTAGTCTGGGAAAATGCTATGTGAAGGGTGTAAAACATTGATTCCTTGTGGACCAGATGAAAAACTGTGGATCAGATTACAATGCAGGTAGACCTTGCCTGAATGACTTTGGCCCAAGAAAGCAGATAAATGTTCTCTTGGATGAGCCCTCCAGTTATGCTGGGCTCTGTGATAGGCTCTATTGCACTTAACATTTTTATTAAAAATTTGGATAAAGCCCTGCCAGTGTGGCTCAGTGGTTGCTTGTTGACCCATGAACCGGGAGGTCACAGTTCAATTCCCAGTCAGGGCATATGCCCTAGTTTAAGGCTTGATCCCCAGTAGGGAGCTTGCATGAGGTAGCCAATCAATGATTCTCTCTCATTATTGATGTTTCTAAACCCCTCTCCCTTTCCCTTCCTCTCTCTGAAATCAAGAAGAATAAGAATAAGAATAAGAATAAGAATAAGAATAAGAATAAGAATAAGAATAAGAATAAGAATAAGAATAAGAATAAGAATAAGAATAAGAATAAGAAGGAGAAGGAGAAGGAGAAGAAGAAGAAGGAGAGGAGGAAGAAGGAGAAGAAGAAGGAGAGGAGGAAGGAGAATTTGGATAGAAACTCATGTAATTAAATTTGTAGGTCACATATAGTTAAGGATTACAAATTTGTTTATTGAGACTAAAGAGCTATTTGGGAAACCTACTTATAAAAGCCAGAATTTCAGTTAAAAATCAACTGTACAGAGAAAACCAAGATGGCGGCATAGGTAAACACCGGAGATTGCTGCCTCTCACAACCACTTCAAAAATACAACTAAAAGACGGAAGAGACATCATCCAGAAGCAAAGGAAGGCTGGCTGAGGGGAAATTCTACAACTAGAAGGAAAGAGAAAAGTATACCGAGACTCAGAGGAGGTGTGGTGCGGAAGTAAAATACTAAGGTGCGGAGATGCATTCGGAGAGGGCTGGTGGCTGAGGTCATGATTGTCTTTTCCAATCGAGAGGGAGTCTCAGGCTCTGAGCTCGAGTTCCGGGCGAGTCTCTGGGGTCCCAGACTCATATGGGAGAAATGGGACTGTCTGGCATCGGTCAGAACTCAAGGGCAGCTTTCTCTCAGAGACACGCACAGTGATTGCCAGGGCCTCTGAGGACAGGACTGAGAACAGCCATACTGCTCGCTCCACCCGCCCAGTTGATCCCCTGGGGCTCTGCCCCGCCCAAGCCTTGCACGGAGGCTTTTGCATATGAAAGGCCCAGCCCTTTGTAATCTGAAAATTACTTAAAAACTGCAGCTGCCCAAGGCCCCAGGGCAACTTGCATTGCTTTACAGCTGGCTTCTGCAGGATAGCCTCAGGCAGAGGCTAGATTAGCACCTCCTTAGATCCAAGAGCCAGTGTACACAGTGGTCAGAGTGGGACCATCCAATTATAACTCTGCAGATCCATAAGTGACACACTCAGGGGGCAGACTCAGTGAGCACCAAAGCCCCACTGAAGCAAGTCTTACCCCATAAGGGTGTCTTCAGCAAAGAAGTTCTCCCACTGTAGACACAGCTGATTCTCACAGCCAATTGATCTGGAGGTCAAATCTTCCCAGTGTTACCTACAACAATCAAGGCTTACCTACAACAAGACTGTGCACAAAGCCCACAAGGGGGTGCACCAAGAGTGTCTACCTCAGGTAATTGGGGAGGCTGAGCCACCGGGCCCTAGGGGACACTTAGCACAGAAAGCCACTCTATCGACACAGCGAAGCATAAAAAATGCCGAGACAAAGAAACAGGACACAAATGACAGAAATGGAGGAAAGCAAACTACTGGATATAGAGTTCAAAACCACACTTTTAAGGTTTTTCAAGAACTTCCTAGAAACCGCCAATAAATGTAGTGAGATCCTCAAGAAATCTAGTGAGACCCTCGATGGTGTGATAAAGGACCAACTAGAAATTAAGCATACACTGACTGAAATAAAGAATATTATACAGACTCCCAACAGCAGACCAGAGGATCGCAAGAATCAAGTCAAAGATTTGAAATACGAGGAAGCAAAAAACACCCAACCGGAAAAGCAAAATGAAAAAAAAAATCCAAAAATACGAAGATAATATAAGGAGCCTCTGGGACAGCTTCAAGCATACCAACATCCAAATTATAGGGGTGCCAGAAGATGAGAGAGAGCAAGATATTGAAAACCTATTTGAAGAAATAATGACAGAAAACTTCCCCCACCTGGTGAAAGAAATGGACTTACAGGTCCAAGAAGCGCGGAGAACCCCAAACAAAAGGAATCCAAAGAGGACCACACCAAGACACATCATAATTAAAATGCCAAGAGCAAAAGACAAAGAGAGAATCTTAAAAGCTGCAAGAGAAAGAAACTCAGTTACCTACAAGGGAATACCCATACGACTGTCAGCTGATTTCTCAACAGAAACTTTGCAGGCCAGAAGAGAGTGGCAAGAAATATTCAAAGTGATGAATACCAAGAACCTACAACCAAGATTACTTTATCCAGCAAAGGTATCATTCAGAATTGAAGGTCAGATAAAGAGCTTCACAGATAAGGAAAAGCTAAAGGAGTTCATCACCACCAAACCAGGATTATATGAAATGCTGAAAGGTATCCTTTAAGAAGAGAAAGAAGAAGAAAAAGGTAAAGATACAAATTATGAACAACAAATACACATCTATCAACAAGTGAATCTAAAAATCAAGTGAATAATCTGATGAACAGAATGAACTGGTGATTATAATAGAATCAGGGGCATAGAAAGGGAGTGGACTGGCTATTCTTGCGGGGGAAAGGGGTGAGGGGGATGCGGGAAGAGACTGGACAAAAATCGTGCACCTATGGATGAGGACAGTGGGTGGGGAGTGAGGGCGGAGGGTGGGGTGGGAACTGGGAGGAGGGGAGTTATGGGGGAAAAAAAGAGGGACAAATGTAATAATCTGAACAATAAAGATTTAATTAAAAAAATCAACTGTACTAGTATAGTTCAGGTAAACATGTTCTTCAGCAGTATTTGGAAAGAAGAATTTTAGTAGACTATATCTTGGGCTTTATTAATTAACTAGAGGCCCAGTGCACAAAAATGTGTGCACTCAGGGGAAGGGTGTAGGGGGGTCCCTCAGCCTGGCCTGTGCCCTCTCGCAGTCTGGGACCCCTCGGGAGATAACGACCTGCTGGCTTAGGCCTGCTCCCGGGTGGCAGAGGGCAGGCCCAATCCTTAGGTGCAGCCCTTGGTCAGGCTCAGAGCAGGGCCGATTGGGGAGTTGGGGCACCGCCCCCTGTCATGTACAGAGCAGGGCGGATTGGGAGGTTGCGATGCCACCCTCAGTCACACACAGAGCAGGGCCCATAAGGGGAGTTGGGGCTCCGTACCCTGTCACGCACAGAACAGGGTCGAATAGGGGGTTGAGGCTCTCCCCCCTGTCACTCACAAAGTAGGGCCGATAGGGGAGTTGGGGCACCGCCCCCTGTCACACACAGAGCAGGGCCGTGGGGGGCGCCACACCCTGTCACACACAGAGCAGGGCCGATCACGGGGTTGGGGCACCACAGCCTGTCACACACAGAGCCGCAGGGTGATCAGGGCATTGGGGAGCTCCCCCCTATCAGGCACAGAGCAGGGCTGATCAGGGGGTTGGGGAGCCTTCCCCTGTCATGAACAGAGCAGGGCGAATAGGGAGGTTGTGGCCCCGCCCCCTGTCACACACAGAGCCACAGGGCAATCAGGGGGTTTGGGAGCTGCCCCCTGTCACCCTGATCCCAGTGCTGGGAGGCATATTACCCTTTTACTATATAGGATAGAGGCCTGGTGCACGGGTGGGGTTTGGCTGGTTTGCCCTGAAGGGTGTCCTGGATCAGGGTGGGGGTCCCCACTGGGGTTCCTGGCCAGCCTGGATGAGGGGATGATGGCTGTTTGCAGCTGGTCACACACCCTTCAGGGTGGGGGTCCCCACTGGGGTGCCTGGCCAGTCTGGGTGAGGGGCTGAGGGCTGTTTTCAGGCTGGAGGGTGACTGAAGCTCCCAACCGCTCCTTGTTTTCTGGGGTTTTGTTTAGCTTCTATATTTGTAACAATGTTTCAAACTGCAAGCTCAGTCCTCCGTCACTGAAGCAAGCAAGCTTCATGTTCGCTTCAAGCTGCCTAGCTGCCGGCCGCCATCTTGGCTGGCAGTTAATTTGCATATTGCCCTGATTAGCCAATGGGAAGGGTAGCAGACGTATGGTTAATTACCATGTTTTTCTTTTATTAGATAGGATATTCAGTGCTTAGAACTAAAGAAACAGGTCCTATCTATTCATGCTTGGTCAGACCACACCACTTTTTCAAAGAAACATTAATAAACCAAAGATCTCCACAGAAGGCCAGCCATAGAGATTTGGAACTATTAAGCTATTGAATAAATGGTTTTGTCCAGGGCAGGGAGGGTCAATAGATTCAAATATCTGAAGGAGAGTTATGTGGCAGATGTTAAACTTAATATTTGTGACTTCAGAGAACAAAGCCAGGATCAATGTTTAGAAACGACATGTAAACAAGGTTTAGCTCAATGTAACATCTTTCTAGTCATTAGGATTGTGGGCTGCTTTGGCAAGGGGTAGACAAATGCACCCCCCAAAGATGTCCATGTATTAATCCCTGGAACCCATAATATGTTGCCATATATGGCAAAAAGGACTTTGTAGATGTAACTAATTTAAGAATCTTAAGTTAGGGATATTCTCCTGGATTATCCAGATGAGCCCAATGTAACCACAATGGTCTTTGAAAGAAGGAAGAAGGAGGCAGAATAAACCGAGAGGAAGATGTGATGATGGAAGCAGAGGGCCAGAATCAAAAGGAGATGTGAAGATGCTATGTTGCTGGCTTTGAAGATGGAGAAAGGGACCATAAGCCACGGAATGCAGCCTCTAGACACGGGGAAAAGCAAGGAAACAGATTCTACCCCAGAGCCTCAGGAGGGAATTCAGCCCCACCAACACCTTGATTTTGGCCCAGTGACCTACAGAACTGTAGATTTTTGGACCTCTGACACGCAGAACTGTAAGACTTTACGTTTGTGTTCTTTAAACCACTAAATTTGTGGTGATTTGTTACAGTAAGAGGAAACTTATCCCGGGGATAGTGAGTTTCTTTCCATCCTCACAGATAGTAATAGAGCTGGATGATTTTGATCCAGGGAGCTGAGAATTGTGGAAAGGATTGGACTAGAACAATCTAAAAAGCCTTTTCCACTGGGACTGAGCCCTCTTTTTTTAATTTTTGAATATTTTCCCTTGGAAATCTTAAGTATTTCCCATAATTTCAACTATAACCTCTTTATGAATAATACCCAAATTCATTCAAATTCTATTTCTAGCCCTAATTTTTTTAAAAATCATCACCCAAGGTTTTTTCCCCATTGATTTTTAGAGTGGAAGAGAGAGGGAAAGACAGAGAGGAATATCAATGTGAGACAAACACATCAACTGGTTGCCTCCTGCACGAGTCCTGACCAGGGAGAAGCCTGCAACCAAGGTACATGTCCTTGACTAGAATCAAACCAGGGACCCTTGGGTCTGCAGGCCAATGCTCTAGCCACTGAGCTAAGTCGGCTAGGGCTCTTGCTCTAATTTTTAATTCCACATATCTCATTAGCTGACACTTTCATTTGGATATCCTGAAATATCTTTAAATTCAGTATGATTCCAGTGAGAAAAGATGCAGGGATTGAGAGTTTAGACCTGCAGAGAAGTAAGTGTGGCCCTTCCTTGAAGGAG
Source organism: Myotis daubentonii (assembly GCF_963259705.1). Lineage (NCBI taxonomy): Eukaryota > Metazoa > Chordata > Mammalia > Chiroptera > Vespertilionidae > Myotis > Myotis daubentonii. The sequence goes on along the minus strand of NC_081840.1, from coordinate 89,196,656 downwards.
AAAAATAAAGCTAATTTTTCTTCTGTAAATGAACAGATCCAAAATGAAGCAAAATCGGCCATGAAAAATTCTGGTGACAAAATTTCTCAGTGTTTTTGTATAGCAAACTACAGAGAGGCTTTTTAACCTCAAAGAGGATAGAGTTAAAGTGTTTTTTTTTCTTAAGTTGTAGTTGTACTTCTTCAAAGTTTTCACAAATATTATGTTCTTAACAAGAAAAATTACACTAGATAATATCTAGACCTGTTGTACATGTCTTCAGCCATCACTCTCAAGACTAGGCTACCCAGTGAAATTATAGATGATAAATATGAGTTAAAGCTGCAGGGAGCCATGTCATATAGCAGTTTAGAGTTCAGGCTCTGGAGTCAGGCTGCCAGGATTAGAGCTAGAGCTCTACTATTGATTGAATGAGTAACCCTGGACAAGCTGGTTAACCCCCTTTGCTTCAGTTTCTTCTATAAAATGCAGATAAATAGATTACCTTCTTCTAGGGCTGTTGACAGAATTAAAAGAGATAAATAATACAAGTAAAGTGCTTAGAACAGTGATGGCATATAGCAAGTGCTCAGTAAATTCCATATTTTAGAAAAGAACATAACCATGGAAAGCTCTTGACCATCAACAGAGAAGGAGATTCTAGTTTCCAAATGGCAGTTGTTTGCATACAAGATTTAATGCAAGGGTACAGTGTGTTTTTCCCCATGGCAGCCTGGCTTATCTTGGTCCCTAATTCCTGCCCTGGTAAGGCATTTAATTTAAGCTCCTAAATCCTGGCTCCTTTTAGTCCTGACTTGATGTCATCAACCTTCCTGACATCCCAATGACTAATTCTAAGCATACCACTCCTTTCTGATAACTCCTACCTGCTCTAGTTGGCAACCTGACCCACCTGTTCTTCAGGGTTTGCAGGAATGCACCACTCCAGTAACCCTGATTGCCTTCACCTTTCACCCATTCTAGTAGGTGCAACACTCCAGCTCTGCCTTAGCTCCAAAAGAAAACCTTTGGTGGTTTGGGCACGTTGTTATTAAAAAGTTGAAATTGAATGAGGGAGGGGCTTTGTATATAGGTGTTAGTGCTTCTTTAAATCTTATTGAATATGATGTCCAACATATGCCATTAGTAATTAGATAGGTCACACTTTAAGATTATTTTATTAAGTATGTTTTTTATTGATTTCAGAGAGAGAAGGGAAAGGGAGAGAGCGATAGAAACATCAATAAGATGTTCCTATCTCTGAGAGAAAATCATTGCTTGGCTGCCTCCTGCACGCTGCACACTGGGTATTGAGCCCACAACCTGGGCATGTGCCCTGATCAGGAATCAAACCGTGACCTCCTAGTTCATGGGTCAATGCTCAACCATTGAGCTACACTGGCTGGGCCAAGACTCTTCTTTTTTTAAGAACTATTTTGTTTGTTGGAAATACTAATTTTATTTTGTAGGTGATGAAATTGGAATTCAGGAATGGTAATTGCTAAAGCTCTTTTAGTTATCAAGAGGAAGATACAAAATTGAATTCAGAACTTTTGACTCTTAGCCCTGTGATGTTTTGAAGGCAAAAAGAGTTTTGTGAAGAAATTATTTATAATGTTTTCAAAATTTTCTCTTTGACTTTCAGCATTTTTTTCTATGCTATATCTAGTAGTGGGTTTCTTTATATTTATCCTATGTGGGATTTGTCGAGTTTCTTAGATGTATAGGTTATAATTTTTCTAAATCTGGGGATTTTGCAGCCATGATTTCTTCCAGGTCCCTCCCCCTCCCCCCCTCCCCCGCTATGTCCTTTCCTTCTGGCGGTCCCATTATGTGCATGTTAGTGTTCTTAATGGCGTCTCACATTTTTCTGAGGCTTCCTTCTCTTCTGTGGCTTGCATAATCTCTGTTCATCATTTTTCTAGCACACAACATCAACAAAAAAACCACATTGAGGATAGTAATACTAAAAGGGCCTTCTCAAAAGTCTCACTGTGCTTATAATGAATGGAAAGAATATGGTAAGAAGTATCAAGATATATCCAAATTTAAAAAAGATAACTCATCTATCAACAAGTTATATGATCTTGAATAAGTCACTAATTATTCTTAATCATTGCTTCTTCATTAACATCCTGAAGGTAAAAAATGTTTCTCCACTCTAGCTAAGATGGAAGGTTTTATACAATAAAATCATAGATGCTATACTTGCAATTATTGTTACAGAGATATTTTTAAACAAACAAACAAAACATGGTAAGAAGGGGAAAAAGACATAGTGAAATATATGTGTATATGCCTAACACAAGATGGAGGCATGAGAAATGATCAAGGAATTTTAACAAGAATCGTTTCCTGTGGCTTAGTCCCACTCAGACATTAGTAGAAAGTAGTTGACATATGTAGCTCAACTCAGTTTCACTAAACCAATGAGAAGCTTCAAGGCATCTTTTCAGGGTCCTGGGCTGTTCCAGGGGCGTAGAGTAGGATTAAGATAGGTCTGGGATCTAACTCAAGAGAGCAGAAGTAGGGGCTCCTTATGCCAAAAGGACAGAGGCATTGTCTTGGAGGAGTTCTGATCAGTTTCAGAAAGTGTATGCTACCAGAGGATTCCAATTAGCATAAACATGGGGAGTAACAGGACCACACTGAGGTGTTTGGAGTCACTAGAATTAATCTATCCTGGGGATTGTCCGGAATTTAAGGACCACCCCAATGACACATGAGAGTGGCAACTGACCAAGTCAAATGCCCCAAGCCTCACAAATTATTAGGGGCTATAGATTGAGTTACAGCTTTTGCCAACACTATTAGTTTCTGGTTATGACTGATATTTCTAGTACTATTATCAGATTCAAATACATAAGGTCCTCAAGTAATGCCATTTCATTATAATGTTGATAAGTTGCCATAGGAACTTAACTCTTGTTTATGTCAATTAGCCTATGGGAAAATTGGTTTTGTTATGCGCCATTTCACTTCAAGTCACAGAACCTACTGACAACATCAAGTGAGGATTTACTATATAGACTTTCCCCCTGTCTTTAGTGTTTTATATTTACTTACTGGTAAACACATTTGAGGAAATTAAGGATCAGATAGACTAAATAATTTATATAAAGTTACACACCTGAAATTTAAACCCAGGCTGTGTGATTCCAGTGTCCATACACTTAATCACTGTACTATGCTATTCATGCTACTACTAGAGGGACCCCCCCTCCCAGTGCATGAATTTCGTGTACCCCCTCCCCAGTGCACGAAATTCATGCACTGGGGGGAGAGGGGGGTGTCCCTCAGCACAGCCTGAACCCTGTCCAATCTGGGACCCCTTTGGGGATGTCCAACTGCCAGTTTAGGCCCAATCCCCCGATCCCTGTGGGATCAGGCCTAAACCAGCAGATGAACATCCCTCTAACAATCCAGGACTGCTGGCTCCCATCCGCTTGCCTGCCTGCCAGCCTGATCACCCCCTAACCACTCCCCTGCCAGCCTGAGCACCCCCTAACCACTCCCCTGCCAGCCTGACCAATGCCTAACTGCTCCCCTGCCGGCCCAATTGCCCCCAACTGCCCTCCCTTGCCGGCCCAGTCATCCCTAACTGCCCTCCCCTTCTGGCCTGGTCACCCCCACCTGCCCTCCCCTGCAGGCCATCTTGTGGTGGTCATCTTGTAACCACAGGGGGGCAGTCATCTTGTGTGAGGGTGTGGCAGTCAATTTGCATATTACCTCTTTATTATATAGAACTAGAGACCCAGTGCATGAAATTTGTGCACTCAGGGGAGGGGGGAATAAAATTGTATATATAGGGTGTCCCAAAAAATGTATACACATACTTTGAATAATACGGCGATGTTTATTAACATATATTTTATTTTTAAAATTGAGCTATCAGCTGTTAAAATGTGTATACATTTTTTGGGACACCCTATATTTTGAAGTAGTTGAATTTGAGAAAGTTAGAAATATTCTCAATAGAGGGCTGAAGTTATAAACCATGAAAAAGAGAGAAAATTAATTTTCTTTTAACAATTTGATCATAAATTTTCCCCATCTTTCTTGAGGAGTATGGGTCTTTTTATTATTGTTGTTATTCTTTTATAGGAACTCTTTAATTTAGAAAAATTAATTATTTGTCTATTCTATATGAGTGACAAATGTTCTTCTACAACTTGTTCTTAGTCTTTTGACTTTACATATAAAGGTTTTTTTCTAGTCAACTTATCAGTTTTGTGTGTCTTTTGGCTTTGTATCATGTTAAGAAAGGGTTCCCCCACTCAGACATTAGCAAAAACAAAAACAGTTTCATGGTTTTGTTTTTTATATTTAAATCTGTGATCTATGTGCAATTTATCCTAGGGCAAGGTCTGAAATATGCATCTTTTTTTTCTGGATGGCTATTTTTCTTTTGTTTCAATTTGATTAGTTAAATAACCCTTCCCCATTTTAAATAACCATTTTATCATATCCAGATTCTTTTGTTTTAAAATGTATTTATCTACTAACTATTCAATTTAATTAATTTATCTATTCATAAGCCATTACCATAACATGAAATTATTATTGCTTTATAATATATTTTAATCTTATGTTTTCCAGATTTAACTTAGATAATAGAATGTTAATGAATAAATTTCATTATTTATTTCAGCCTGTGAAAATATTTTTGAACCTTAATTCTAAATAAACTGTTATCTCTCTTTTTATATAGTTATAAATTTTAATTACCATGCCTATAAATATTAATCTAATATAAAATTTTCAACAAAAAAGGGCTAGAAATAAATTCTTATAGCATTGTCCTAGAGCAGTGATGGCGAACCTATGACACGCGTGTCAGAGATGACACGCAAACTCATTTTTTTGGTTGATTTTTCTTTGTTAAATGGCATTTAAATATATAAAATAAATATCAAAAATACAAATCTTTATTTTACTATGGTTGCAAATATCAAAAAATTTCTATATGTGACATGGCACCAGAGTTAAGTTAGGGTTTTTCAAAATGCTGACACGCCGAGCTCAAAAGGTTCGCCATCACTGTCCTAGAGCCTTATTATTCTAAGTATGGTGTATGAACCAATTATAGATGGAGCTTGTTATAAATTCTGAATCTCAGGTCCTAAACCAGACTTAATCATTCAAAATCTTCATTTTAACTAGATCCCCCAAGTTACTTGTATGCGCATTAAGAGTTTGAGAACAGTATATAATAGAGATTTCCCTCTAGGGTAGTAATCCACAGTCTTCACTGCACATTAAAGTCGCCTGGGAGGCCTTTTAAAAAATACTGCTGACGGGGCTGCACCCCTTGAGACTGAGTTAATTGGCCTAGGGTTGGGACCCTTGCCGCTGGTATTTTTAAAAACCCCTAATTGCAGCCAGAATTGAGAAGCAGTGTTCTAGAATTACAGCTCACGATTGGATTGTTAGGATCATGGTTCCTTAAAAACCTGGAAGGGTGCCTTTATCATCTATTTGATGGGTGTCACTAGAAAACACCCATGATCCAGAAGCACCCCCAGAACTTAGTTGTTGCACCTGCCTGGCTTGGCTTTTTCCCTGACCATGACTTTGGTTTCCTAGATCAATGGCTCTTGCTTCCTGATAACTTAAGCACCTCTTTATCTTTCTGCTCTAACAACCAATAAAGGTTTCTGGCTTGCTGCTCACCCCAATAAGGAGCCACAGATTGGTTCCTGCCTGTATTTCTGTCCTACTGCCTTATTCCTAATTCATGAACCTAATATAATTTGATTCCTACCTACTTATTCCAGCTTTGGTTTAAGAGATTTTAGTTCCGTATACAGTTAAAATCCCATGCTCATAAATAGCTATCACAATGGTCAGCTCGTCTCCTTGTTCAGCCATGGTAATTAGTGAAGATAGGCTGTAGATCTCTCCTGATACACCAACCCAGTAACCTTAGCAAAAGAGGAAAGGGGATTTGTTTTGAATGACATTCTGAAAGAACACATGTCGGCTTCTAACAATCACTATGAACTTCCACAAATGTTCATGTGCCCATGTTTAATGAACTGTTATCATTGATGGCGAACCTATGACACGTGTGTCAGAGGTGACACACAAACTCATTTTTTTGGCTGATTTTTCTTTGTTAAATGGCATTTAAATATATAAAATAAATATCAAAAATATAAGTCTTTGTTTAAATATGGTTGCAAATATCAAAAAATGTCTATATGTGACACAGCACCAGAGTTAAGTTAGGGTTTTTCAAAATGCTGACATGCTGAGCTCAAAAGGTTCGCCATCACTGTGTTATATGTAGAATGTTGCTTGATATCAGAATCAACTTTCTACTATGTAATTATTGGAATATATATTATTGAAAATTCATTAAGTTATCAGTTCACAGTTTTCCAGAAACGTGCTCAACTCTACCCCTTATTTCTCAGAAATACATTATTTCTTAGATATTACCAACACTGACTCTGCAATCAATAGGCAAACTCTTTTTACATCCTATATAATAAAAGGGTAATACGCAAATCAACTGAATGGCGGAATGACCAGTCGCTATGATGTGCACTGACCACCAGGGGGCAGACACTCAATGCAGATGCTGCCCCCTGGTAGTCAGTGCACTCCCCCGGTGAGCACAGCGGCGATGGCAGTAGCCTCTCCCACCTCTGCCGTAATGCTAAGGATGTCTGACTGACGGCTTAGGCCCGCTCTCCAGAGGAGTGGGCCTAAGCTGTCAGTTGGACATCCCTCGAGGGCTCCAGGACTGCTAGAGGACTCAGGCCAGGCTGAGAGACACCCCCCCCAAGTGCACGAATGTTGTGCACCAGGCCTCTAGTCTAAAGATAAAATTCTCAAGAGTCTTGGAATCTTGAATGCTGTTGAAGTGGATGACTTATCCTTATTTCTTCACATGTTGTGGGCCTCTAGTCCAACTTTAGGTTTGTTCATTTAACATATGTGAATGAAGCACCATGATGTACTGAACCTGAACAAAGTTGAAAAATCAAGGAATTTACTCTCCATTGGAGCTGGTGATATGTATGTCCCCAACCAATTCACATTCTTGTGTTAATGAAATGGATTGGATAAGGTAGATGAAATTCTGTGTGTGAAAGTAGCTAGCCTTAATTTCTAATTTTCTTAATTTCTTAATTTCTAATACAAATATCAATGGATTTTCACATTTTAAAGCTTGTTCCTGGAGTTCAGATAATATTCAGTTTTATCTTGGAGGGGCTGAAGAGTAGTTTCCAAGTAGTATTTTGATTTTCTTCCAGCTTGAAAATATTTCTTTTTGCTTGGAAGATGGAAGCAATACAGTAGTCCAACTCTCCTTTTTCCAGCTACTAAAGTCATACCATTTCCTCAATCAATAGGCCTATTTCTTTTTTGAAGTATTTCCTCTCACAAACTCCTAAAGGGGATGAAAGATCAAGAAAAAATTATATCAAAATAGAGATTTAAAAATGTGGGGGAAACAGTCAGAGTGCTAAAGGCAGATAGCTCAACAAATATTTATCAACAAGTCACTCATTTGTGGGGGTAGAGGGGAATGGGTGGAGGGGGAAGAGGACATAGAGGGGATAAATGGTGATGGAAAAATTAAATTAAAATTTAAAAACACACAAAACAAGTCAATCATTTTATGATCTGCCCCCAAATTGGTCTTTTCCAATTTCAGAACAGTAGTAGGGAAGAGAATCAATAATGATGACTGTATAGCCAGTATTTACTTCATGCCTGGCACCTATTTTATTAACTCCCTTTACCAATCAGGAAATGGGCACAGGATCAGAAAATAGACACACACGTTGTTTAGCTGTAGTTAGCAAGTGCCAGAGACAGGATTCAAACCGGAGCCTGCCTGACTTCAGAGCATAAGTGAGGAACCACCATACAACCTGCTCTCTTTTCCATTGTTGTTCACTCCTGCACTATTGGGTAAAGCTTGCTTTCCTGCTTTCCTTCAAGTCGCTGGTGGGATACTGAAGACAGACTTGAAATGATGCCTCGAAGCTGTTGAGTAAGCAATTTCATCTTTTTTTAATTCCACCCCTGCTATGTATCTGCGGTAGTGGTTTGTTTTTGGTTTTGTTTTTGGTGTGTGTGTTTTTTCCTAAAACACCCTGCTTTCCTTCTGCCCCATATCAAAACAAACTAAAAGTGTGTGTGTGTGTGTGTGTGTGTGTGTGTGTGTGTGTGTGTGTGTTGGGGAGGGGAGTCCTTCTGAAGCCCCTCTGCTCCACTCTTTGAGGAGAGGTTCATGGACTCAGTGGTGCCCATATGGCCTATTTGATTATATGCTTTCTTTCTGCCTTTGGCACCACTGCACAAATCTGAAACAGGCAGAAATATGGACGTATATCTTTTTCCAAGTATTTTATTTTATATTACTTTTTCAGATTATGAACTCAACACCTGATCATAGCCATATATCAGAATACTGTAAGAGGAATAACTGAGAAAGGAGAATATGTTTTTCTCTAATAATTTACAGTAACCTGTAAATTCAATAATCTCATTTTTTCTAATAAAAATTTAAAGAAAACACACATATCTTTATTTCAGTATAAATTATAATAAGTGACCTTACCACTTCAATATTGGCTCAGCTACTGATTATAATTAACTTTAATAGAATGTTGAGATTATACTACTGTTTTCCTGTAGGTTACTGGTTTTTAACTGCTGGAAGGAAAAAACCAGTAGAATAAATAGAATACAGTCACAGGGATATGAAATTCAGCCTATAATTTTTTTCAACACCAAAAAAGGTAATTATTTCTTAACTGTTTAGAACTTTTATTATCTGTAACTGCATTTAGTATTTAAGATCCATTTTTTTAAATCTGTTTGGAATCAACTGTATAAATGAAATACCCCAGATTATTTTTTAAATTGTGAAGTAGGATAAGTATTTTAAATGAATCCTGTATCTCCTTTTCTATGGTATCGTTCAGCATTCTCCATTCTTCTAGGACAGTGATTTTCAACCTTTTCCAGCTCAATGGCACACATAAATTAATTACTAATTACTAAAATTCTGTGGCACACTAAAAAATATATTTTTTGCTAATCTGACAAAAAGAATAGATATAATGTTGATTCATTCATACTGGACAGCTATTGTTTTTTTTATTTGACAATTTAAAGGGAAAAGGTCAGTGCCTCTGAAAAAGAGTTAGGTATTGCACGTTTTAAAAATTCTCACAGCACACCAGCTGAAAATAGCTGTTCTAGGGTGCTGTATCCTTCTGCTGCTCCCCAAACTGCCTGCTGTCTCCACTGCAGATTCAACAGCTGGGAGTGGTCCTTTCCTTCCCTTTCTGCTGTGAGCTCCTGTTTCCTACAAGTCTTCAACAGGTTGGTGACAACTAATCCAAACTAACATGTTAATGGCTTACAGCTGCCATGGGAATTGGGGACGGGTTGAGGATAGGCCTCTCCCCCTGTGGCTATCAAATACCACCTGGGCAACAGATTTATTAGCTTATTTTCAAAAGCGGTCTTGTTCATAATCACATAAGTTGACACGTACTGTACATTTGAAAAGACTATATTGTTTAAATATAAAATAGTTCTTTATTAAGGGGGCTATTGCTTAGATTTAATTGTGTCTCCAAGGTGGGAATTTTTTTTTAATACCCAGAATTGAAGTGAGAATTAGGAGACTAATTCCAAAATCACATACCAGAAACTCATCCTTTCCTAACTTTGTTGCTAATGAATATCCTTGATGCATTCTTAAATTAATCATTTGTAAAAGAGGAACACCATGTGGTAATATTTCATAGAAATGTCATGGAAATTAATAATTATTAAGAATTAAACACTAATAATCAGTGATTTGGGAGCTAATCTATAATAATAAGAGCATAATATGCTAATTAGACCAGATAGCTGAATGACCTTCTGGACAAAGCCACTACAGCAGAGACTGAAATAGAGGTGGTCAGGGGCAATCAGGCAAGCAAGCAAGCAGTTAGGGGCAATCAGGCAGACAGGCAGGCAGGCAGGCAAGCAGTTAGGGATGATCAGGCAGGCGGGCGAGTGGTTAGGGGCAATCAGCGAGGCAGGCAAGTGGTTAGGAGCAATCAGGCAGGCAGGCAGGTGAGCGGTTAGGAGCCAGCAGTCCCGGATTGCAAGAGGGTGCAGGCTGGGCTGAGGGACCCCCCCACCCCCATGCACGAATTTTGTGCATCTGGCCTCTAGTTATAAATATAAAATAAGTAATAGTTATGATACTTAAAGTCATAATCTGTGATTTTCTACAATGGTACCATTTATAAAATACACAAGAATAAATACAGCATTCTAAATTTATAATTTAAAAAGTATGTGAAATGTTCATTCATATAAATATTAAATCAGGATGGATAAAACTTTTGAAGTGTTAAACACTCAGAATAAATTTGCTGTAGAATTTGTTTTGTGTGTGTGTGAAAATTTTCCCTAATTAGCAAGTCAGAATAAAATAAGAAAACTATTGGCACTTTACCTCAGTGCTAATTATAGGTTTTAAGTCAATACTGCTGATTGATATAAACTGAGTTATCATTTTTTATTTCATGCATATAACCCAAGTATTGTTTTGGTTGCAGGCCTCATGGGTTCTATGTTTAAACTAAAGTACCTAATCTGGGTTTCTTCCTGAGGTTTTAGAATTGGCTTGGGGTGGGGAAGAGGATTGGCATAGCTGTGAAAGCAAAATTATTTTCAGTAATTATGTTCAAAAGTTCTTGCATATGTTTACCATCATCCAGGCAGTTTAATTTTAAATACTTTTGTGGACAGTTTGCATTATATGTATTTCTTTCAATTAAAATTTTTAAAATGTTGAATTTTCACATGAGCATGATTAAATATTACACATTATTTTAACAAACATATTTACTCGTTTATTTTGCTTGTATGAATGGTGTTGTTCTTTCAATATTGCATAAACTGTAAAAGTCAAATTGAACCTATATATTCAGGATTTAATAAATAGAAGATAAAACTCAGAGGTAACTTGTGAACTCTGCTTATTCTTCTGATCCATTGTAAGTAATGTCTAAAAGGAAAAGAAGACTTTTTATGGAGTAGATAATGGAAATTAAGAGAGAATGAAGTGGTTTTACCATGAAATAATAGTCATACTTTAGAGATAAAGTGATTTGGGAGCTAATTATATTAATAACCACCACAACAATAAAACAAAACAAAACCCTGTTAAAATATAGCTGAAGATTAGGTTCTATTAACAAAGATGAAATACTTTAGCTAAAAATAATCTACACTAATAAAAGAGAAAGATGCAAATTAACCATCACTCCACTACACCCATAAGCCATGCCCACCAGCCAATCAGGAGCCAGTATGCAATTAACCCAACTAAGATGGCAGCAGCATGGAGCTGGAGTGAGCAGGAGGCTTGGGTTGCCCCCAGCGATGGAGGAAACCAAGCTTCCCGCTTGCCCTGGGCTCCGCTCAAGGGTACAAAGTTTCAATTATAGAAGATAAATAAATCCCAGATACCTGCTTCCAGGCCAACCTGGGGAAAAAAAAGGAGAGGCTGGGAGCTTGGGTAGCAGGGGGGCATGGCCAGCCTGAAAACGGCCATCAGCCCCTCACCCAGCAGGCCACACCCCCATGGGGTGAGGGTCCCCACTGGGAGACTTGGCCAGCCTGCAAACAACCATCAGCCACTCACCCAGGCTGGCCAGGCACCCCAGTGTGTACCCCCACCCTGATCCGGGACACCCTTCAGGACAAACCAGCTGGCCTCCATTTGTGCACCAGGCCTCTATCCTATATAGTAAAAGGGTAATATGCAAATTGACCCTAACAGCAGAAGGACTGGGAATGACTGGTCACTATGACACACACTGACCACCAGGGGGCAGACACTCAATGCAGGAGCTACCCCCTGGTGGTCAGTGCACTCCCAAAGGGAGAGCTCTGCTCAGCCACAAGCCAGGCTGACGGCTGCCAGCACAGCGGTGGTGGTGGTGGGAGCCTCTCCCGCCTCCTCAGCAGCGCTAAGGATGTCCAACTGCAGCTTAGGCCTGCTCCCCGCTGGCAAGTGGACATCTCCCGAGGGCTCTCGGGCTGCCAGAGTGATGTCTGACTGCCAGCAAAGGCCTGATCCCCCAGGGAGAGGGTGTAAGCCAACAGGTGGACATCCCCCGAGGGGTCCCAGACTGCAAGAGGGCACAGGCCGGGCTGAGGGACCCCCCTGAGTGCACAAATTTTTGTGCACCCGGCCTCTAGTCTATATATATGAAAGCCAAGCGACCGGAACACCAGAATGACCCGAATGACCAGTTGCTATGATTTGCACTGTGGCCGGCCAACCAGACTGATGGGGGAGTGGCCCCTCCACCTGACGGGCCCAGACCTGATCAGGGGCGGGGCCAGCCAGCCAACCTCCTGCGGTCCCTCCCCCTGGCCGGCCTGGCCCCAAATCAGCCCCCATCAGGGCAGGCCGGCCGGACCCCACCCATGCACGAATTCATGTACCGGGCCTCTAGTCTATAATGATAAAAGCATAATACACTCATTAAACCAGATATCCTTCCAGGTGACCTTCCAGACGAAGCCGGGGCTGTGAGGGAAGCCTGGATCCCAGGTGCCAGAGGGAAGCCAGTGCCAGCAGCTGAGGGAAGGAAGGCCTACTCTTGCATGAATTTCATGCATCGGGCCTCTAGTTGACTATAAAAAGCATAAGAAAACTCTAAATTATTTCTAATTTTGGTGGTAGCCATGATATGGCACATTTGCATGTCCTCTTACAAAATGTGAAATGGTATTTTAGATGTATTTTTAAATTTGTATGTGCATATTGTGGTTGCACTGTTGATAATGATGCATTACTTTTGAATGTCTTTCATCCCAGCATGGTAAAAGTCTTTATAATATTAAAATTCATGCCTCTGACAGTCTATAGGCAATTAAATTCTGTGATCTACCCATTTGATATATAGATCAGTTCCTAGTAAACATGCTATCTTACATATTTAAAATAAAATTTAAAAATTTAAATAACAATAATGGCACAAGCCATAGAGAAATACAAAGGAGTTTAAAATAATCATGAAAACTCCTAAATTTAAAAATAGAGCTCCTTTGGAAACATGTAAAACTTTATGCTTGAACTAGTTCAAGGTGAATATAAAAATATTTACAATTAAGTCATTTTCACCAAAAAAAAAATATTTTTGGATGACCAATGTGCATCAGACATATGCTGAAGTTAGGTCAGGAGGCCTACATGGCAGGGTGGGCACCTGTCCTTGAGGAGCGAGCTGTCTAGTGAGAGAAACCATCAAGGAAGCAAATAATTGTAATGCAAAGTAACAAGTGCTATAAAGCAGGTGTTTATAAAAGTTGACCCAGGAACTAAGAGGTCATGGTGCTGTAAGGCAGGTATTATAAAAGTGCTATTCTATTAATGCACAAGAACAATGGCATGTTAAAAGGCAAAATATATTACTACCAGAGGCCCAGTGCATGAATTCATGCACAGGTGGGGTCCCACTGGCCTGGCCACAATCGGTGGATAGGGGCCGGGCCTGTCAGGAGAAGGAGATGGCGGGAGGTTGACCAGCAGGCCTGCCCTGAATGGGGCCTGATCAGGGCCAGACCAGCTGGGGGGAGGGGCCATGGGTGATTGGCCAGTGGGCCCCACCCCCAATTGGGGTGGCGGGGGCCGATTGGGGGTGGGGCCAGACGTAGGGAAGGGCTGTGGGCAGTGGGCCAGCCAGCCGCACCCCAGAATGGGGCTGGGGGTGGGGCCGTGGGAAGTTGGCCAGCCAGCCCCACACCCAATTGGTGTGGGGGGGGCCGATCAGGGGCAGAGCTGGATGCGGGGAGGGGCCACAGGCAGATCAGAGTAGTAGGGGCTAATTGGGGATGGGTCTGGCCATGGGGAGGGGCTGTGGGTGGTGGGCCAGCCGGCCCCATCCCCGAATAGGGTGGGGGGCTGATCAGGGGCCAACAGCCTGGGGGAGGGGCCCATGCGTGGTTGACCGGCTGGCTCTGCCCCTGATCAGAGTAGGGGGGGCCGATTGGGGTGTTGGGGGCCCACCAGGGGTGGGGCCATCCAGGGGGAGGGGCTTCAGGAGGTTGGCTGGCCAGTCCTGCCCTCTATTGGGGTAGGGGGGGTGGTCAGGGGCGTGGCCAGCAGGGGGAAGGGCCATGGGGGGGTTGGCCAGCCACCCCACCCTCAATCAGGCCAGTTCGCTGGCCGCAGTGGGCATCATAGAGACCGGTCATTCTGGTCATTACGGTGTTTGGTTGCTGGCTTTTTATATATATAGATAATAACAATCACTTCAAAAACTATGTTAACATTACCAATTTTTCTGAAGCACAAAGATACATTCTGTGCTATAGAATAATGAGGAGCCTCACAGAAATCTATGAATAATACGTTTCTACTAGAGGCCCAGTGCACAAAATTTGTGCACAGATAGGGTCCCTAGGCCTGGCTGACAACCAGGGCCAATTAGAGCCTTCCTTCCCGCGGCTGCCAGCTGCTGGCCAGGGCCTTCCTTTGTTCCATGCCACCCCCTGGTGCTCAGTGCACATCATAGTGAGTGGTTGAACTCCGTGTCGGTTGAACTCCGGAGGGGAAAATTTTCATATTAGCCTTTTATTATATAGGATAACAAGCATCTAATTTAAACCTCTTATTTTATAAGTATGTTAAGCCACCACTAAGAAAACTGAGTCCCCTCCACCACCAGAAGTTCAGTGAGTAGAGTTAATGGCAGAGACCAAATCTCCCGGCTTCTATTGGTGTTCTTTCCATCCCACTTTTAAAGTGTATTTATTTCCACCTTGTTCGTGATTCTAGAAAAAATAAACTCTATTTCAAATTTCTATAAATGTATACACTGGAGATGCAAAAAATTAAATCCAGATTCTTCATAGTATTCATACTCATTCATTCATCCGGGCTATATTAAATAAGGGATGATAATGTGTCAGGTATTGTTTTAGAGGAGGAAGGCACTGTTCCTGCCCACCACTCCCAGGATTATTAACAAATAAACAAACGAATACAATGTGTTCCGGGGGGCGGGGGGGGTGGAGGGGAGAAGGCACCAAGAAAAAAGTATTTAGTGTTATGGGTGCTAGGGAGATGGTGGTACAGGAAGTGCTTCCTTAAGATATGTGCTTAGTCTAATATGTATTCTTAATCTGTACTTGCAAAACAATGGCTTGGCCTATATAATTATATTTGACTTGTTCAAAATATAATTTGGGGGCAATAATAGTTTATTTTGGATTCCTCACAGTTTTCCTGGGTTCTACTTAATTTGGAAATTTTAACTCTCTTATTGAAATTTGTTTTCTCTGACTCTTGAGACACACTGATGATCTTTTGTTCTTGAACAGACTGGTTGCAACTGCTTTGGAATGTGTTTATAAAATTAAGAGATAAACAAAACCACAAAATGGTACACTTCAAAATTTGCTTCTTATTAGATCTGCTACTTTACTTGAAACTTTAAACTGTACACAGATAAGTGCAAATTACAGAAAACCTAGGTTACAGGAGCATACCTAGTTGTGAACCCCATTATTACAAAGAACAAGTTATAGCAAAATTAAACTTTAGGCTATCCTTGAAGACATGCATAGAAAGTCATATGTTACTAGTAGACAATTTATAAGACTGAAGCCATTCAAAAGCCATAAAAGCAATATTCAAGCCAAAACAAAATTTGCTACTTTGTTAGAAAAGAGATTATGGTTTTGGGTGGGGTGAGACTAGATCCTAGGAAAGACAGAGACTAAGTACTCCATAAAGAGCAAGCCCCAGGGGAGATTAAAAACGGTGCACTCCCAGGAACAAACTAGAATTACAACTACAGTACAAAGAAACCACCCTGAATAATCAACTGAAGACTAGCTGGAGAGAACCCTGATAAAGAACCAAGGATGGAAAGTGGAGACTGCACAGAGACTTGTAGGAAGGGTGGAGGCACCAAAGGGCTGGCTGGGCACCCACAGACAGCAGCTGAAGTTCCAGAGAGATATCTCAGCTGTGAGGGTTTGCCACGGAGAACTCTAGGGTCTAACCCCATATCTGAGAGCACCAGAACTGAGAAAGGTGCCCACATAACATCTGGCTGTGAAAAGCAGCAGGGTTGCTGTCTGCCAAGGAGAGGTGGCTAGAAATGCAGGTACCCTCTTAAAGGGCCAAGGCACAACACTTCAAGTGCAGCCACTCACCTTGAGCTCTGACAGAAGGTGAGCAGGGTGGACTGGAGCTGTGAGCAGAAGCCAGGGTTAGGGGCTCTGGTGTTAGAGCTCATGGGTCAGGCACCCCAGTTCCTGTGCTGAGTCATTCCCTCACACTGCAGAGAACATCTTTCTCAGGCAGACCTGTGCTGTCCAGGTGGTTTTTGCCAAGGGAGAGTGGGGGGAAGGGGGGGAGGATGGTTGACCCACCCTATTGGAAAACCCCTTGCCCCCTTGTGTGGCATTTCTGAGGCCCATTAAGAGACTGAGAATAACAATTAGCTTCCAGGCAGAAGTAACTGCCCTACCCCAAGCATGTCAAACTCAAAGGCTAACACAGGCCAAATAAACAAGGTTTAAATTTATGTAGGCTGCAAAAAAATGAAAGCTTCAATTTTCAATGTATAACTTTGGTACACTAATAGCATTATTACATATCAGGCAGATTATTTTATTTTTTACATCACAGCAATAATACTCCAATTCCCACTTTTCTTAGAAATTTCGATGTTCATCAGCAATTTTTTGTTTATTTTTACTACCACTTGATTTCAATAGAGACATGCTGAAAACAAAGGGCTGAAGTAAATAAGTAATCATTAACATAAAATAATAGAACATTTCAATAAAAATTAATATTTTTTCTTGAACATTAACTTACCAGACACTGAATAACTGCACAAATTAATAAGCATAACACAAATAAATCTATTTTTCTTGTTCTCCGAAAACGAAATGTTTCCTGTTGTGCAAACGAAACAAGTCAGTCCAAGACTAATGACATGGCAATCAGCTGCTAAAATATTCGCTGCTAGTATTAGTGGAGAGAAATGGTGCGCCTGTGCGTAAGGTGCGTAAGGGAAATGAATGCAACAGGATTATAGTAATCAGTCATTAGTGAACGGTGTAGTTTGTTATTAATAATTATGCATAACAGGATATTGTAAAACTTAAGTTACAAAATTTTTATTAAAACATTTCTTACATACTGTTATATTGGCTGGGCCGCAAAAGTATTCATTGTGGGCTGCATGTGGCCCGCAGTCCATGAGTTTGACATGCTTGCCCTACCCTATTGGAGAAACTCTCACCCCACCTGTGGACAATTGCCTGAGGCTTCTCAAGGCTGAATCCAATCAGTCTGCAGGCGGAGGCAGGTCTCTGGAGGCTTTGAGTCTTTTAGTCAAAAATAACGTTTCACACTGTCCTGCACTAGAGATTGGGAGACATACCAGATCTACCTAATAGATAGTCACAAACACAAACAGGCAGCCAAAATGGGGAGACAAAAAAACAATCCCTAAATGAAAGAACAAGAGAATTCTCCAGAAGAGCTAAATGAGTTGAAGATAAGAAATTTATCAGACATAGAGTTCAGAATAATGATGGCAAAGGGGCTCAACAGCATGAGAAAAGTTATAGTAACTATTAAGAATGACATAGCATTAATAAAGAACACAATTGAAGGAATACATTGCAGATTAGGAAAGCTGAGGATTGAATTAGTGAATTAGAAGACAGAGTTGAAAAAAATCACTCAGTCAAAGGACCAAAAGAAAAAGCAGTTAAAAACAGGAGGACAGCCTAAGGGAGCTGTGGGACAACATGAAATGTAATAATATTTGCGTATTTAGTGTGCCAGAAGAGGCAGAAAGGGATAGAAAATGTGTTTGAAGAAATAATGGCAGAAAACTTCCCTAACCTGGTGAAGGAAAAAGTCACACAAATCCAGGAGGCACAGAAAACTCCAAGCAAGAAGAACCCAAACAGGCCCATGCCCAGATACATCATAATTAAAATGCAAAAAATAAAAGACAAAGAGAGAATCTTAAAGGCTGCAAGAGAAAGCAGTTTGTTATCTACAAAGGAGCTCCGATAAAGCTATCAGCTGCTTTCTCATGAGAAACTTTACAGGCCAGAAGAGGGTGGCATGAAGTACTCAAGTTAATGAAAACCAAAGATTACTGTATTCAGCAAGGCTATCATTCAAAATAAATGGTGAAATAAAGAGCTTCTGATACAAAGAAGACTAAGGAGTTTACCACCACCAAATCAGCACTACAAGAAATGCTAAAGGGACTGCTATAATGAGAAGAAGAAATAGAGAGAGAGAGAGAGAGAGAGAGAGAGAGAGAGAGAGAGAGAGAGAGAAACCTAGGTATACAGAATTTAAATGACAATAAGTAAGTACCTATCAATAACAACCTTAAATATAAATGGATAAAATGCTCCAAACAAAAGACATAAGGTAGCTGAATGGATAAGAAAACATGACCTAACTATATGCTGCCTACAAGAGACCCACCTCAGAACAAAAGACACACACGGGATGAGAGGGAAGGAACGGAAAAAAATTTTCCATACAAATGGAAAAGAAAAAAAAAAAGCTGAGGTAACAATTCTCATATCTGACAAAATAAACTTCAAAATGAAGGCCATCACAAGAGACAACAAAGGTCACTACTTAATGCTGAAGGAATATCCAACAAGAGGATATAACCCTGGTTAACATATATGCACCCAATCTAGGAGCACCTAAATATATTAAAAACTTCTAGAGGACTTTATAGGAGAGATAGACAACAATACAGTCATAGTAGGAGAGACTTTAACACCATGCTGACTTCACTGGATAGATCTTCCAGACAAAAAATTAACAAAGAAATCGTGACTCTAAAGGACACACTGGATCAGATGGATTTAATTGACATTTATAGAACATTTCACCCCAAAGCTGTAGACTATACATTCTTCTCAAGTGTACCTGGATCATTCATAAAGATAGACCATATGTTAGGACACAAAACAAGTCTCTACAAGTTCAAGAAGATTGAAATCATATCAAGCATCTTCTCAGATCACAGTGGAATGAAATTAGAAATCAACTACAGCAAAAACACCCAAAAACTCAAACACCTGGAGGCTAAACAGCATGTCATTAAATAATGAATGGGTTACCATCAAGATCAAGAAAGAAATAAAAAAACTTTCTGAAAACAAATGAAAATGAACACACAACAATTCAAAATCTCTGGGACACAGCAAAAGCAGTCCTGAGAGGGAAGTTCATTGTACTACAGACATACCTCAAAAAACAAGAAAAATTCATAATAAACTATTTAACCCTACAACTTAAAGAATTAGAAAGAGAAGAACAAGAAAATCCCAGAGTAAGTAGAAGGAAAGAAATAATAAAGATTAGAGCAGAAATAAATGACATAGAGACTAAAAAAAATAAAAAATACAACCCCCCCCCCCAAAAAAAAACAAAACAACAACAACAATGAAACCAACAGCTGGTTCTTTGAAAAGATGAACAAGATTGATGAACCCTTAGCCAAACTTATCAAGAAAAAAAGAGAGAGGACCCAAATAAATAAAATCAGAAACAAAAGCAGTGAAGTAACAACTGACACCACAGAAATACAAAGGATTATAAGAAAATACTATGAACAATGATATGCAAACAAGCTGGACGATGTGGATGAAATGTACAAACTCTTAGATAAATGAAATCTCCCAGAACTCTATTAGGAAGAATCAAAAACCTGAATAGGCCATTAACAACTGAGGAAATAGAAGCAGTAATAAAAAACAAAACAAAACAAACAAAAAACGCCCAGCAAACAAAACCTCTGGTCTGGATGGCTTCACAGAGGAGTATTACCAATCATTCCAAGAAGAACTAACACCTGTGCTCCTCAAATTATCCCCAAAAATCCAAGAGGAAGGACACTTCCAATCTCTTTTTATGAGGCCAGCATTATCCTAATTCCAAAAACAGATAAAGACTCCACAAAAGAAGAGAATTATAGGCCAATGTCCTTGATGAACACAGATGGTAAAATCCTCAACAAAATATTAGCAAATCAGATCATCAATATATTAAAAATATCAGAAACTATGAACAAGTGAGATTTATTCCAGGGATGCAAGGCTGTTACAATATTTGCAAATCAATTAACATGATACATCACAAACAAATTGAAAGACAAAAATCACAAGATTATATCAATAGATGCAGAAAAGCATTCGACAAAATCCAACACCCATTTTTAATAAAAACTCTCAGCAAAGATGGAATAGAGGGAACATATCTCAACATAATAAAGGCCATACATGACAAACCTATAGGGAACATCCTATTCAATGGGCAAAAACTAAAACCAATTCTCCTAAAAACAGGAACAAGACAGAGATATCCACTTTCACCACTCTTGTTCAACATTGTACTGGAAGTCCTAGCCACAGCAATCAGACAAGAGGAAGAAATAAAAGGCATCCACATTGGAAAGGAGGAAGTAAAACTCTCATTCGCAGATGACATGACATTGTACATAGAAAACCCTACAGACTCCACCAAAAAACAATTAGATTTAATTAATGAATTAGGCAATGTAGCAGGATAGAAAACCAACATCCAAAAATCCATGTCATTTTTATACACCAATAATGAATCCTCAGAAAGAAAAACTAAAAAAAAAAAATCCCATTTATCATTGCAACAAAAAAAAAAAATTAAATACTTAGGAATAAACTTAACCAAGGAGGTAAAGGACCGGTGCTTGGAAAACTACAGAAGTTTGAAAAAAGAGATAGAGGACACTATAAACAAGTGGAAGAACATACTGAGTTCATGAATTGGTAAAATTAACATCATTAAAATATCCTTACTACCCAAGGTAATCTATAGATTCAATACAATCCCTATTAAAATACCAATGGTATATTTTACAGATCTAGAACAAATACTCCAAAAATTTATATATAGAACAAAAAAAAAGACCCCGAATAGCTGCAGCAATCTTGAGAAAGAAGAACAAAGTTGGAGAATTACTATACCAAATATCAGATTATACTACAAAGCCACCGTAATCAAAACAGCCTGGTACTGGCACAAGAACAGGCATATAGAACAGAGACCCCCCCCCCAAAACCAACCCAAGGCATTATGTTCAATTAATATTTGACAAAGGAGGCAAGAGCATAACATGGAGTCAAGACAGACTCTTCAATAAATGGTGTTGGGAAAATTGGACAGATACATGCAAAACATGAAAATAGACCACCAACCTTCACCATACACAAGAATAAACTCAATATGGATAAAAGACTTAAATGTAAATTATGAAACCATAAAAATTCTAGAAGAAATCATAGGCAGCAATATCTCAGATATCTCTGGTAGCAATATGTTTATTTATGGAAACATCTCCTAGGGCAAAGGAAACTAAGGAGAAAATAAATAGATGGCAATACATCAAAATAAAAACCTTCTGCACAGCAAAGGAGACCATCAACAAGACGAAAAGGGAGCCCACTGTATGGGAGAACATATTTGGCAAGGACATATCTGATAAAGGGTTAATATCCAAAATATATAAGAAACTCATACAACTTAAAAAAGGAAGACAAACAATCCAATTAAAAAATAGGCAAAGGACCTAAATAGACATTTCTCCAAAGCAGACATACAGATGGCTAAGAGACATATGAAAAAATGCTCGAAGTCACTGATTATCAGAGAGATGCAAATTAAAACGACAATGAGGTATCACCTCACACCTGTCAGGATGGCTACCATCAACAAATCAACAAATGACAAGTGCTGGCAAAGATGTGGAGAAAAGGGAATCTTAGTACACTGCTGGTGGGAATGCAGACTGGTGCAGCCATTATGGAAAATAGTATGGAGTTTCCTCAAAAACTTAAAAATGAAACTCCCATTTGACCCAGTGATCCCACTTCTAGGAATACATCCTAAGAAACCCGAAACACCAATCAGAAAGAATGCATACGCCCCTATGTTCATAGCAGCACAATTTATAATAGCTAAGATCTGGAAACAGCCCAAGTGTCCGTCAGTAGATGAGTGGATAAAAAAGCTGTGGTACACTTATATCATGGAATACTATGCAGCAGTAAAAAAAAGAAGGGCCTCTTACCCTTTGAGAGAGCATGGATGGACCTGGAGAGTATTATGCTAAGGAAAATAAGCCAGTCAGAGAAAGACAAATATCACATGATCTCACTCATATATGGAATCTAATGAACAAAATAAACTGATGAACAAAATAGATCCGGAGACATAGAAGCATAGAACAGACTAGGGAACCTCAGAGGAAAAGTAGGGGAGGGTGGTTGGATGGGAGGAGATCAACCAAAACACTGGTATGCATATATGCATAAGCCATGGACACAGACAATAGGGTGGTGAAGGCCTGGGGCAGGGCGGTGGGGTGGGCTACAAGGGATCCATGCAGGAAAAAGGGGACATATGTAATATTTTCAACAAAAAATATTTAAAAAAAGAGCAAGTCCCAGAGAATCTTACTTTTGAAGTGAGAGATCGAACTACCAAATGACCCAAAGACTTTCCTAGAAAAGAGAAGTGTTGTCCCAGTGTTTCTGTTGCTATTGCTGTAGCTTACAAGTCTCAAGTGTTTTTAGTGAGTTAGGTCACGAGGCCTACATGAACTCTGGGGAAGAACAGAAACAGCATAAGAATAGAGTTGAAATGTGTGTGTGTGTGGCGGCGGGGGGGGGGGGGGGGGGGCGCTGTGGCTTTGACAATTTATAGAGTTTGGGCTCAGATCCTGTTACACTGGGTGCCCACCCAGCATTTTTTAAAAGGTAAACTGAAGTTAAAATGAACATCAAAGCCTAAAAGTAGAAAAGAGGTCTTTCAGGTTGTAGAGATAAGGCATGATCAGTCCCACTCTTGGTGGGAGGGTGAAGAATAACATTGGCCACTTTGATTTTGCTACTAGGTAGAAAGACTGTTGTTATAAATATGAATACTGTTTAAGGGGAAGGGAGAACAATATTAAGTGCCTGTTATAAACGAACATTGTGCTTAGCACTTCTCTGAAAGGTAACAATTAACTTTTTCATGAAAGAAAAGCCATTAGAGCCCTGGTTGGTGTGGCTCAGTTGGTTGGAGTGTCCTCCCACACACCGAAGGGTACACCAAAGGGTTGTGGGTTCAATTCCCAGGCAGGGCACATACCTGGGTTGTGGATTCGATCCCTAGTCAAGGTGCATACAGGAGGGTGAGGATTAACAACAACCATCAAAAAAAGCAATGAGAAGATTTAGAAATTTATTACCAATGCTTCGGGTTATCTGATCTAGCCAATAGATTTAATGATCAAATTAATTTACTAAAACAATAATTTTTCAAAAGCCATTTTTCATGTATTTTTCCATTAACAGTGTCATTAACAGAAAGAGAGAATTGTAAAGGAGAAAGTCAGTGATGTTCAGTTGTGGCTGCATTACCTGAAACAAAAGCAGTGCGGGGCAGGTGCAATGACCCAAACTTTAGGGACTGGGCCGGGTTGCTTTGGGGACATCCATACTTGCATTTTGTATTCTTATTATTTAATTATATTGCCAAAGAAAATCTATTTTATCATGTATTGTAAACAACACTTTTCCCCAGACCTACCATAAAGTTTACAATGACGTATTATCTTCCAGTTGTCATAAAAATTACTGAGGTGCAGCAGTTAAAGACAAAAGCCAGCTAATCTTGTTTTTATTCTTATTATAAAAACAATATATGCTCATTACAGAAAACTCAAAACAGCAAAAAACAAAAATTTAAAGTGAAAATAAAAAACACCAATTACCCAGCAATCCAGAAATAAATACTGGCCAGTGTTAAAATTTTGATATATTTTTGAAACATATGTATATCGTTTTGTAACATTATTTTTCACTTGAACCATATATTTAAAATATTTTTCCATGGGAATAAAATACACTTTTATAAGATCATTTCTAATGGCAGTACAGTGTTCAGTTGTTTGGATATACAGTAATTTATTTCATCCCTTTTTACTAAACATTTGAATTGTTTTTATTTTATTTTATTTGCTAATATGAATAAAATTTTGATGAACATTCTTACAGGTAAATTTTTGCCCACAGTACCCAAAACTTCTGGGGGATATAGTAAAAGTTTAAAAAGTGGGCAAATTTTGCACCTGAAGATTAATAAATACAAATAGGTGTCTATAGCTCTAATTTCTAAGGAGACATCATCTTTCTCCAAATGTTGGTCATTTGTATTTTTTCTTTTGTAAGGGGCTTTATGTGCTTTGTCAATTTTTCTATTGGGTTCTTTCTTTTTGTTTATAAGGCCTCTTTATTTATTAAGGATACTACTGGTAAACATTTACCTGTCATAATTAGTACAAATATCACTGTGTTTTCCATGCTTTTAAATTTTATTTTTAGGTAAACAAAAGATTTCATTTTTATACTAGTGGCCTGGTGCACGGATTCACGCACATTGAAAGGAAATTAGTTAGAAGAAATATTTTAGTATCACTATTCGCCCTTTCTTTATAATAGAAGTGTCAACCAAATTCACAATTGACAATAACAGATCAAAACACACACGTGTGATTGGCATCAGCGAGAGCTTTATATATATCACACATGCGAGAGTCAATTTAGCCTTTTATAATATAGAATAAACTTGCTTAATTAGACCTGTTTTCTGATTTAGCTAAACTTTTTCCAGCCCAGTGAAGCACCCCAACTTCTCTTGCAGGAAATTGTCAGCAACATAGCAGTAAATATCAACACGAAGCAAATTATTATTGTAGATCATGCAGGGAGAACAAAGGGTAAAATGTGTAACTGCAGCAGTGTTTGACTATATTCTGTGCAGTGAGAAAACCTGAAGTCATTTTCAAGGTCCACCATTTCTTACTTCTTTTCAGTCAGGTCAAGTTTCTAAGCTTTCTAAATCTCCATTTTCCAGCTAATGAAAAGAAAATAGAATTCCACCGAGTCTCCTATCTACCTACTCCAGGACTTCTGTGAGGATCAAATGAGATGAGGCATGGGAAAACACTTCATAGACATTTGGTTAAAGTGTAAAATGTTTGCACCTGGCTATAAAGCAGTGGTTCTCAACCTTCCTAATGCCGTGACCCTTTAATACAGTTCCTCATGTTGTGGTGACCCCAACCATAAAATTATTTTTGTTGCTACTTCATAACTGTAATTTTGCTACTGTTATGAATCGTAATGTAAATATCTGATATGCTATATCTGTTTTCTGATGGTCATGACCCACAGGCTGAGAACCACTGCAAAGCAAGTCGTGTTCCTGGGCTGAAGAAACTCCAAGGAGGCTAGTCACTAGGGAGAGGAAGCCAGGTGTTGCTATGTGACGTCATTACCCAGCACCCACAGCAACTGTTTCCGGGCTGGGCTGTGGGCTGCATTTTGAACCATAGGAGTCTTGGCAGAATTGGCTGCGATTTGGTGGGATGTCTCTCTGGGGTGGTGGCAGGGCCTGTGTCCCACTTGGGGGAAGCCCAGTGTTGCTTTGTTGGCACCAGATCTGTGGTGCTATTTCTTTGTACTAGTAAATGGCCAGTGACTGTCATGGCAGCTCCTGCATTGAGTACCTGCCCCCTGGTGGTCAGTGTGTATCATAGCGACTGGTCAGACGGTTGGAGGGACACTTAGCATATTAGCCTTTTATATATAGATAGATAGTTAATTTTATCAGTCTTTTCCATTTTATTGTTATCTATTGTATCATGCTCAGGCAGGCTTTCTCTACAGTAAGGTTAAATAATACAAACATTTTCTCCTAAGAGTAAAATTTTAAGTCAGAATAATATGGCTTACACTTTCATGTTTCTTTTCCATATAGTATATATATTCCATATGAAACTTATTTTGAAATAAGACATATGATAGAGATATTATTGATCTTTTTTCCCAAATAGTTTGCACAGTTGACCCAATACATTTTGATCCATCTTACCCCACTGATTCAAAATTCTACCTTTTTGTATTCTAAATTCTTAGCTATACTGGGGCTATTTCTGGACTTTCTCTTTTGTTCCATTGATTGATCTGTCTATTCTCCCTTCCCTTTTCTTAAAGCGAAACAAAGTTTATTTACTTCGAGGGCAAGACAACACAAACCAGTAAAAAAAAAAAAAAAAATTAGTTCACTGACTCACTAAAGGAGATTATTTTCCAGAGCAACTAAACCTTTTACAATCCCACCAGCAATGAGTGATTCAGTTTCTCTGCTTTCTTGCCAGCATTGTTGTCATTATTTATAATTTTAACCATTCTAATAGGTGTGTACTAATATCTCATGTGGTTTTGATTTGCATTTCCCTGATGGCTAATGATGTTGAACATCTTTACATATGCTTATTATCTGCCATCCACATATCCTCTTCAGTGAAATGTCTGTTCATGTCTTTTGTCCATTTTCTAATAGGGTTGTTTTTTAACTGTTGAATTTTGAAAATTCTTTATATGTTACACTAAATTTACATAATCCCTTTGGTGATGGGTATTAGTTTGCAAATATTTTCTCCCAAGTCATAGCTTGTCTTTTCATTCTAGAAAGGGGAGAAGTCTTTCTGAAGAATAGGAAATGGAGATGAGAAAGGAATGATGAGAGCAGCACACATACAAAGGTGTAGAAAAAGTGTTCCTCTTACAAGGGTGTTGGGTGTTATGGATCGTGATTTTTAGGTGTCAAGACTAAGAACTCTTTGCCTAGCCCGAGGTCCCAAAGATTTTCTTCTTCTAAAAATTTACAGGTTTTATGTTTCGTATTTAATTAAGACTATGATCCATTTTGAGTTAATTTTTGTAAAAGGTGTGAGTTTTAAATTGAAGTTTATTTATTTATTTTGCCTATAGCTATCCAATTACTCCAGCACCATTACTTGCTTTAGCATCCTGCTGGGGAGTATCTGTGGCTCTGTTCCCTTGATTTGTGTGTCTACCTCTCTTGTTTATTCCTTTTTATTTTTATAGATTTACAATAAGTTTTTGTTTCTGGTAATATAAGGTCCTCTCATTACTTTTTACCAAAAGCGTACTTGCTTTTGTGAGCCAGTGCAGCCTGCTGTAAAGAGCATAGGCGCCAAAAACAAGTGGCTCCTCCACTCCAGTAGCTATGTGACCGTGGGCAAACAAACGAAAATCATTAAATTGGTATTTTCTCATCTGAAAATGAAGTTGTGAGCCCTAAACTACTTTCAGTGCTATAATATCTGACATAGAGTAAATGTATTTATTCTAATATTGTCATAAACAACCCAAATTTTTTTACTGGTAAGAAATAAACGTACTTCCTGCTCGTGCAACAGGCCAGCGTGGTTGTTCCTGAGTGGGCAGCTCCCTGGAGCAATTCTCTTCTACACTGTGGTTCCATCTTACTTCCAACTTGTGTCTCCACCATCTCTAGGTCTTTGGAATATTTTCACTTAGTTGACAGGAGAAGAGAAGGGGGAGTAGAGAAATGCTTGAGAATTTTCCGCCCCCTGCTTTACAAGTGGCATTTTCTCTCATATTACATTGGCCAGAATTCAGTCACATGGGTCCAACTAACCACAAAGGAGGCTTGGAAATGTGTTCTGTGTACCCAGGGGGAAAGGTAAGCACATGCAAACACACATAGCAGCAATTTCTGCCTGGAAAAATGCTTAATAGTGTTAGGGCCTAGAAAGGGGAGAAGTCTTTCTAAAGACTAGGAAATTAAGATGAGAAGGGAATGATGAGAGCAGTAGACATACAGAGATGCAGAGAAAGTGTTTCAAGCAGAATGAATATCAAGTGAGAATTCTGGGCTCTTTTTGAATGGGATCTTGCTTCCCCTATATTTTCCAAATGGTTACTGCTACTGTACAGGAAAGTTATCTTGTAACCAAACATCTTTCTGAACCTCTCTTATTAGTGGTAATTTTTTTTTAGGTGACTCTTGGTTTTCCAATTAGATCATCTACACATAATTATGAAATTCTCTAAGATTTTAATATCATACTTCTTATTTATTTTTCTTGTTTTATTAGCCAGCTTCCTGAATAGATATGAATAATAGCAACAATAGTGAGGATTTTTTATTATTTCAAATTTTGATAGAAATGTAATTAAGGTTTTAATGTTAGTTTCAAATTTGCTATTCATACTTCATTATGTCTTCATTTATACTTTTGTTGTTGTTTTTTTTTTTTTATTACAGTGAAGATCAGACAGTGAATTTTATCAAGTTCTTTTTTGTTCCCTCTCAAAGCAATCTTGGATTTTTACTCTTTTGATCTATTAATGTATTGAAATGTATTTGTTGATCTAATGTTGAACCATTTGTACAGTCTCAAAATAACCTTCTTGGTTAGGGTGTGTTATTTTGTTAATATATTACTGGATTTTATGACTAATACTATGTTTGGACTTTTTTTGGCATCAGTTTTCATTAATAATATTGCTCTGTGGTTTTCTTTTTCTGTGTGTGCTATGTGTTTCAGATTTTGTTCTCAGGATTACGCTAACTTTATAAAATAAGTAATAAAACTTTCCATGGCATTGTATTTCTAGAATAGACTAGATAGTATGGATTATAATGTATATATGCCTTAAAGTTTAGATAGAATTCACATAGAAACATATATAAGTCTAGAATCTATCTTTACTCTTTATAGATGAGAAAACTTTGTTTCCCAAGGTTTTATGTGCCAAATGGGAAATTTAAAAACCCAGTCTTACAAAGGCATTTGCTTTCTGCAACAGCCTATTGTTTCTCTAGCATGATTAATTATCCTTAACTATTGTACGGATGTCTGGCAAATAAGGGATGCATTCTTCTCTTATTTGAAAGAAGAGAATTTACCAAAAGCTTCAATAATCTGACAGGAGGGGAAGTGAAACTGTTCTGTATTTGTGAATTTCCCATATATGATCACCCAGTGGTTAGCTGTCCCTCCCATCCAGCCCCCATTGCAACTTCACTTTTAGCCTATGAGGGAGGACCAGTCAGGCTTACAGTCTCTCTTTAAAATGTTTTCTGATTATGAGACTCTTTTCTGCTACCAAAAGCCACTAGAACCTGATTGGAGTTCATCTTTGAGTTAATGTCTTCTCTCTCCTGAGGCCTGGAGGGAATGTAAGGGGCAGAGTTCCTCTGGCCTCCCTGTTCTTGTAGACACCACAAAATTTACACATTACACTTTGAAACAGATAACTTTCTCTAAAGCCTATTGAGAAAATAATAACTTCCCTGTATTTTCAGGCCTCAAGCTCAGTACATAGAAACAATGACTCTATGTTGTAAGGCAGAGCAACTTTTGGTCTTTTCTTGCTTTGCTCACGAAGCCCAATAAGTAGCAAATTAAAGAGCTGTGATGGCTGTTCTTTGCCCCTGTTCTACCTAACAAAATTTATTGTGTCTATTTGAACCACTTAATATAAAAATCTTTTCAGATGTAAAGAGGATATCACCAAAGAAAAATGTAAATGACAAGCATGCAAAAAGATAATCTACCTCATTAACAATCAGAAAAAGGCAAATTTACAGTGTGATGTTATTACGTACATACGAGAATGGCTGAAAAGAAAGGCAATACCAAGTATTAGTGAGGATATGCAGCCACTGGAACTTATGTAATGATGCTGGTGGGAGTGCCAATTTACATAACCACTTTGGAAGACAATTTGTTTCCATTAATGCTAAAAATAAGCATATTCTGTGACCTGACAATTTCACTCCTATCTACATATTCATCAGAAATGTACAAGAATATTCATAGATAAAACTACAAGCAACCCAGTGTTCATCAATAAAAGAATGGATAAATTTGGTGAATGTATATGATAGAATACCACATAGTAACAAAAATGAATAAACTACAGCTATGTGTAACAAGTTGGACGAATCCCATAAATATTGGGGTTCAGGCTATGTTTTCTTTCTTTAAAAAATATTTTTATTGATTTCAGAGAGGAAGGGAGAGAGATAAAATATCAATGATGATTATAAACTGATGAACAAAAATAGATAAAGAGGCAGAGCAGCATTAAACAGATAGTCAAACTACAGCAGGAAGGCTGGGGAGGATTGGGGGGTGGTAAGAGATCAACCAAAGGACTTGTATGCATGCATATAAGCATAACCAATGGACACAAGACACTGGGGGGTAGGGGAGGCTGGGGGAAGGTCAAGGGGGAAAAGGGGGGAGACAAATGTACTACTCTTTGTAATACTTTAAGCAATAAAAAGAAAAGTTTTTTAAAAAGTTAAAAAAAATATCAGTGATGAGAGAGAATCATCAATCCTGCATACCCCCTACTGGGATGGAGCCCGCAACCCGGGCATGAATTGAACTGTGACCACCTGGTTCATACGTTGATGCTCAACCACTGGGCCACACCAGCCGGGCTATGTTTTCTTTCTTTACCTGGGTAGTTGTTGTTGTTGTTGTTGTTGTTGTGTGTGTGTGTGTGTGTGTGTGTGTGTGTGTGTGTGTGTACAGTACACACATTCTCAGACTCCTGAATAGTATATTGAACATAATTTTATCTTTTTTAAATTTCTTTTTATTGTTTCTTTTTCTTTCTTTTTTTAATTTTATCTTTTCTTAATGATTTAGAAGCACTATAATAAACACTGTTATTACTGGGCTGGAACACACTTGATTTATGTGGGACTTTTTGTCCTAACATTAAGTTACTCTAAATTTATGCTTTTAAAATTCTTGTATCTGCTTCTGAGTATGTATCTTGAGTCAGAAGCAGTTCTGAGTCACCTGATGAGTGGTAGAAATTATGTCTGATTTCTGTACTAGCTTATAGTTACCTCTATTTCCAGTAAAATATATGACACAATAAATATGAATATATCATCTTGTCTGTATTAGAAAGATCTTAGAAATGTGAAAAGAAAGATCCTAGATGATTTCAGGAAAAGGTAGCCAATGTTCTGACTTACTCAACATCTCTCTGTGATGACAGTATTCACAGGAGAAGGTCCCTATTCCTTCTTCTTAAAGATACTCATGGGTATACTGTAGACACACTATTCTTTTAAAGCTAGGCTAAGGAGTTTTCTCATCCGTCAAGCAGGAGTTCCCAGGAGTGCTTAGCATGGTTAATGTGGTAGAGAAATGGAGAGGCATGAGGACTGTAAACAAGCTTTGGAAGGAAAACAAGGTATCAAAGGGTTAGAGAGAATGGGTGCTGTGGAATTGGGAGTGTGGTGTGGAACAAGAAAAAAGAATGGAAACAGGGACAAGTAGAGGCATTTTTCAAGATAAGACTTTTGTATATTAATATTTTTACATGGAAGTAGAAGAGGCAATAATTGATTAAGCCAGATTTCAAAGGAGACTTGTGATAAAGACAATCTAGGTAGAAGGGTTAAGCTTGGGAAAGTAAATTTTTCTTTATTTGTGTAGATAGGAGGCAGGGGACGGGCAAAGGAGTTGTCAGCTAATAAATATAAGCACCAAGAGTGCAAGGATCTTCTGTTTTCTTCCCTGATGTAGTCCAAGTCTCTATAACAGTGTCTGGCATATAAGGCACTCCGAAATACTTGTTGAATGAATAGACTTTGACATCTAATCAATCTGAATTTAAATTTCACCTCTTCCATTTACATACTGTGGGAATGTGGACGATTTCTTTACCCTGCTAAACTTCAGCCTTATTATCTCTAAAATGAGAATAATAATATAGAATGTACTTCTATATATGTTTGTAACATAGACCTTTAATATGAGCCACTATGACTTTCTTATATTTAAATATTAAGCTCAGTACTTGGCAAAGTGTTTTATATCCAGCAGTTGCTCTCGAAATGATTTTTAATTCAATTTTTATATTTCGCTATAAAAAATAAACTTGTGTTATTATAAATCACAATATTCTTAAATATTTTTCAGAAGCTTTCTAGTTGTGGAGATTTAATTTTGTTAGAATAACATAAAATACATATTTTATTTTTATAAATTTATAAAAATACCTTTTTCTAAAAGTTAGTTATAAAAATTAATTTGTTTTCAAATATTTTATTCTTAAGCACTTAGCTCAAATACTTTGCAGCACATTCTGGCATTTTCTTTAACTTTGTCAACAATTCAGGAAGGCAGCTATTGTGAAACAGGGCTAAAAGGTAGCTTTTGGGGATAGAAGGAGAAATGTAGGTGTATATGTAGAATACAGAGGAGAAGTCAATATCAACTTTCAAGTAAATAACTTTTATAAAGTCAAATTGATTTTACCTAAATTAATAATGAACAAAATTAGTGTTCTCAGAGTGCTTTACAAGTTTAAAACTTAACTGCTCACTTCTCACGCTAACATCTACATTTGTTGCTGTAGGGGTTGCCCAAGACTCTTGCTTACAGCCTAAAATGAGTATAATTGCAATTGTTATAGACATCAGAAAAATCCTGCCTATGATTAAGAGATAACCATCACATGACAACTCTAAGTGCATTTACACTTTTAACTACTTGGAAGCAGATAAAGGCAAAGTAGTATTATATTATTTATTTTTTCTCAGAAGTCAACATCCTAAATCTCACAACTATTTCTTGATTAGTCATAGCTGAAAAAATTTTATGATTGAGTTATATTATGTCTGTTCTACAGAAACTTTTGGAGACTCTGACACAAACAAATAGGACATATAACACAAAAGCGCTCTACCAAGAATTCAAACCACTATCAACATTCTTGCCCTGGCTGGGTGCCCAGTGGTTAGTGTCGGCCCTCAGACCTGAGGGTCTCAGGTTGGATTCCCAGTCAAGGGCATGTACTTCAGTTGCAGGTTCAATCCCTGCCTCAGAGGGGGCATGTGCAGGAGGCAACCAATCAGTGTGTCTCTCTCACATTGATGTTTCTTTCTCTCCCTCCTCCTCTCTCTCTTACTCTCTATATACATCAATGGAAAAAATATCCTCAGGTGAGGATTGACAACAACAAAAAGATTCTATATAGTTGTAAAATTTCTATTAATTAGTAACACAGAAAAAGAGTGATAAGATGCTAGCTCTAAGGGGGTCAAAGTGTTGGGAAAATTGTTTTTTAAGGATAAGGTGGACTTGCATGCTTTAGTAGACCAAATGAAAAGAATAACTGAAGTGGGGAGATATTAGAGAAGGAATCATATAATAAGGTCCTGCAGGTTGAGAGAAATGTGATCAAATGCACAGATAGACCCCTGGAAAGGAAAAGACAATAGGGAAGGAAAAAAGAGTGGGGTGAGAATAAAAGAACATTTGGATTGAGAACAGAAGTCATATTGAATGGCCCAGATTTTGTAAATAAATTAGGAGGCAGAGTGAGTGTTGAGAGCAAGATAAGGCTAAGAAAGAGACATTTTGGCAATAATCAAAGAGTAGCAATGGAGATGGTGAGTGGTCAGATTCTGGACATACTTTGAAGGTAGAGCCAACAAGATTTCTGGAAAGATTAGATGTGAAATGTGAGAGAAAGAAAGGAGTCCAGGACTGGCCTTGAGCAGCTGAAGAGAGAGATACCATTAACTCAAATAGAGGAAACTCAGAGAGAGGCAGTGTTTAAAAATCTTTTGTGCATCCTGTTATATCCTTCCAGCCTTCCTTCTTAATCCAATGCTGCCCAATGATCAACTCTATGCAGGCATCAACCACCTTCTCTCAGGAGCAACATAATGTCACCTTGCCTCTCTCACTCCCTGTGTCATAAAGGGATACCTGCAGAAACCAGCTTTCCACACACATGTGCAACTAGAAGCATGTGGTACAACCTTGAGCAATGGTAGACAAGAATTGATGGATAAATTCTTTCCTCTCTCTTCTTCTTCACTCCAGTACAGAATCGTGAGATATATTTCATATGTCCTCTCACAAGGTACCTCAGGATCAACCAAACAGTTGCCCATGGCATCAGTCAACTGAATAATGCATTCTTGTATTGACTTTTCTTTCTTGTCTATGTTGTCTACCCTGAGCCCCTTATTCTATTCCCTAAACTCATATTCTCCAATAAACTATCTTTGTCTAAAGCTCTGCTTTCAAGGGAACCACAGGCATCAAATGTGGCGCTAGAAAGCAAACCCTTAGGTTGGAAGCTTGGGGAAAATGAAGAGGTTTAGAAAACCTGTTGTAAGGGTGTTCAATAGAACATCAACATGAGATGACCTAGAAAGGAGTTTAGCATGTCTGCGAAGGCCCTAAGATTAGAGAGCATGTTTTTGTAGTATCTTGCAATGATCAACCAGGAAGAAGCAATAGAAAAAACAAATGCTGGGAGTTACTTACAGTAGAAGAGAGAGGTATTGTGAAGTGTTGGTGAGTATCTTGGGCATCCTATTGCTTGCACTGGTACTTGAATAGAGGAAAAAATGTCAAGGGACTTATTTATTTAGTAAATGTTAATTACCTACTGTGTACCCAGAAACCTGAGTAGCTTTTGTTATCTTATTTCTGGAAACAGTTCCCTACTTTATAGCCTCAATCCTGATTTCTCTTTTGATTTCAGAGTCCAGTCTTCCACCTGCCTGTGGGGCATCTCTCCTTTGATGTTCCATATCTAAAACTGAATGCTTCATCTTTCTCCCAAACCTATCTCCTATACCTAATCACCCCATTTCTGTTAATGATGGCATTATCTTTCTAGTCTTTCATGTCTGAAACTTTTGAGTCATCTCTGGCATTTCCTCTCCCTTCCTTAATGCGTCATCAAGTTCTGTCACTAAATATAGGTATATCTTGGAGATATTGTGGATTCCGTTCCAGACCACAGTAATAGAGTATCACAATAAAGCAAGTTGTAATCTTTTTTTTAAGAATGCTTTTATCTTGAAATATTTTTTATTGTTTTCTTTTATATATATGTTTTTAGAGAGAGAGGAAGGGAGAGGGATAGAGAGATAAAAGCATCAATGAGAGAGAAACATCATTGATCGGCTGCCTCCTGTATGGCCCCTTCTAGGGGTCGAGCAGGCAACCCAGGCATGTGCCCTAACCAGGAATCAAACCTTGATCTCTTGGTTCCTAAGGCAATTCTCAACCACTGAGCAGCACCAGCTGGGCATGAGTTGTAACCTTTTAGCTGGTGGAGTATCTTGCCTTCAGTTTGTAAAAAATGCAACACCTGTGAAGCTCAATAAAGTGAGGAGCAATCCAATGAGGTATGCCTGTACTTACTTATACTGAAATACTTCCCTGGCTTTTCTTTCTTTCTATTGCCAAGGCAGTGCAGGCTGTTGTTATTTCATACTTGTACTCCTCTGCCTTTGCAGCTGGTTTCCCTGCCCCCAGGCTCTACCCAATACATTCAGTCTTACATACCACACCCAAATTAGTCTTTATAACATGTCAGTTTGATGAGTCATTCTCCATCTCAAAAATCTTGAAGGAGCTGAGGTGGAGTCCCTAAGGAAACAAGAAGACCCTAGAGGAGTTTACATTCCAGTAAGAATGGGTGCAATTACCAGTAACTACACAGGAGGCGACCCTGATTAGAGAAGGCTTCCTGGAGGAGTGAGGAGAGAAGAGAATGGTTAGGGAATAGGTTGTGGAGAAAGAGGTGATGCCAAGGAGACTCGGGACAGTTCAGAGGGGCCGGAGAACCAGGGGACAGTGTGCCCCAGAGGCTAAGGTAGGAGAGGATGTCAAGGAGCAGAGTCAATAAGGTGGCCTCTTCCCTGGTGAGAGTCTATTGGATTTGGCATTAGGAGGACAGAGTGAAGAGTAGTTTTAGAGGAGTGTATGGGGAGGCTATGGAAGGTTCAGAAATAAAGAAGTAGAAACAAGGAACATAATATTCCTTTTTAAATCTTGGCTGAGAACAGAAAAGAAACAGCGCTGAAAATAGAGATATACCTCATTTTTACCCCTACAATGATGGAGACTTGCACTAGATTACCGCCCAAGGGCAGAGATCTCAGTGGCGAAGGAGAGCTTGACATTAGATAGAGGGCAGTGGACTGATGGAGCAAGATCCTAAGGACATCAGAGAAAATAGACTCTACTGAGGGGGAAAAGTCATTGTCCATTTATAATCATCTTATTACTTACATACTAATTTTGGCTAGATATGTTATGGTTGTATGTGGTTATTGAAGGACTAGATGAATTTATGTAATTTGGCAGCTGGATAAAGCATTACAAAAAATTCTAGAAGTAGAAGTTGCTAATAACCTTAGTTTGAAAGAGCGAAATCACTCTTAAGGTTCAAAGATATCTTTCAGTATCACCATGAAAACCAGCTGAGGATGAAGAATATCTTCTGATTGGGAACTGGATGCATTCACTTTCTGCTGCTGCTCTAACAAATTACCAGAAATGTAGTGGTAGGTCAGAAGTCCAACAGGTCTCCCTGGGCAAAAATAAAGGTGTAGGCAAGACTATGCTCTTTTCTGGAGGCCTCTAGGGGAGAATCCTTTCCCTTGCATCTTCCAGCTTCTTTCTAGAGACCACACATTCCTTGGTTTCTCCATCCCAACCCAGCAGCCCCTCATCTCTCGCTAACTTTTCTTCAGTCATCACATCTATCTCTGACTACACCCAGGAAAGTGTCGTCACTTTTAAGGATACAAGTGATTAGATTGGGCCCACCGGGATAATCCAGGCAAATCTCCCCGTCTCAAGGTCCTTAACCTTAATCACATCTGCAAGTTTCTTTGGCCCTTAAAATAACATATTCTCAGGTTCTGGGAATTAAGCTGTGGACATCTTTGGGGGCTAATATTCTACCTACCACATGGGAACTGAGGGTGAGGTCTTTATTTTAAGATAGGGGTTTGAAATGGGAAAAAGAAATGTGTTTAGTTCCCTGGGGGACGAGAGGGAGAGATACACATCGATTGGGGGAGGGGGAAAAGAGAGACACGTCGATTGGGGGGAGGCGGGGCAGAGAGGGAGTAGCGGGGGGGGGGGGGGGGGGGGGGGGGGGGAGACATTGACCAGAATCAAACCTGGGGCCCTTCATTCCTCAGGCAGACACTCTATCCACAGAACCAAACCAGCTAAGGCAGGCATTTGCTTTTTGCACTTAAAATAGGCAAGATGCTAGTTCTGGTAAGCAAACTGGTTCTTAGATTCTAAGAAGTTTTTGAGAAACAGTTTACTAGTAGCTTAGAGAGAAGTTAATCTATTTTTCAGTTAGGCTCAGAAAATAAGAGATGGGTGTTTTGACCTAAATATTTGGACTAGAGAAAATAGGATAGTAGCATTACTCCTGATTTCTAGGTATGGTGATAGCAACAAAAATAAAAGAGAGAAAACCCTAAATATTTTATTTTACAGGCACCCGTAGTATTAGAATATATCTCACTAGGAGCTCTTAGATTAGAATTTAGTAACAATATATTCAGATATGGGTTCTGAATTTCAACTGTGTTAATTCTCTCTCTTCATCTATAATTGCCAGGTAGTTTATAGATGCATGCATTATAATATGGGGCTAGTCATTGGTGTTAAACTTGGTAATACCATGCTACAACCACAAGAGCTAACTGGTAGAAAAAAAGATATGGTCCTAATTATAATGTTATTAATTGAATATTATAAATATTAATTATTTAAATGTTATAAGAAAATGAAATGACATTGTACTTTTTATAATAGGATTTGAGTGCCTACTATGTTTTAGGCATTATAGTAAATATTTAAAAAATACTTTTAAAATTGTATAGTACTATTTAAAATGATACCTGATAGTAGGTTATAGCCTGAACCCAAAAGGCAAAGTAAAAGGCAAACAAAGTATAGTCCATTTTATACTCCAGTATTAACAGAATTTAGTCAGTAAATGAGATGGAAAGTATTAGTGCAACTTTTATCTGATAGCTATTTTACTAAACATAAACTAAAACTTAAAAATTAGTTTGGCAGTTGATAAAAATAAGAAAAAATCCTGTAATTTACATTTTAAAACCTTCTACTTGTTTTATTTTCTGTGTCTTAATTTAAAAACAATAATAAATCAATTTGGCTGATCATTAGTAGGATTTGTTCTGTAAATTGATATATAACTAATCATTACCATAAACAATTTAGATAGTTTTTCAGAAAGGTGTAATCTAAATTCCATTTCCATGTTAAGATAAAAGCAACCATCTGACTCTATTTATTTTACTGTAATCAAATTAAATTTGTATTTTATATATCTATCTAGCCATTCATCTATCCAACAAATATGTATTGGACTCCTGTCATGGGAAAGGCACTATGCTAGGTCCCATAAAATGTTTAATACAGACATTTTTTTTTTACTTTTTATTTGCAAGTCTAAACTTATTCCCAGTTGTGATGTGAAAGACTTTATTACGTCAGCTATCTGTCCTGACCGGCCTCTTTACCGTCTGATCTCTGTATCTTAAAATTTTTTATTCATCTTTCCACAATGTCCCCTATTATCCCTGTCCCCTGACAATTCTTTTCCCAGAGGCAACCAGTGTTATTTTCCTGTGTAACCTTTCAAATGCATTTTATGTATCAAGCAAATATGTATATATTGTCTTATACATATTTTTCTGCATTTTGCTTTTTTCTTTAAATGTCCTCATTTTTTTTTATGTCTTCAGACTATTCCACTGAATGGACATATTATAATTTTTTAATTATGGACATTTCCATTAATTTTAATATTATGCTGTTCCAAAGTAAAGAGTCTTATGTTCAGTCATATTTGCGGGATATCTTTCTAAAGATTGAATTTCTGTGTGCATTTGTAATTTTGGCTAAATATTGCCAATTTGCCCCTTATGGAGGTTATGCCTGCTTCCCCAGACTTTGGCAACATATGATGGTGATCTTTGCAAATCTGAAGGATGAAAAATATCATCTCAGTGTAGTTTTAATTTGTATTTCTCTTATTATGAGTGAGGTTATGAATGTTTATATGTTTTAAAAACTATTTGTATTTCCTTTTTTCTCTTGGGTTACTATAATTTATTATTGCTTATATGATAGAGAAATAGGAAATTATATATTAGGGAAATTAGCCCTCTATCAGTGAGTTGCAAATAATTTTCTTCCAGCTTGACATTTGTCTTTCACGTTTGTGGTAGCTTTTGTGATGCAGAAATAATTTTATTGTATAGAATTAATTTATGAATTTTGGACTTTGTGCTACATTTAGGCTTTCCCGACTCTTGAGATAATTTTTAAAAAGTCTTCTTGATTTTCTGTAGTACTTTTCTGATTAACAAATATTCTTGATCATCACAAGTTTTAAATTTTTTAGTGCACTGGATCAAGTTCCCTGTTTCAATTTATATCTAAGCTAGATTAGCAAATCATCCCATGGAAATATAGAATACTGGTAGTAATAAGGAGCTTGGACTCTGGAGTTGATAATTGGAGTTTTTCTGCTTCTGGGCTGTATGACCTTGGGCATGCTACCTAATTAACCTCTCTGAGCCTCAATGGCTTCATCTGTAAAATGGATATTATAAACAGTACTTAGTTTGTTGTGAGAATTGCATGAGATGATTCATTTAAAGCCCTTAGCATAATGCTTGACAAGCTGAAAGCATTCATTAAATGTAAACTATTACTGTGATAATGATGATGCCCACAGACTCTTCTTTCAACCCTTACCATCCCATAATTCATTACTTTAGTCACAAGGGGTTGAATTTAAAAAAGGCAAATCTGCTAACATGACCACTTCTGCATTAATAACTCAGTCTCTTCTAAGCATGTAGTTCTCAACCATGGCAGTACATTAGAATTGCGTGCATAGAATTTTAAACTCCAAACACTTAGGTCCTTATCCCAGAGACTGTTTTAATTGGTCTAGGGTGTGGCCCAAACATTAGTATTTTTCAAAAACCCCTTTGGTGATTTCAATGGTCATCTAAGTTCTAGAATCACTATCCTAACACTAGGCTAGTGATTTCAGATATGAAATGAAACATATTCATTGCTTCTAAAAAATAATATATAGAAATCTTTTATAGTGCCGAAACCGGTTTGGCTCAGTGGATAGAGCGTCGGCCTGCGGACTGAAAGGTCCCAGGTTTGATTCCGGTCAAAGGGCATGTGCCTGGGTTGCGGGCACATCCCCAGTAGGGGGTGTGCAGGAGGCGGCTGATCGATGTTTCTCTCTCATCGATGTTTCTAACTCTCTCTCTCCCTTCCTCTCTGTAAAAAAATCAATAAAATATATTTTAAAAAAAAGAAAAGAAATCTTTTATAGTAAAATGCCATGAATTAGTTAGGAAGACATTAAAAAGAGAACATAGAAGAGACAGGTATCAGAGATGTGGAGGAAGAGAGTTTCAAAGTTGAAGGTATTTTTCTTGGAAGAACTTAGGGCAGCTTTAAATACTTTAATAACTACTACTTAGAGGTAAGGAACATAAAGTGTTTATATTTGTTAAATGTGTTAACTGAAGAATTTAAGATTCTTACTACCCCTATTGCTTTCCCGGATAATTCTTAAAAATAAATTATTTCTAATCATGAGTAATATATCTTATCCCTTTGCACATTTTAGCAGTTTAAGAAGATTTAAAATGGCGTTTTAGCTCATTTACAGATACAGAGTAGGACAGAGAAGAAAGTTAGATGTTACTGAATGCAAAGAAAGAGCAGCATGGTGGAGAGACTGGACAAGGAATGAGGAGGCCAAGATTCAAGTTCCCGAGCTTCAGCTGGTTACCTCAGCTGCAAAATGAGAAGAGTTCCCTAAGGTTTCTTTCAGCTGTCTCACCAAGTTACCTAAGTAAAGCCTTTCTTAATCAGTCAATAGAATACAGGGAATTTATTCTGGCCCAAGATTTTAAAATTTGTATTTCATAGTCTTGTTTTGTCTTAGCTGTGTAAGGCAGTATACCTTCTCAAATATTAAACTATGTCTTGATGATACTGGATTAATACACGTCCTACCTAACCAGTATATTTACATTTTACATTTAATCAGGGGCCATTGGTGTCTTCATCCAGAGGGGTGACTAATGGAGGGTTGGGGGGTGGGCGGGTGTGCATCCTGAGACTTGCCAGGATACGTTGGAACCTGAGCTTTCTGTTGCCCTCCAATGCATGCCCTGTGGATGACTTCCCAGTCCCCCTTCTACATTTTCTTCTAATCCTTTCTACTTCTCTTTTTGTATTACAGTACTTGTGATCGTTGGGATTCACAAAATTCTTGTATTGGTTGTCTTTACATTATCTCTTCCCCACAAGAGTGTACATTTTTTGAGGCGAGGATACATTTATATTATATTCCTTACATGAGCTAGTACAGTGTCTTGGCACATAAAAGGAGTCTGACAAATGTTTAATTGAATTAAGTTGTTAAAAATTATTTCAATTTCATTTTTTCTCTTATCTTTTTGTGTGATAACGTACCTTTCATAATTTGCGTTATAATATTTCAAAAATTTTTACCCTGTGCTATTACACAAAGTCTTATTTCACAACAGTGCCCTTTCTGAATACAGCAATGAACTTTTCACTCTCAAAAGCCTAGAAGTAGTTATTAATAAAGCAAGGAAGTAATCATGATACCAAAATAAAAAAATAACATATCAGGTAAGCTTTTAATAGTAAATATGTAGGATAACTTAGAGTGTTATTTTGAGGTAGCTTAGGTATGCTATCAATTTGGTTAAATATTATAAACACATCAAAACTAAACTTTTTAATATGTTAATTGTAAGTTACTAAACTTACATTATTCTGAGTTAACAATGAATATCTATGCATATAACATTAAGTATCACATACCATTACAATAAATCCTATGTATGTAACTCAGAATTGAGATATTGAAATTTGAGTATAGCAGTAGGGAAATTGAGTATGATAGTATTTTGATGAAGTTGAATAAAATGTTAATATTAATTAGTATAAAAAATCCAATTGTTTAAAAATCTGTATTTAATACAATAAAATCATCATTATTATATTTGATCATGGATTTAACAAAATTAACAGCTTATCAAATAGTGAGATACAAGAAATATAAATACTATTTGTTCAGAGAAAATTTCATGTTTTTAGCTTAATAGTTAAGCTGGGATTTCAAATTGTGAGAATGTTTCAATAGTGGTTGAAAATTATCTACCCTCTTCGTTCCCCTTTTGAATCTAACTTTGTGGGCTCTTGAGAGAAGTTTAAAAATGGTAACTCTTGAGATTTGGATATACACATTTTCAGCTCCAATGTTCACGTGTACTTAAAAGATGATCCCAAAGAGTTTCTAGAACTATGATCATTTCATAGTATTGGTAATTAGTTGCATCCTTTGTTGAATAACTGTTCTCCAAACTTACTGTCTTTTAAATTAAATTAGTTCTTTCATGGTAGCCTACAAATAAGCAACTATCAAGGGCAGTAGCGAAAAAGGCCTTTTAAAACAAAGCTGGCAAACATTTGGAGTTATCTGGAGTTTGGACAATTCTGTTTAATTCAAAAGTCACGTGTTATGTGCATTAAAATTCATTTCAGAAATGAATTTCACAGATATGGGGAAAAGTTGCTTTGGGGGAAATTTCACTAGTCAATACACGATCTTTAAAACTCTGAGTGAGTGAATTAAATATTGACCATTTGCAAACTATCTTCACGGCGTATCCTAGGTATTACTTTCTAAAGGTGTGTTTTTGCAGTTTTAAATATTTGGGGGTCCAGGGGAATGATGACGTTTTCTAGCATACACTTTTTTGGTCTTTTCCTCTGCTAAGTCTTGGAATTGCCCTCTCTAAGTATTAAAGAGAACTGCT
This sequence comes from Myotis daubentonii, assembly GCF_963259705.1. Classification (NCBI taxonomy): domain Eukaryota; kingdom Metazoa; phylum Chordata; class Mammalia; order Chiroptera; family Vespertilionidae; genus Myotis; species Myotis daubentonii. Next base: position 89,153,959 of record NC_081840.1, on the reverse strand, counting down.
GTCAAGAAAGGTATTTCCTTTTCAAGATGGACGGTTCACCCAAGCAAAATATTGTTTTAGACAGGAGAATTCTAATTTTGAAGAAGAAACTATCCAAACACTTTTTATTCCTGATTCCTCGTCTCGCGTTCAAAAAATACAAATTAAATCTTAATTGTAATCTTCGCCCATCGTGCAACCGAGCGATGGGGCCAGACTTGAGGGCGAAGGCTTTACTCGGGGAGCGACGTGCGCGTGAACCCCCGGCGCTCTCCCCAGATCTCCGCGCCGATAGTCTCCAACATGGAGGATGCTTCTGATTCTTCGCGAGGGGCTGTTCCATTAATTAATAATGTGGCTCTCCCAGGCTTTCCGCCGTCTCTTCCTGTATCAGTGACAAGCTGCAAAAGTCACCGAGCAGCCAATAAAAAGGTAGCAGCGAGAAGTGCAAGGCTCCTCCCAACAGCTCTTCCTCCTTCGGAGCCGAAAGTCGCTCAGAAACTTCCCGGGAGCTCCGCGAGGCGGGGAAGTGGCGGCGGGACGCGATCCCGCGCGGGGCCAGGCCGTGGCAGCTGAAGCCTCGGCGGCCGGCGGCGCGGCGGGCCGGCGGGAGGCGCCCCCCCGGGAGGTCGGAGCCCCCCGCTCGCGGCCTGGGTCGCGGCGAAGGTGAAGTGTCAGCCGGCGCGCTCGCAGGTGAGGGGCTCGGTGCGCTCGCTCGGGAGCCGGCCGGCCGGCGCGGGCGGGGAGGGCGGGGGGCGCGGGAACAAAGCGGCGGGGGCCGGGGCCGCCCGCGGCGAGCTCCCCTGCGGCGTCGGGCCGGCTGCGCGCCGAGCACGTTGGGAGCCGGCGGCGGGCGGGGAGCCGCGCGGGGGGAGGGGGCCGCCGCCGCTCCCGCACCGCCCGCCCGGGCGGCCGGCCCCATTGTGAGCCGGCAAACCGGCGTGCGGAGGTGGGGCGCGCCGGGAGGGCAGCGGCGGCGGCGGCTCTGCTGGCTCCACGCCGGGGCGGCGACAGCAGCGACCTCGTCTCCGCTGGCAGCCGCGGCGCGTCATTCGCACAAAAGGCGGTCGGGCTCCGCGGCGCGTGGACCGGCCCATGCCGCCGCCGAGCGCGCCCCGGCTGACGGGCTCTCCTTTCCCCCCAGTGCCGATCGGGAAGCGGGGCCGACGCGGGCGGCCGAAACCCGCGGTGAGCCCGCGGGCGGACGGAGATGCCGCTGCTCCACCGAAAGCCGTTTGTGAGACAGAAGCCGCCCGCGGACCTGCGGCCCGACGAGGAAGTTTTCTACTGTAGAGTCACCAACGAAATCTTCCGCCACTACGAGTAAGGACCGAGCCGGCGCGGGGCGCGGGTGCGGGAGTCGGGGGGGGGGGTGCCCTCCCCAGCGTCCTTTTGTCTCCCTTTCCTCGCCCTGGACTCCAGGCGGGGAGACGTGAAAGTGCCAGGTGGCCCGGGCCGCGTTTCTCGGCTCCCCGAGCCCGACCCGGTGACGTCGCGGGGCCCCGGGGGGCCCGACCCGCGGCGGGCGGCGGGCGGCGGGTCCGGGGGCAGCGGGCGGAGCCGGGAAGGCCGGGGTCCGCGGCCGGTCGTACGGGCGGCTGCTTCTCCGGGGCTGCTCCCCGGCCGGGCGGCGGAAACTCCCCGCCTAGCCCCTCCCCTCCCCGCCGCGGCCACACGCGCACTCCGGGGCCAGTTCCGGGATCCCCGCCCGGCAGCGAGGGGATCCCCGCTCGGGTCAGTGGCACGGGGCCGCGCGGTTCCCGGGCCCGGAGAGGGAATCCCCGCCCCTGGGGGCCGGAAACGGCCGCGCTGGGCGTCGTTTTCTGCGACCCGAGCGGAGCCTGACATTGAGCCGCCCGGGGTAGGGGCGGGAGGGAGCGGGGCGGGAGTCCGGGAAGGAGCGGGCTCGCCGGGGGCCGCGGGGCCGGGACTGGACGGTCCCCCGGGGCCTCGGGATCGGGGCGGCTAGGCCTCGGAGTGGGCGCCGCGAGCCGTGCGCTGTCACCGCCTCTTCTTGGTGACTAACTCCGGGCCCCGGGGAACTCAGCGTCTCCGCCCCCGGGAGACGGGTGAGGAAGAAGTCGGGGCTGGGAGGGGGAAGAGGAGGGGGAGGGCGCCAGGCCCTGGGCGCCCCAGTTTTCACTTTCGCACAGCCCCGGGGCCGCCGGAGCGTCAGGGGAGGGAGGAGGGCAGGACAAGTTCAACAGCAGCCGCCGCCGGCCTCTCTGGCCCCCCGCGCATGTGGCTGCCTGACATGTGCCACTCGCTATTGTTTTGATAAGAATCCGGAGCTGCTGCCTGTGTAGCTTCATCCCCTACGTTTTCAGTCCTTCTCCTGGTTCATTTATCCCAAGAGATCCCTTGATCTTGTTACACCAAACAGCAGCGAAGTGCTTTACAGATCTTTGTTTAAACACAGAATCACCAAGTGAGACTCTGAATTGATCAATCACGAAAACAGCCTAATTCTCCCTTTTCTTATGCTCTATCCTCTCCGCTCAGAAGGAATCCTTTGTGGCTTAGAAACCAAGGGTTCCAGCAACCAAATAAATGGTGTGTAAGACGCACCTTTTCTGAGTAGAGGGCTTGATCCAGGGAGGACTTGAGTCAAATTGCACCTGTCTGAGAAATGAGTGCGGAGTGAAGTTAGGAAAGGCATTTCCTTTGAGCCTTTTTCTTCAGCTCCACAGAAAGAATTACACATAAGTATGTTAGATCTAGAGAAGTTTTTCAGCAGACAGTACTTTTTAATAGGAGTGCACATCTTACTCTGCTCCTGTACAGACTTGTTTTGTTACTTGTAACTATTTTAAGTGAACTTGGATTAGGTAACTTGACAAGGATGATGCCTCATTTTTCAAAGTTTTAAGTTAAAATCCTTGGTAATAATTCCAATATTTTTTTAAAAATTGTACTTAAGAATGACAACAAAATAGGAAAGGGGCTTAGATTTCAAACTGTTCTCTCCTTTGATATAAGCGATCTTAACTTTTTAAGAAGGTCTCACTTTATCAGGGAGACTGCACATGGATGTTATCTTTTTAAATCAAACACTTTTCATATACTTTGGTTCTTTTTTTAAAATACATTTTATTGATTTTTTTACAGAGAGGAAGGGAGAGGGATAGAGAGTTAGAAACATCGATGAGAAACATGGATCAGCTGCCTCCTGCACACTCCCAACTGGGGATGTGCCCGCAACCAAGGTACATGCCCTTGACCGGAATCGAACCTGGGACCCTTCAGTTCACAGGCCCACGCTCTATCCACTGAGCCAAACCGGTTCCGGCTATACTTTGGTTCTTGATCATTTACTATTCATGGAGAAATTTGAAATACCAAAATAAAGGAAGAGACTTTTGTTATTCCAAATGTACTACTTTCCATTAATAAAGAATTGTGTCCTTTGTAGCCTTATGACATTAAATTTAAAAAAAAAAAACACACTAGTTTTTTGTTGTTTCCTCTGTGCTGATTATGTTTGGGTTTTGGGAAATTACAAGCAGATCAGGAGATGCAATTGGCTTGGGAGCAAAGATATTAAATCATTTACCCTGAACAAAGCAGAGCTACTGCTGTTCTTAGGTATTCATCTTTAGAACTTTGAATTGGCAAAACTGGAATAATTTAATTGTGTTAAATTTTGGACTATTTTATCTTTTTCTTAGATGATTACAAAGAAATCTTTTCAAAAATATATTCACAGTGGATGGTATATAGTAATGTGACCCTTGGCTGGAGAAACTATGAAGGAAACCTCTGTTTCACTCATTCATTAAATCACCAATTGGTTTATGTGAATTTGTTTGAAGATTCCTTAAGTGCATTCTCTTGAATTTATTTTATATTTGTCCAGTATGCTCACCTATTTGCTCAGGTTTTGGATTTCTTGAATATAACTTTCTCTGTTTCAATCAGTCTCAAAGAGATCTTCTGTACTGTCCCACCTTGTTCATTCCTCAACATAATGCAAAATAACTTTTTCCTCTAACTCTGGTTAGTAGAGGTTGCTAGTGACTTTTTGATTGCCAAATAGTTTTCTGTCTTTATCTTACTTGATATTATAGTCTAATACTTCCTCCTTTGACCTTCTAGGCAGCTGTGGCCAACCCCTTCATTTTTATCTAGTGTGATGCCTATTATTGTACTGTAATATAATGTATTTGTTGCCTCACATTTTCTCTTTACCTAGTCCCTGAATTCTTTGAGAAAGAGACTATGACCAGGATAGATATTTAATGGTTATACAATGCAAACTGCTTTATGTTGTTTATTTGAACTACATATTCTCTAACTAATTGCTAATCCTTGTTTGACTAGCTTTCCATAAGTAAAGAAGACTTGTTAAAAATAGCACATTGTCTTGGCCAGTTGCTCAGTGGTTAGAGCATTAGCCCGAAGGCTAAAGGGTCTTGGGTTCAATTCATGTACCTCAGCTGCAGGCTCAATCCCCAGTTGGGGCACATGCAGGAGGCAGCTAACTGATGTGTCACTCTCACATTGATGTTCCCCCTCTCTGCCTCTCCTCCTCCTTTCCATTCTCTCTAAAAATCAATGGAAAAAATATCCCCGGTAAGGATGAACCAAAAAAAAGTAGCACATTAACCATAGGTAAATGCATAAGCTAAAGTGCAAAAGAATGAAATTGAACTACTATTTTGCAATATACAGAAAAATTAACTCAAAATGGATTAAAGACAAACATAAGAACTGAAGCCATAAAACTGCTAGAAGAAAACATAGTTGGTAAGTTCCTTGACATCAGTCTTAAGGATAATTTTTTAAATCTGACATCAAAAGCACAAATAACAAAAGGAAAAATAAAAAGTGGAACTACATCAAACTAAAAAGCATCTGCACAGCAAAGGTAACCATCAACAAAATGAAAAGGCAACCTACTGAATGGGAGAAAGTATTTGCAAATCATATATCTGATAGTAGTTAATATCCAAAATATATAAAGAACTCATACAACACAATACCAAAAAACCATACAACCTGATTTAAAAATGGGCATAAGATCTGAATAGATATTTTTGCAAAGAAGACAAACCAGTGAGCAACAAGTAATGAAGAGGTGCTCTACATCATAAATAATCAGGGAAATACAAATCAGAACCTTAATGATTATCACCTAACACCTGTTAGAATACCTATTATCAAAAAGACTAGAATAACAACTGTTGTTGAGTTTGTAGAGAAAAGGGAGCCCTTGTGCACTCTTGGGGAGAATGTCAGTTGGTGCAGCCACTATGGAAAACAGTACCATATGGTCCAGCAATTCCATTTCTGAGTATTTATGCAAAGAAAATGAAAACATTAATTTGAAAAAATAAGCTTCCTCATGTCCATTGAAGTATTTACAATAACCTGGATATGCAAACAACCTAACTGTCCATTGATGATATACTGGGATAGCTTTTCTCACCAGGTGATCTTTCATCCTCAGAAGGCTAATCTGGGCTTCTTCACTTGCTGGTCTCAGGGTTCCAAGAGAGTGAGAGCAGAAGTCTCTCAATGTCATCTCTTTTTGTGTTGGTCAAAGTCAATATCAAGGCCAGCTCAGATTTAAGGGTTGGTAAAATAGACTCTATCTCTTATAAAAAGAATGTCTAAGTCATATTTCTAAGGAGCCCACACACCTTCAAACCTCTTTACAAACAGTGTAAGCAGTTGATAGGATTTTATGCTTGGGTCATCCTGATCAGATTTTGGGGTATTTCCTGATAGTTCTTCTTCCTATGCCCCTTCCCAGGGCCAAACTTTCTCTTCAAAGATTTTCAAGTCTTAGGTGTTCCTCTGATGTTGTTCCTCTGTTATACTAGTTACTAGAGGCCCGGTGCAGGAAATTCGTGCACAGGTGCAGTCCCTAGGCCTGGCTGGCAATCGAAGTGCCAGTGTCTGGTGTGGAAGGGTAGGTCCCAGCTGACCTCTGGGCCCTGGGTAGCACCTGGGCTCCCTTGCTCCCCCCTCCGTCTGAGTCATCAGGCTCCCACCTGGCTCTCTCAGTGTCTGGGAGCCGGGCGGCAACCCCGCCCCCTGCCACCGCCATTGGTCGCCATCTGTGGGGCGATCAGGCCCACTCACACTCTCCTTGACCTGGCGGCACCCGCTCACCTCCATCATCCCGCCACAGTCCTGCTCTCATTGGGGCCAGCAGCCCCTCCACTGCCACCCACTGCTGCATCGCCAATGCCCACCATGTTCCGCACTGCCTCCTGGTGGTCAGCGCGTGTCATAGTGAGCGGTTGAACTCCCAGTCGAACTCCTGGTTGAGGGGGCAATTTGCATATTAGGCTTTTATTATATAGGACTAGGGGCCTAGTGTACAAATTTGTGCACCTTGAAAGGAACTGTGGGCCGCGAGGCTGCAGTGGGCACAGGGGTGGGTCTTGGCCCATCCTCTGCACCCCAGCCTGGGCCCTCCCGCCGTGGCCCCCAGTCGCTTATCTGCCAGTAGCCCCACTCCTGCCGCCGCTGCTCCCATGCGCTGACGGCATCTGCCCCACTCACACCCGCTGACAGCGCAGAGCAATTGGGGCTGAGGCTGTCAGGTGTGAGCAGAGGGTGCGAGCAGTGGCTGCTGCCCGGATTGCCCCTCAGGAGCAGGGGGAGGTGGAGAAGCCCTTGGGTGATCAGGACTGGCAGCTGCTGCTCACACCTGCTGATGGTGCCGAGCTATCAGGACTGGCACCGGCAGTGGGTGCAAACAGTGGCTCCGGTGGCAGGTGCAGGTGTGAGTGGTGCCATTGCTGGCAATGGGTGCAAGAGGCAGCTGTTGGCCCTGATCACCCCTCAGGAGCAAGGGGAGGTGGAGAAGCCCAAGGCAGAAGGTGCAAGCACCCAGCAGGACCATGGCGCATGGGAGCAAAGAATTTTCAGTAACCACCAAAGGCTCGCCCCGATGACAGTGACCAGCGCCCCGCCTTGGCCTGGAGCCCCCCTCACCTGCTCCACCATCCCACCACGGCCAACGCCCACCATGTTCTGCACGTGCCCCCTGCTGGTCAGCACATGTCATAGCAACTGGTTGTTCAGTTGTTCCACTGTTGGGTCTATTTGCATATTAGGGTTTTATATAGAGAGAGATTTTCCTATGTATTCTTCTGGGACCTCTCTGCAAATACAGTACCTGAACAATAAGAAATTGATACTATTACTGAGTGTGCATATAATATGCATGTAGTACATATAGTATTGTATATTATTTAATTTTCATATTGACTGTTCATGAAAGATATTATCCTCATTTTACAGAAGGGGAACCAGGTTTAGTAAGTTGTATAACTTACCCAAATTCACATTCTACAAGTGGTAAAGCTGAGATTCAGATACTGTCCTCTCTTCTTCCCATTCATGTGTACTTTCTCTGTCTAAATACACAAAAACAAATGACTGCCAGTAAGAATACATTTATTTATTCTTTTTAAATTTAATTTTACTTTTTCTACTGCCATTTACCCCCTCTATGTCTTCTTCCACTTCCACCCACCCCCTTCCCACCTCCACAGTCACCACACTTGTCCATGTCCATGAGTTCTCTCTCTTTTTTTTTTCTTTTTTGTTCAATCTATCTACCCTCCCCTGAACACCACCACCCCACACCAGAGCTGTCTGCCTGCTTTCTATCTATGAGTCTGTCTCTATTCTGTTTGGTAGTTCAGTTTGTTCATTAAATTCCATATATGAGTGAAACCATATGATACTTATCTTTCTCTGCATTTTTTTATTCTTTTAAAAAAAATTTTTTTTATTGATTTCAGAGAGGAAAGGGAAGGGAGAGAGAGAGAGAAACAGCAATGATGAGAGAGAATCATTGATCTGCTGCCTTCTGCACACTTCCTACTGAGGATCGAGCCTGCAACCTGGAATGTGCCCTTGATCGGAATCGAACCCGGGACCCTTCAGTCCTCAGGCCGACGCTCTACCCACTGAGCCAAACCAGCTAGGGCCATTTGTTTATTCTTGACACTATACTTTGATGAGTTTTTGGAGATGCTGAGATGATTTTTCCCTGCAATGAGAAATTAATGTATGTCTACAACACAGCATAAATCACATATGTGCTATGGGAGTCAGTAATGGTAGTATAGAAAATTGAGCTGATAACTGCTGTGAAGTTGAGGAGACCCCCCCAAATTGGAGATATCCCAGTTGGGTCCTGAGAGATGAAGCTTTCAAGACACAGAATGAGGAAAAGGGCATTCTAGGCAGAGAATGCTCTAAAAATACTTTTTAAGCAGAGAAAATGATATAAGGCACAGAAATGTGAATTTGTAGTTTGGTTGAAATTTGCCTTTTTCATATTCATTATTGTTAAGCTAGGAAATTTATTAAGCTTTTATAAAGTTCCACTTGTTGATTTTTATGTAAGTTTTTAGTCTCTAGATTTTAAAAATCTGCATTGCTAATCCTCACCTTGGTGTCCATCTGTAGATTTTAGGAGCCTGCCTTGTATGTCGTCATTAACTAGGTCTGTCTGATAACACTAAGTGCAAAAGTAATCTTTCATTAAAGTTTTTTTTAAAACTAAGCTTTATATTTTTAATTAGTCATACTTTCCCCCTGACCATTCATAGTAAATGTAATAAATATAATTTTCAGCCCAGCGTTCATGACTCAGTGGTTGAGTGTGGACTTGTGGACCTGTGAACCAAGAGGTCACGGTTCGATTCCTGGTCAGAGCATGGGCTTGGTCCCCAGTTGGGGGCGGGTGTGTAGGAGGCAGCCAATCAATGATTCTCTCTCATCATTGATGTTTCTATCTCTCTCCCTCTCCATTCCTCTCTGAAATCAATAAAAATATATTTTATAAAGTAAATGTAATTTTCATCTAAGCTGGAATTTCTCTGTATCTATACTAATGAAAGGGTAATATACTAATTAGAATGGGAGACCTTCCGGGAGATCTTCCTGGATATCCTTCCAGACAAAGCCATGGTGGCGGGGCCGAGGCAGAGGCGGTTAGGGGAGATCAGGCCAGGAGGGGAGGGCAGTTGGGGGTGATCAGGCTGGCCGGGTGGGGGTCAGTTGGGGCTAGCAGGCTGACGGGGTGGGGGGCAGTTGGGGGCGAGCAGGCTGGCAGGAGGGGCAGTTTGGGGTGAGCAGGCTGGTGGGGGGGGCAGTTGGCGATCAGGCTGATGGGGGGCAGTTGGGGGCAATTACGCCAGTGAGGGGGGGGCAGTTGGGGGCGAACAGGCTGGCGGGGGGCAGTTGGGGGTGATCAGGCCAGCAAGGGGGGGTAGTTGGGGGCAATCAGGCTAGCTGGGGGGCAGTTGGGGGCAAGCAGGCTGGCGGGGGGCAATTGGGGGTGATCAGGCCAGCAGGGGGGGCAGTTGGAGGCAAGAAGGCCCGTGGGGGGGGCGCAGTTGGGGATGAGCAGACTGGCATGCTGAGTGGTTAGGGTCGATCAGGCAGGCAGGCGAGCAGTTAGGAGCCAGCGGTCCCAGATTGCGAGAGGGATTGGGCCTAAACTGGCAGTCGGACATACCCCAAGGGGTCCCAGGTTACAGAGGGTGCAGGCTGGGCTGAGGGACAACCCCCTGCCCCCCACCCCCATGCACAAATTTCATGCACCGGGCCACTAGTTGTATAACATAAGGCATGTGAAATCTACCATCCCCAGGATTGTTTGATCTGTTTTTGTAACTCAGTCAGTAAAGGAAATTGTTAGAACAATATATGCTGTCTTCTAGCAATTACTATTTTTCTAAGTTTAGAAGCCATACTTTCTTGTCTGGCTGTACCATATGCTGTTTAAGTCAGGAATTATGTTAATTTTTATCCTATGGCTGCATTTCTCAGTTATACTGATTACTTTGTGGATAGGGGAGTTTATGTCCCTTGGATCTTTTCTGCGTTATTGTCCAGATACCTAGTAATTTAACAGTATGTTGCTCTTTGTTCCTTAGTTTGTTCACCAGAGAGTTGGTTGATTTTATATTAGAGATGTGTTCTTGCCAGTAATGGACCTGGTAACTCAAAAACAATTTTTTGTTAAGAAAAAATGGTAAAGAGCACAGGTCATCAAATTTTTTCTTAAAGGGCCAGATAATCAATATTTTAGGGTTTGCAGGCCACAGGGTGTCTGTTGCACCTAACTCAACTCTCATATTATATGTGAGAAAGCAGTCAGACAATACCTGAAGGTGTGGGTGTGGTTGTGATCCAGTAAAAATGCAAAAACAGGTGGAAAGCTAGATTTGGTCTCTTGGCCAGTGATATGCCAGTTTCTGGTAAAGAAGATTGTTGAAGGAATATAGTAATAAATTAGAGACATAATAATCTGCACTAGCCTAAAGATACATTGTGTCAAACTGTACTTTGTATTTTATAAATTTTTGATCATAATAGCAAAATGTGCTTCTTGTAAAACTTTCATTTTATAATATAGAAATTGAATAGGCACTATAACCTACACCCTAGAGCAGTGGTTCTCAACCTTCTGGCCCTTTAAATACAGTTCCTCATGTTGTGACCCAACCATAAAATTATTTTCGTTGCTACTTCATAACTGTAATGTTGCTACTGTTATGAATCGTAATGTAAATATCTGATATGCAGGATGGTCTTAGGCGACCCTTGTGAAAGGGTCGTTTGACCGCCAAAGGAGTTGCGACCCACAGGTTGAGAACCACTGCAGAGTTTAGTACTATTAACAAAATCTTACAGATTTGAATGTATATGATAAATGGGTGAAGAGCAGAATTGCAGAAGTGGGAGAAAGTGAAGGTACGTAATGTTAGAGATGGGACCTTGCTGGTAAGGGGTGATTAATAGGAAAAATAGCCCTTGGGCTTTTTACCCCTTGCATTAAAATTGCTACTGTGGTGGTAATGTGCCCTGCCTCCCTCCTCCTGAGGGTAGATCTTTGTGCACAGCAGTATTGTAATGTAACAACAACTTTGTAGGTAGACACAAAGGAGGCAAATAGTACAAACACTTTGCAGGAGGTGGTGGAAATCTGGTGTAGGACAACTGTACATCACTGGTTACTGACTACCCAATTTTTCTGCTTGGTGACACATATAGTAGAGATTTCTGGCACTTGTGCCATCGCTCTCCTTATTATTTTGAACAGTGTTAACAAATGTAAATAGTATTTATTGCAGCTCAGTGTAAAGTCTGTCCCTCTGCAATGGCACCAAATACTGACCTGCTATTGCTGTCCTATATAGGAGCCAGTACTTGGTTAGTAAGAATTTGAAATGTGTCAAAATAAAGAAGTGTAATAAGTGTACGATACATACTAGATTTTGAAGACCTAGTACCCCCAAAATATAAAAATAATTCAATATTGATTACATATTGAAATGAAAGTATTTTGGGATATATTGCGTTAAATAAAATAGAAAATTAATTTCATTAGTGTTTCTTTAAAAAAATTTTAATGTAGCCACTAGAAAATTTTAAGTTATATGCGTGGCTGGTGTTCTATTTCTGTTAGCACTGTTTTAGAGACTAGTTAATATGCAAGGTACCTAGATTTAAAGTTTGTTTTTCTTAAATAGTACCATAGTTTAAATAATAGTTTAAATTATTAGAAGTATACCTCACGTAATATATATGTGCTAACCATGTGATGGCTCGGGAAGCTAAGTCTTACAGATATGTTTGTTTCTATAGAAAAAAGAAATTAAACCTATAAAGTTGTCTAAGTACATTACAGTTTTAGGCAGTAAAACAAATAAGACCTCTTTCAAGATCCATTCATTCCTTTTATTCTACACCAGTGGTCGGCAAACTCATTAGTCAACAGAGCCAAATATCAATAGTACAACGATTGAAGTTTCTTTTGAGAGCCCAATTTTTTAAACTTAAACTATATAGGTAGATACATTGTTATTAACTTAATTAGGGTACTCCTAAACTGGCCTTTGCTAAAAACGTCCTCAATCTGATTGAGGTACGTTTGCTGAGGCCGACCCCTTCCAACTCTCCTATCCACACTCGTCTTGTATACTTGTTTTGTCTATCTCCTTTAGTTCATCCTCTATGTCCAAACCATGTCAACATACCTTTCTCAGTCCTCAATACTACATCTTTCACTCCACAACATTCCCTAAAATTAACTTAATAAACTTTACTTAAAGTTTTAAGTCTTAGTTAAACTATAGGTACATTGAATAAAACTTGATATCATACTTAACAGTGATATTATTTATTGATAAAATTAAATTCCTTACAATTTACCTTACAATATCCATAAAATTAAATCATGACAATGACTAACAAACACTAATGTGAACAATGGCCTTGCATCTCCTTGGAAAGTTTGGGTAAGTCAGGTTTGTGTGTTGTTTTTAATTTTAGGCACAATTCCAGGTTCTCATCAATAAGACGACTTCTCAATTTACTCTTGATAAGGTTCATGCTTGAAAATGATTGTTCACATAAATATGTAGACCTGCATAAGGAAAGAACAGCAAACGCTAGTTTTTCCAGTTGCTTATATGAGTCAGGAATACTATTCCAGGTGTTAAAAATCAACATATCTTCCTTCTCCAGGTCTTTCAAAGCAGACCACTTGTGCTATGAACTAAGTTCACATTTGTTTTTCTCCAGTATTTCTATATCAGCACAAAGACGTTCAAATTTCGAGTTCTTTGTTTTTTAAATCCAGCAATTGCATTTCAAAGTTGCCAATGTCAATATTAAAGGGAGAAAAATTTAATTCTGTTACAGTAGCATTGAGAGGTTATTTAACAAAGGCTAACGTCGCTTTGCTCTTTCTGAATTCCTGAAACCTGTTGAGAAAAGCTTCCCTCATATTTAAAAGTGTTGTTTTGAAATAGCAAATGTCAGTATCAGAATTATTTTCTTGGCGATGTTTCAACAGGCTTGGAAAGTGAATCAAAGTTTCTCTTTCAAAATCTTGAACAAAAAGAGATAATTTGTTTTTGAATGAAATAACTTCTAACATCGAAAAAACTGTGTTTCCTTTCCCCTGTAGTTTACGATTAAGCTGATTTAGATGAGATGTAATGTCTACCATGAAATAAAATTTTTGGATCCACTAATCGTTCATTAGTCCTGGATAGTGAACACCCTTCTCAAGGAGAAATGCTTTAATTTCTGTTAATAAGGAAGCGAAACGTTTCAAAACGTTTCCTCTTGATAATCAACGTACCTTGTTATGCAGCAGAAGATCTGCATACTCACTCTCCATTTCAACTAAAAATTCTTTAAATTGGCAATGATTAAGAGCTTTAGCTATAATGGAGTTGATAATCTTAAATCACCAATTCCATAACTTTGCAAAATTCTTCTGGAAATGTCTGCGCACAAAGCACTTCTTGATGAATGATGCAATGGTAGGTAAGTATCTCGTGATTAATGTTTTCTTTCAAAATAGCAACAAACCCATTCCTTGCGCTGGTCATACTTTTCGACCCATCTGTTGAAATTGAGACAATTTTATCGAGTGGAATATGATGTTTTTCAATGCACTCAATTACAGCATTTGCTATATCCTCTCCACGTGTTTGACCTTTGAGTGGCAATAATCCTAAAAGTTCTTCTTTAGGACCTGTAGATGAAATAAATCGTACAAAAAGTGAAACTTGCGCTGTATCATTTATGTCACAAAACTCGTCAACCAATTTAACACCTTTCGTACCGCTCACGAGTTTTCTCATGTTTCGCGCTCCATCTGTTATGGACCTTAGATGTCACACACTGTCTTGTCCACATCGAATGAAGCGATCTCATTGGTGGAAACCATGCAGGTCAATCTACGAAAAACTATATAATTGCATGAACCCATAAAGCATTACAGTTACATTGTATTTTGGTCATTCGAATAGTCTTCATCTTCAAGTTCCTGGCGCTTTTAGAAAATGTTTTACACAGTACCATACGTTAAAAAAGTACTAGGAACTTTAATTGTTTAATTGTTTTTGTAAATAAAAATATTATAATTATTGAAAAACAACACCTGAAGTGCATTATGATCTGTAGTTATGATGATTTAAATAACGTGCAGTTTGCCCAAAAACGTGCGGTCCCTGGCGTCTTAGAGATTTCTATATGGTATGAAATGTGTTAAGATCTTCGACTTGCTGGTTGGTTATATTCAAAGACATTTTGACTGTTGTATCTTTCACTGTTTTAGCAGACAATGGTAACTCTTTAATTTTTTTTAGAATATCTGCTTTGTTCTTAAAATCCCGAAATAGCTCTTCGGATGCATTTATAAAACAACTTTTTATGTATTCGCTGTCTGTATATGGTTTTCCTCTCTTAGCAGTCTCTTGACTAACCACAAAACTTGCAATATTAACATTGTTGGAAGATTGCATCCAGTAATTAAATACAGAACTTGAATTTTCTTGACTCTTCTGAAGTTCCTCAACTGCTTTCTTCCTTGCATCACCGACAGGATATTTAGTACTAAATGACACGTGTTTAGTTGTAAAGTGTCTCTCCAAATTTGATTTCTTGTTATGCGCCAATTTTTCCTGACAAATAAGACAGGTCAGAAGGCCATTTAAGTTTTGAATAAACACTAAAGTCTCGGTCCATTCAACTTTAAATTCACGGTTTTCGTCTTCCGGTTTTCTTTGCTTCTTTGTAGCCATGTCAAACAGGGCACCTAAAAAAAGTTTCATTTTATAATAATAAAGCCACCAACACAAAATAATTACAATTCTTAAATTGATGAACAAAATACCTGTAGGATTTGCAGCTGGTTGGAAAAATACAGGTAACTTTATGCTTCGAGTAGGTACTTTTGTTACCCACACGCGATTTGCGGGCACTACTAGCACTAACCACTGCACATGAGACTGCTGACTGACTGGCTCACGCAACTCCTGCATGAATCGCAACTCCTGCATGAATCACGTGCGCCTTCCTCTTGCTGCGTATCCCGAGGCTCGCCTCCGCCGTATCTCCCTATCTCCCGTCGCCCAGCCCAACCGACCAACACCCCCCACTTCCAAACCACTTCTTCAAACTCCAGGGGTGGGCAAACTTTTTGACTCGAGGGCCACAATGGGTTCTTAAACTGGACCGGAGGGCCGGCCGGAACAAAAGCATGGATGGAGTGTTTGTGTGAACTAATATAAATTCAAAGTAAACATCATTACATAAAAGGGTACGGTCTTTTTTTTTTTTTTAGTTTTATTCATTTCAAACAGGCCGGATCCGGCCTGCGGGCCGTAGTTTGCCCACGGCTGTACTAGACTCACCCAGGCTGAAAACCGACTTCTGCGCATGGGCCACGAAGTTTCAATCGCACTGTACATGCGCGCCTGCACGTGGTATTTTGTGGAAGAGCCACACTCAAGGGGCCAAAGAGCCGCATGTGGCTCGCGAGCTGCGGTTTGCCGACCACTGTTCTATACCATTGATACCCATCTATTGGATGTGTCTGTTACCTCTCTCTAAGCTGATATTACTTATCTGACATAGATTTTCTTGCTTATAAGAACCAGATTATATTCCTTTTTTCTCTTTGACATTTCTTACCTCAACTCTTGTTTCCTTTACAACCCTAACTCTTTAATGCCACTTCCTTCTAGTTTTTCTTGATCTTTTTTGCCTGCCTCTCCTCCTTTCCTTCCTCTGAATTCCCAAAGGATATCTGTCTCTGTATTATAAAGGTAGGCATTCTGTACTTTGTATTTTAATGATATACATCCATTATCTCCTCTACTAAAGCCAAGTCATGTCACTTGGCTTATGTATGCTATCTCTTTAGATCTCATTTATGTTAAAGTATGAGTAGTTTCTCTTTATTTCCATATACTTCATTTTTGTTGTTGTTGTTCTACAGACAAATACACAAATGAAAGTACCTTAATGGAATTACCCCAAATCTTTGGAGATCAGACTACTACAGGGATAACCTAAATAGATTTACTCACTAGGAAGTAAACATATACTTTTTAGAATGATGGGAGGAGGAAAGAGGGATTTCAAGAAGGAGAAAAAGTTAAAGAATAGTGAATTATATCAGCTACATGTAATTATTGCAAAGAAGACCAGAGTATGGGGGGAGGGCGCAGAATATGAATGTCTTACCATTTAGAGGCAACCACTGTTAACCCTATTGCATATGTCTGACCTTTTCTATTTGAAAATATGTTTGTTATAGCCCTGGCTGATGTGGCTCAGTTAGCTGGACGTCCTCCTATGCACTGAAAGGTTGCCGTTTGATTCCTGATCAAGGCACATGCCCGGGTTACAGGCTCAATCCCTCATAGAGGGCACTTTCACATAGATGTTTCTCTCTCTCTCCTCCCTTCCTCTTAAAAAAAATCAATAAAAATTTTTTAAAAAGGAAATATCTTTATTATTAAAATAATATAAGTACATACTCCTTATAAAAATTCAAACAGTGTAGAAATATTTAGAATTAACAATTTTTTCTTTTTCTTCTTTCTCAGTTCCGCCCTTTCTCCATAGGAAACATTTGTTTATAGTATTTGTATAAATACAAACCCTCTTGTTATTATAATCAGTGTATATGGGATTGTGTTATTCACTAATTTGATTTTTTTTCTACTTAGAATATACGAAAAATCTTTCCAAATTGTAGACCTCTTGCATTTTAAAAGTGACAGGATAGAATTTTTTTAAAGAAATGCCCATATTAAAAAATTCCAATAGTGTAGAAAAGGATTGAGTAGAATGGTCATCCAGTCCCATGCCTATTACCTTAATTTTTGTATATTGTTTCAGAAATATTTTATGCTTTTTTAGGTTCTCTTTCTTTTTCTTCCTTTCTTTCCTTTTTCTTTTATTTTTAACGCAAATGGGATCATATTGTCATATATAGAAAAACCTGAACATTTTTCCCTATTAACATATTATTTAAGAACTGTTCTTATACTGTGTAATGACTATGATTTTTCATCATATGTACTATAATTTACTTAACCTTTCTCTGATTATTAGATGCTTACATTTCAGTTTTTCACTATTATGTTAAAGCCTTTTAAATTCATGGTTAAGCCCTAGCGAGTTTGGCTCAGTGGATAGAGCATCAGCCTGCGTACTGAAAGGTCCCATGTTCGATTCCGGTCAAGGGCATATGCTCGGGTTGTGGCTTGATCCCCAGTAAGGGGCGTGCAGGAGTAAGCCAATCAATAATTCTCTCTCATCATTGATGTTTCTGTCTCTCTCTTCCTCTCCCTTCCTCTCTGAAATCAATAAAAGTATATTAAAAAATTCATAGTTAAAAATAAAATTCGTAGTTAAGTGCTTGAATTCACTCCAGTGTTTGTATTGCTTTGGAGAAAAAGCTGAAAATTAGAAGAATGAAAAGGAAAGGTTGAATTTATTTTCAGTTGCACTTTGAGTTTCAAAAACTAATGGAAATCAAAGTCCAATTTTGGCTGAATGTACTTTTAAATTGCAAAATATAAATATCTAGTTTATTACACTTTTGCTCAGGTTTATATTAATGTGTAAGCTGTCCAGTTACTAAACCCTTGTTTGAGTTCTATGATTCTATGTAAATTTTTGCAATAGAAGCACAATTATTTATCAGCATTTAATGTAAAATTTGTGAAATGATAGGTAATAGATTTTATTTTTGTTTTTTAATCAGTGACTTTTTTGAACGAACCATTCTGTGCAACAGTCTTGTGTGGAGTTGTGCTGTGACGGGCAGACCTGGACTGACCTATCAGGAAGCACTTGAGTCAGAAAAAAGAGCAAGACAGAATCTTCAGAGTTTTCCAGAACCACTAATTATTCCAGTTTTATACTTGACCAACCTTACCCATCGTTCACGCTTACATGAAATTTGTGATGATATTTTTGCATATGTCAAGGATCGATATTTTGTCGAAGAAACTGTGGAAGTCATTAGGAACAATGGTGCAAGGTAAAGTACTTTTAATTTTTTTTTGATCTGCAGATACCCCCATTGCTTAAAATCCAAGATACACAAAAGGCTGAAATGAAGAAAGCTTCCCTTTTACTATCCTCCAGCTACCCTGTTACCCTTCCCACAGAGCTCTAGTGTTAGTTTCTTATGTATTTTTCTAAAGCTAATATTTATGTAGACCACC
This sequence comes from Myotis daubentonii, assembly GCF_963259705.1. Taxonomy (NCBI): domain Eukaryota; kingdom Metazoa; phylum Chordata; class Mammalia; order Chiroptera; family Vespertilionidae; genus Myotis; species Myotis daubentonii. The sequence goes on along the minus strand of NC_081840.1, from coordinate 89,135,957 downwards.
AAAAACACGCACAGGAAGGCGTGCACACACACACACACACACACACACACACAATCTCCTGCCCACTTTAATACAAAAGGTAACACACTATACTGTATCTTTCATCTTGATTTTGATGAATAATTGGATACTTTTTTAAATTAATTGTAGAAGCAACAAATGGTAAAAATTGAAGAATTTTTCATGTCTAGAAAAAGCTATATCTTTAGCCCCAGCTGGTTTGGCTCAGTGGATATCGTGTTGGCCTGTGGACTGAAGGGTGCCAGGTTTGATTCCAGTCAAGGGCACATGCCCGGGTTAAAGGCTCGATCCCCAGTAGGGGGTATGCAGGGGGCAGCTGATCAGTGATTCTCTTTCATCACTGATGTTTTTATCTCTCCCTCTCCCTTCCTCTCTGAAATAAATAAATAAATAAATAAATAAATAAATAAATAAATAAATGTTATATCTTTATTTTGGGGGGAGAGATTAACATGTCACCAGTAATCTCACCAAGAACATACCCTTTTAAAAACAAATCAAATTATAAATACTGTTTTGGAGTATGTTTTATGGTTTTTGGTGATATACTTAGCAAACAGATTTTTGTGTTCGATCTATATCACCAAAAGAAATAATAGGATCATTTCTGGGGAGGACAGTTTTTTTCTTCTTATAGTCACTATTTTTATTTGACTTATGCCAGAAATGTTTTCTGAATTACAAATCATTGAGATGCATTAAACTTTAACATTAGGAATATAGCTTACATCTAAAAATGTATTGGTTCATTGTGTTTTATATAGGTTTTTTTTTAAAATATACTTTATTGATTTTTTACAGAGAGGAAAGGAGAGGGATAGAGAGTTAGAAACATCGATGAGAGAGAAACATCGATCAGCTGCCTCCTGCATACTCCCTACTGGGTATGTGCCCGCAACCAAGGTACATGCCCTTGATCGGAATCGAACCTGGGACCCTTTGAGTCCACAGGCCGATGCTCTGTTCATTGAGCCAAACCAGTTAGGCCTGTTTTTTGTTGTTGTTATTGTTTTTTATAATACTTTAAAAATGGATTTCAGGTATTTGTAGCTGTTAACAGTAGTATACTAGGTTATATTGCAGAAATGGGAAATTTGGGAGTCACAATTATTCATCAGGAAACATACCTCTTCTTGCTTAAGAAGGCTTTAAATGATAAAGTATGAGAAATTAGTATTTTTCTGCAAACTTTTAAGGCTTAATTTTCATAATACACATTGACCATTCTTAATCTCTATGCAGGAAAGGAGACATTGTGGAAGACTCCTTACTTTTTGCCTTTATCAGGAGCCTCAGGAAGTAATATTATGAGTCTAGCCATCTTTGCTCTCAGCTCAGGCCTAGGTAGTTCTGATTGCTCTGATATTGTGTTTCACATGTTGCTTAGTGATTGTAAGTATCACTTATAGGCTAGACACTGGTTTGGTACTGGGGATACAAAAAGGATTAAAATGCCCTTTAAGATTCAATTAAGAAAGAGACAACCATTTCAACTTGCCAAGTATTAAAATTAATGTATGAATGAAGTAATTCAGGAGCATCCAGGTTCAGAATGCCACAAAGGCTAGGTCTGGGTTCCCTGCTCTCATGCTAACACTAGATATTTTAGTTTTTTAGTCTTTGCCAGATCTGATGATATCTCAGTGTCTGTTTGTTCAGGTTCTTTGCCCATTTTTCTTTTGGCTTGATTGTCTTCAGTAGATTTGTGAGAGCTATTTATTAAATACTAGGCATATTATACTTCTGTCTTACTGTTGCAAATATTTTGCCATTTCACTTTTTTTTTTTAATATATCTTATTGGTTTTTTTACAGAGAGGAAGGGAGAGAGATAGTTAGAAACATCGATCAGCTGCCTCCTGCACACCCTCCACGGGGGATGTGCCCGCAACCCAGGTACATGCCCTTGACCGGAATCGAACCTGGGACCTTTCAGTCCGCAGGCCAACGCTCTAGCCACTGAGCCAAACCGGTTTTGGCTCACTTTTTGTTTTTTCTTAACGATGCAGTTAGTACAAATTTTTTAAAATGTGTATGAATAATATAATATAATTAAGAAATAAAGAATAAAAGTGTAATCAATCTTTGATTTTTGTTTATAGTTTGGGAAAATTATAAATTTCTAATTTTATGGGAGGCAGAATAGTGTGATAGTGAAGGATCTAGGCTTTGGAGTCAGACTGCCTTTTTGAACAATTGACATCCTTTCAGGTTATTATGAGACTGTGTTGGGGGGTATACATTTTGAATTGCTACATAAATAGAATATAGTAGTAGCATTTTACCATGGGGGTGGGGTGGGATGATAAGGCTGCAATTGGCCAAATAGGCTTATATGGAAGTTAATATTTTTCTTCTATTACTCATTAGCTTTTCTATTAAAATTTAAATTTTGTTATAATTAAGCTTCAAGCCTGACTTAAGATTTCTGCTACTTTAGATCTTGAGTTTCTGAGTACACCCTTTCTTTTTACCCTTTTCACTTAAATCTCAGTTAAAATAATTTTAATATGTAAACTTGCCTAATGATAGGTTTCCTTTTGGTTGGAATGGTGCCTCCACCACCTACTTACCACCTGCATAACTTTTGGGAAAATATTTAACATCACTCATCTCTCTTTTGCATACTTAGTAGAATTATTGTGAAGATAAACTGAGATGCTGTATGTGAAGTGCCAGGCACATAGCAAGTGCTCAATAAATAAGTTAAAAAGTTAATCTTTTTCCATTTTGATTTTTGAGTTCTCTGTCATGCTTATAAACTCTTATTCTAATTGTATTTTCTGGGATTTCTATTTGGGTTTTTATTTTTATAAATTGGGTTGTAGGGTGGTGGTCTAAGCTGTTTAGATAGCCAAGGGCCTTATCAAGTCAGTGACCATTCCTATGTTTCTGGCACCTTTAAATAGTGCTGTTCTGTCCTATGGGGACAGCTTTTAAGATGACTCTTGTAATGTGATCTCTTGCTTCCGCGTGTAGTGGTGAGAGTGTCTGTCCCCTTTAATAAACCATAGTCAATAGTCCTGATTTCATTATTATACTAGAGGCCCAGTGCACGAAATTTGTGCACTGTGGGGGTGGGAGGGTCCCTTAGACCGGCCTGCGCACTCTTGCAGTCCGGGACCCCTCGCTCCTTACTGCCGGCCTGTGGTGGAGGCAGGAGAGGCTCCTGCCACCGCCACTGCGTTCACCAGCCATGAGCTGGTGCTCCCCCTGTGGGAGCGCACTGACCACCAGGGGGCAGCTACTGTGTTAGCATCTGCCCCCTGGTGGTCAGTGCGCGTCATAGCGACCGGTTGTTCCAGCGGTCGTTCCGCTGTTCCATCTATTTGCATATTAGGGTTTTATTATATAGAAGAGGATTAGTGACTTTCCTTGCTGTTTTCCATGGAGATGTTTTAAGGGATAATATATTAGGTACAGGCCATCTTAAATCTCCAAGCTGCTGCAACCCAGTAAAATAAAGATCTTTGTAAATTAATATTAGAAAAGGAAAAAAAAAACTCCTATTACGTTAATATGAGCAAATGAGTTGGCATGATGTTTTTCATTTGGACTGTGTTCTAGACCCCCAAGAATACATGTCCCTTCTGGCGTCACATCTACTTGTGTAACTTTTGGTATTGAATTCAATTTTGGGATGATGGAAGTGGTAAAATCCTGGCATCCTCAAAGAGGGGCTAGGATAAGTCCAGCTTCTGTGATGAGAAAATCCAGGTTGACTTTCCTAAGTATTCTGTTGTTGTTTTTTCATCCTCACCTGAGGATACATTTATTGATTTTAGAGAGCGAGAGAAACATCGATTAGTTGCCTCCTATTTATGTCTCTACCGGGGATTGAACCTGCAACCCAGGTATTTGCCCTGATTTAGAATTGAACCCACAGCCTTTTGCTGTATGAAACCACTCTCCAACCAACTGAGCCTCCCCTTCCCTCCCCCCCCCCCCCCCCCCCCCGCCCAAGGCATTCCTGTTGATTTGTATTTGTAGACTTCTTTGGCCTTTCTTCCTTGCTGTGGCATGAGGTTTATTGGTAGGGGGCTTATTTAGAGAAATAAATGAATTTCTACCAGTAACTGAGAAATAGCAGGCATTTACATGAGGTCCATTAGTATAAGGTGTCTGTGCTCCCACTCCCACCTTTCATTCTTCATCCTTTCTCCACAGAATGTGAAGTTGCAAGAATTTGCTTACATGGTGCACACATTTTCATCACTCTCTGCTTTTTGTTGTTGTTGTTAAATGAGCGTTATTGAGATATAATTCATACACCATAAAACTTGCCCATTTAAAAGTGCAATTCAGTGGGTTTTTGTATATTCACAAAGTTATGAGGCTATCACCACTACCTAATTACGGAATATTTTCATCACCCTAAGAAGTCCTGTGTTAGCAGACACTACCAACTACCCTCTCCCCTCAGCCCATGGCACCCACTAATCTATATTTTCTGTCTCTGGATTTGCTTATACTGGACATCCTATATAATAAAGAGGTAATATGCTTATTAACCCTCATGCCCTCAAAAGATGGCTGCCTATGACCAGGCCAGCAGGGGGGTTAGTGAGGGACGACCAAACGACTGAACAGCAGGCTGCATGGGGCAACCAGGCCGGCAGGGGGGTTAGTGAGGGACAACCAAATGACTGAACAAGCAGGCTGCGTGGAGCAACCAAGCCGGCAGGAGGGCCATGAGGGGTGACCAGGCCGGTGCAGGGGGCAGTTGGGGGCGACCAGGCCGGCAGGGAGGGGGCAGTTAGAAGCGACCAGGCCGACAGGGGGTGGCAGTAAGAGGTGACCAGGCAGGCAGGCAGGTGAGCGATTAGGAGCCAGTGGTCCAGGATAGTAAGAGGGATGTCCAGCTGCCGGTTTAGGCTCGATCCCTAGAATCGGGCCTAAACCGGCAGTCAGACATCCCACAAGGGGTCCTGGATTGGAGAGGGTGCAGGCTGGGCTAAGGGGACCCCCCCTCCCATGCATGAATTTTGTGCACCGGGCCTCTAGTCTCATATAAATAGAATCATAATATGTATCCTTCTGTGTGGTTTCTTTCATTTACTGTAATGTTTTCAAGGTTCATCCACATTGTAGATCTATCAGTGTCTTATTTCTTTTTATTGATAAACTAGAGGCCTGGTGCATGGAATTCATGCATGGGGGGTGTCCCTCAGCCCAGCCTGCACCCTCTTTAATTCGGGATCCCTCTCGCAATCTGGGACCACTGGCTCCTAACTGCTCACCTGCCTGCCTGCCTGATTGCCCCTAACCACTCTGCCTGCCTGCCTGCCTGATTGCCCCTAACAGCATCTGCCTGCTTGCCTGATGCCCCTAACTGCTCCCCTGCAGGCCTGATCGCCCCTAATCGCTCTTCCCTGCCAACCTGATCGCCCTAACCGCCTCTGCCTCGGCCTCTGCTCTGAGCTTTGTCCAGAAGGATGTCTGGAAGACGTCTGGTCTATCTGGTCTAATTAGCATATTACCCTTTTATTAGTATAGATTCTGCTATATGGATCTATTACATTTTTTTATCTGTTTATCAGTTCATGGACACTTCGGTTGTTTTCACTTTTGAGCTATTATAAATAACTAGAGGCCTGATGCATGAAAATCATGCAAAAGTAGGCCTTCCTTTCTCTGGCTGCTGGCACTGTCTTCCCTCTGGCACCCAGGACCCAGGCTTCCCTTGCAGCCCGGCTTCATCGGCAAGGTCGTCTGGAAGGACCTCCGGTCTAATTAGCATATTACGCTTTTATTATATAGGATGCTATAAAGAACATTCATGTACAAGTTTTTGTTTGAACTTATGTTTTCAGTTCTCTTGGGTCTAGTATTCTAGTAACTGCTAAGTCATATGGTAACTGTGTTGGATGGAGGAATATCCAAGATGTTTTCTAAAGCAGCTGTGTCACTTTATATTCCCACTTGCAATGTATGAGAGTTCTAGTTTCTCCATTTCCTCACCAAGTCATATATGTATGGACAATTTAGTATTGTCCGTCTTTTTTATTTTGCCATCCTAGTGGGTGTGAAGTGGTATCTCACTGTAGTTTTGATTTACATTTCCCTAATGACTAATTATGTTGAGTATCATTTCATGTGCTTATTGATCGTTTGTATATCTTCTTTGGAGAAATGCCTATTCTGGTCCTTTGCCCGTTAAAAAAAAATATATCTTTTTATTGCTTTCAGAGAGGAAGGGAGAGGGAGAGAGAGATAGAAACATCAATGATGACAGAGAATCATGGATCAGCTGCCTCCTGCATGCCTCCTACTGGGGATCAAGTCTACAACCCAGACATGTGCCCTGACTGGGAATCGAATTGTGACCTTCTGGTTCATAGGTCGATGCTCAACCACTGAGTCATGCTGGTCTGGCCCTTTCCCCTTTTAAAATGGGTTATTTATATTTTTATTACATAGTTGTAAGTGTTTCTTGTTTTTTGATACTAAGAAGCAGATATATGATTTATTCCATTCTTTGGAATTGCCTTTTCACTTTCTTGATAGTACCATTTGTAGCGCCATCTCCCTTTGCTTTTAACTTTCGTTTCTCCTTGTCACTAGCATCTACCTTTTGTTTCTATCTCTTTGGTAGTACTTATCAGTGGTCCTAAAGGACTGCTTCATTCATTACCATGAGAGTTACAGGAAAGAACATGTTAAGTTACAAAGAAATGGAATAGTGGTTGAATTAGTATAGGTTCTCTGGATCTTTTTCTCTCAGTATTCTTTTCTTATTGTCTCATTACCTTTAGGTATTCCTCCCCATTTTCTTTTTCATCTCACAAGTATAGATTAGGTGCTTCCGTCCCCACCAAGACTTAATGATTTAAAGTAAGCAATCAGTTAACAGATTCTTCTAGAAGATCCTTTGTCATTGCTATGACAGAGGTAGTAAAGAGAACAACTGACTACTTGACTGAGTCAGCAGTTTAGTTCTTTACCCTCCCCATCCTAATAAACACCCAGCATACCTGCCAATCATGCTGACATTAGTTCTCTGCTACTTCCTTAGAGCCTACAGGAGAAGTGAGAAGATGGGTGGTGGTCTTGTGAAAAGAATATTAAACTTGGAGTCAGGTCTATTAATTCTTAAATAGCTACCAGATGCTTTGTGTACACATTGTATTAGCAAGAGATAAGGCAAAAGTTTACTATTTCATTTACAGATGAGGAAACAGAGATCTAAAGACGTTAAATATATTTTTTTGTAATTGTTCAATCTATATGTACTGATCTGCTATTTACTTGCACTGTTCTAGACACTGGAGATATAGCAGTGAACAAAAAGTCATGGAGCTTCTATTCCAGCTTTTTACAAGTAGTCAGTGGTAGGATTTAAATTCAGGTATGGCTGACTTACAAAATCATTTCTTTCAATTTATCAGTCTCCTTGGTTTTGGATTCTACCCTTTATGATTAGCTGTGTGGCTCTGAACAAGAAATTTAAACTCTTTTAAGCTTTAGTCTTTTTCACCTGTTAAATTGCCTCGTGGGATGAAATGAAATAATGATTGTGAATTTTTAAAAGCCAAATATTGTCATTTGATGTATATTGTAAGTATTTGAGTGTGTTTATTGAGGGCCATGCATTAGGGGTTTTTTTTGTTTGTTTGGTTTGGTTTTTGTTTTGAGAGATGCCAGTAGTGATGTGGGGCTGTAATAGTTACCTAAGCCACTGTTGCTTGGAATCAAATTTCCCTGTTTGAAACTCTGAAAGGAAACCCACAGTTAACAATTTCAGTGTCTTTGAAAGATACAATTGTTTTTGAAGACATTCATCCCACATTTGTATATGATCTTCTGAAAAACACTACACAAGCAGATTTTAAGGCATCTAAGTTTCATTTCACTTTATAATTTTTAAAAAATATTTTTATTGATTTCAGAGAGGAATGGAGAAGGAGAGAGAGATAGAAACATCAGTGATGAGAGTCATTGATCAACTGCCTCTTGCTTGCCCCACGCTGGGCATGTGTCCTGACAGGGAGTTGAACTGTGACCTCCCAGTTCTTAGGTAGTTGCTCAACCAATGAGCCAGGCCGGCTGGGCTATCATTTCTTTTTAACAAGCCTGACATATCATTGTTTAGTGAAGGATTGGGAGGTTGATGAGCTAGAGAACTCAGATGTTTGCATGATAATAAGCCCATCTTCTGTCACCTACTGTGGAATTGGAGAGTTAAATTAGAAGAAAAGGAGGTAGAAATTGCACAAGTAAATATTTTGGACTGTTGAGTTATTCATTCTCAAGATAGGAGTAGAGTTTGAGAGAACCTGAAAAACTGAGTCAAAATATAATTTTGTATTTAGTAAATTTTTTAAAAAATTAAAGAATTTTGGGCAACTTGCTTTCAGACATTTTACAAGCACAGTCAAGATATTCTGGGAGCTGAAAGAATTTATGAGGATTTGAAACAACAGGTGTGAGAAGATACTTCTAAAAGTTGGTATACTGGCAGCAGCAAGAAGTGGCACCTAATAGCAAAGCAGGAGGTGGAATAAACATTTACTAAGAAGTATACTGGCCTGGCTCAGTATATAATTTGGTAGCATTAGGAGATGTTGCAGAATTGAAACTATGCTTTTAAATTACAATTTTATTTTAATTCTCAGATATTAATAGCTGACCCAAAATTTTTAAAAAGTTATATACTCCTTGGTATTTACCTAAAGGAGTTGGAAACTTATGACTGCACAAAACCTGAATACAAATGTTTATAGCTGCTGTATTAATAATTGCCAAAACAGAAGCAACCAGAAGTCCTTTAGTAAGTGAATGAATAAATAAACTGTGGTACATCTAGACCAGGGGCAGGGAACATTTTTTCTGCCTATGGCCATTTGGATATTTATAACATCCTTCGAGAGCCATACAAAATTATCATCTTAAAAATTAGCCTGCTATATTTGATCGGACATTTAATTAACTCACCCCTAATGCCTTGGCATGGCCAGACCAAATAATTTCTTGGGCCTTATACGGCTCGCAGGCCAGACGTTCCCCACCCCTGGTCTAGACAAAGATTTGTTTAGAAAAGAAATGAGCTATCAAGCCATGAAAAGACATAGAGGAACCTTAAATGGATATTATTAAATGAAAGAAGCCAATCCGAAAAGGTATATATGGTATGATTCTAGCTATGACATTCTAAAAAAGGCAAAACTGTGGAGACATTAAAAAGATCTGTGGTTGCCAGGGTTGATAGAGATGAATTAGTGGAGCACAGAGATGTTTAAGGCAATGAAAATACTCTGTATGGTACTATAATGATGGATACATGTTAATACATTTGTCCAAACCCATAGAGTGTACACCAAGAGTGAACCTTATGTAAACTATGGATTTTAGTAATGATGATGTATTAATGTAGGTTCATCAGTTATAACAAATGTTCCACCCTAGTGGGGGATATTGATAATCAGAGAGGCTATGCATGTGTGGGGGCAGAGAATATATGTCTTCCTTTCAGATTTGCTGTGAGCCTAAAACTGCTCTATAAAACTAAAGTCTTTAAATAAAAATAAAGTGTGCTCTGCTTATTAAGACTGTAGTTTATATGTTTTTTAAATCTGCTTTTTTTCCTATAAAGATTCATATGTATCAGAGAAAAGTATAAAAGGTGAAGGCACTTTTTCCAGTGTGGGTTAAATCAGTAAAATAGCAGAATTGGATTTATATCAAAGAGCTTCATTTGTAGCTAGGTTTTCCCAAATATTATCCCAATACTATTTATATTTAAAATTTATGAAATGTTATCTAGTCAAGAAAAGGTTAAAAGATCACTGTTCAATATTGTTTTTAGAACTGCCTTGTAAAATAAAGATTGTAGATACTTTTTAATCTTACAGACTGATACCAGTTTTGGCTTCAAATAATGACTAATCAGCGCTCTTAACTATTGAACAATTAAAGTATATTTCCTGTGGCTATGTTGCATTGGGGGATTGCTTCAAGCACTTTAGTCTAATGAAGTAAGAGAAAATTAGCATAGCCTATCATACAGAGAGTAGGCATTTAATATATATTAGAATTGGAAATGAGAAAATGGACTTTTTATCTTTAGGCTCTTTTTATATTACTAACCTAAATGGTATTAGTGAAACATAATTAATGAAAATGCATTCATATTTAGGACAAAGAGAAATACTAAATATATTGAGAAGATAGTAGGGACAAAAGATATGTGAAGAAGAAATAGTTATTTTTACTTAAACATACATGCTTGGGTGCCAATGACTGGGTGCAGGGAATTAATCAAAGAAAAATTTTTGGAAGAGCTATTTGACTAGAATTTGAAGGCAGAGAAAAATATAAATTAGTAGAAAGGATTAAAGGCAGAAGGCTTCTTATTTAGGTGCAAAGATCATAATTTTTATCAACATAAATTTATTATAGCTCTATTTCAGAAAGAAGGCTTTCTGTTGGTCAGCTTACACTACTGACCTTTTAAGGTCAAAATTTCTGTTCTCAGCCAAGGAGTGTGCTAAGAAAATCCCGAAATTGTTGTTTTTAATCTTTCGTTCCCAATGACCCTAATATGTCAATGATACGATTTTTACTAGATACAAAAAGGAGGCTTTGGGGACAGCTAGAGTTTTTTGTTTTCTTTTGTTTTTGGAATTCTAAGTTAGAGTGATACCCATCTTTTTTAGATTGATATTAGATTTGTTGTATGTACCAAGACCCATACTTACCACCTAATTGACTCCTGGATTGCCATTGCAAGTTTAACAGTTACAATTTAGAATCAATATTTACTTGCATAATAATATAAATTGGGAAGCCATCTTGGGAAACCTTTTTTATACCATAAAAATCTTGATTTGTTAGTTGTATATATAATAATTTCTTCTGATGTATAGAAATCATCTCACTTTATTTGGCTTGACCAACTCAGGTTGTAAGAGAGAGAATACCTGTCTATTGAACTCCCTTAATGAAAAATTGGTATTTTAAGATGATTTTTTGTAATGTATATATTTGAGATGAAAAAAACTGGAGAATAGAACTCCCTTTACGTAGATTTTGCATTACACAGAACTCTGGCTATTGTTCAGGTAAGGGTAGAAGACCAATCTATACTTCAGTGAGATCCAACAAGTGGACCTACTTCAATTTGCCATCTCATATGTGTTAATGTCTTCAGAAAAGCAATAAATGTTTTTCTTTTAGGTTAAACAATCATTTAAATAACTTACATTCTGTAGGCCTTTATTCTAAATAGTCTAAACTAATAAATCTTTATTAAAGTACATTACTTTATGATAAAAGTGACCCTTTATAATGTGTATAGTTCTTGACATTTACACCTACAGTCACATAACCCATCACAATAAGACATAGAAGAACATTTTTATTACCCCCCAAAATTGCTTTGTTCCCTTTTGTAGTCCACCCTTGCCCCTACCTCCTATCCTCTAGCAACCACTGATCTGTTTTCTGTCCTTATAATTTTATCCTTTACAAAATATAAATATAAATGGAATCTTGGGTCTATTTCTGGACTCTGTTCTCTTCCATTTATTTGTATGGCTATCTTTTTGCCAATACTACAGTGTCATTATTTACTGTAGCTTTTTAGTAATACATATAGAATACTTTATTTTCCTCATGTATTGATTTTTCCCATGATATGAAATAAGTTAGTTCTTAAGTTACTGTAGCTCTATGAGCCTCACTAGGGTCATAGACTATTCCCTTCAATGGACTGTCAAACCATTTTAGGCATCACATCAACCATGTCTGCACCCAGAGTAGGCTTATTTACTTTGTTTTTTCCTTGTGACCATCATTACAACTTAGGGGACTCACCTAGGCCCTGACAAGGAAAACCATCTCTTTTTCTAACTTGAAGAACCTTGTCAAAGGTTCACTGAAAAGCTTCCTCGTAGAACCCTGAGCAATACCGTCCTTGGAAGTGATACCCAGGCACTTCAAAAGTGGGTCTATTTGATTCCTTGCATATGTTTGTGAAGTTCATATCACTAATTACAGATTCTTTTTATCATTAGAATACATAATTACCTAACAAGTTTTGGTATAATTTCCTGTAATTGTTCCTCTTTAGAAACACTGGTTTAGTTCTATCAGCCAGTAGTGAAAGTCAGCCTCCAGTTCTTTTGACACTATTTCCATTTGCTACCAATATAGACTTGGTAACTAAGCCTGATTAAGCTCCACTTTAAGGACAAAAAAATTTCTCTTTTTTTAAATAACATAATGTGAAATTTACCATTGTGACCATTTTAAGTGTATAATTCAGTGGCATTAAGTACATTCACAGTGTTCTGTGACCATCATTACTATTTCCAGAACTTCTTTATCATCCCAAGCAGAAACTCTGTACCCATTAAGCAGTAACTTACCATTTTTCCCTCATTCTAGCACCTGTTAACTTTTATTCTACTTTCTGTTTCTATGAATTTGTCTATTCTAGATACTTCAGATAAGTGGATTCATACAACATATGTTCTTTTGTGTTTGGCTTATTTCAATGAGCATAATGTTCATCCATGTTGTAGCATGTATTATTAGCCTTTTATGGCTGAATAATATTCCATGGTATGTATACATACCACATTTTATTTATCTGTTGATGGGCACTTGAGTTGTTTCCAACTTTTTGGCTATCCTCCTATATAATAAAAGGCTAATATGCAAATCAACCAAACAGTGGAACAACCAGTCGCTATGACGCACACTGACCACCAGGGGGAAGATGCTCAATGCAGGAGCTGCCCCTGGTGGTCAGTGCGCTCCCACAGGGGGAGTTCCACTCAGCCAGAAGCCCTGAGTTGGGCTCACAGCTGTCAAGTGCAGCAGCAGTGGCAGGAGCCTCTCCTGCCTCTGCAGCAGTGCTAAGGCTGTCTGACTGCTCCCTGGGAGGAGCGGGCCTAAGCCAGCAGTCAGACATCCCCCAAGGCTCCCGGACTGCGAGAGGGCACAGGCTAGGCTGAGGGACACCCACAAGTGCACAAATTTTGTGCACAAGGCCTCTAGTTGTGAATAATGCTGTTACGAACATTGGTGTACAAGTATCTGTTGAGTTCCCCTTTTCAGTTCTTATGGTCATATACCTAGAAGTGGAATAGCCAGGTCATATGATAATTCTATGTTTAATCTTTATAGGAACCGCCACATTGTTTTCCACAGTGCTGCACCATTTTACATCCCCATGAATAGTGCACAAGGATTACAGTTTCTCTACATCCTTACCCACACTTAATCATTTTTCATTTAAACCATTTTAGGCATCACATCAACCATGTCTGCACCCAGAGTAGGCTTATTTACTTTGTTTTTTCCTTTTCTTTTTTTTTAATAGCCATGATAGTATCTCACTGCAGTTTTGATTTTGTATTCCCAGTATGACTAAGATCCTGAACATCTTTTAATGTACTTATTGCCCTTTGTATCTTTTGGGAGAAATGTCTGTTCAGGCCCAGCCAGTGTAGCTCAGTGGTTGAGCGTCAACCCATGCACCAAGAGGTCACTAATTCAGTTCCTGGTCAGGGCACCTGCTTGGGTTGCCGGCTCGATCCCCAGTCGGGAGCAAGTAGGAGGCAAGCTGATCAATGATTCTCATCATTGATGTTTCTCTCTCTCTCCCTGTCCCTTCCTCTCTCTCTAAAAATCAAAAACATTTTTAAAAAAGAAAATAAATGTTTGTTCGGGTTCTTTGCCCATTTTTGAGTTGGATTGTGTGTTTTCTGTAGAGTTATAAGAGTTCTCTACATGTTCTGCCATGTCTTTGTCTTATTTGTGAATCAGGGTAATGTTAGTCTTTAAGAATGAGTTAAGAAGGGTTCTCTCCTCTTCAGTATTTTGGAAGATTTTGGGAAGAATTGGTATTGATTGTCTAAATACTTGGTAATTTTACCAGTAAAGCCATATGGTCCTGGTCCTGCACTTTTTTTTTTTTTTTTTAAGAGAGAGGTTAAGGGAAGGGAGGGAAGGAGGGAGACAAAGAGAGCGAGCAAGTAAGAGCGAAACATTCATCTGCTACCTCTTGTAAGCGCCTTGACCAGGGGTTGAACACGCAGTCTAGGTATGTGTCCTGACTAGGGACCAAACCCACAACCTTTCGGTGTATGGGTTGACACTCCAACCCACTGAGCTACATCAGGCAGAGCCTAAGCTTTTTAAAAACATTTTATTGGGAGGTTTTAGATTACTGATTCAATATACTTGCTAGTTATAGATCTCTTTAGATTATCTATTTCTTTTTGAGTCAATTATGATAGTTTGTGTGTTTCTAAGAATTTGTCCATTTCACCTAGGTTATCCAATTTATCAGCATATAATGGTTCATAGTATTTTCTTGTAATCGTTTTTATTTCTGTAAAATCAATAGGAGTGTCCCCACTTTCACTACTGCTGTTAATAATATGAGTCTCTCTTTCTTCGAAATTCTTTTTTAAGAGCAAATTATAAAGGAGCCATATATGATACTTTTAATTTAACCTGTATAAGTCTCAGAGTGAGAGGAAATGAATGAAGGGCGAAGATAAGATGTTTTGAGTGCTTTGAATTCCACATGTCAACATTTTGTTGATTCTTAAACTTGGGTGCTGTAGAACCAGTTGCTTTCTTCTGTTTGGGTGTAGTGCAGAGTTCCTAATAGGAAATCCGTAGTCCTGATTCTCTCTGTACCTGACAGCAATATTAGATGTTGTAGAGGATACTAAAGGTTGTTCTCCTGAAGGAGAATAGAAGCGTATTCTACAATGTACAGAAATGAAAAGTGCTATTACCTTATTAAAATCCACCAGCTTCCCAAAATGAACCAACTCTAACAAACCAACTCTGTCTTTCTGGAATTGTATGATTCTGTTTATTTGGGCTGTGACAAAAATTCATTTTGAAAAAACATGCAAAAGGGTAAATTATCAGTTTATTGAATCAAAGGAAAGATTAACCAGCTAATCCTGTCGTGGTAAGGTGCAGCTACATCTAACGAAGAACAAGAATAAGAACTGATTATCTCTAGTAGTACCTTCGCCATCTCTCCTCTCTTCTCCTTTGTAGGCTTTCTTTTCTCTCACTGCATACTGGCCCACTCCATGCAGCAGGGACTCTGGGTGCCAACAGGACCAGAAATTTATAGATTCCATGATAGCAGGGAAACTGATTTTTACTTTCTAGTTTCCAGATTTTAAAATCTTAGAAAAGATCTACTGGCTTAGGTCAAGGTGCCCACCCAGTAGCAACTAACTATGACCAGGGTCTTGTGGGAATATGACAGCTCTACTAGTAGCTATTATATGAAAGAAGGTGGGGCATGGGAAAAATGAAGTTCTCAGGAGAATGGGGCTGGGGAAAGCCCACAATATTAGTATATTAAAACTTTTTTATGGCAGGAGATGACCAAATGAATGATACAGTGAGCAAATTTTCTATTCTTGAGCTACTTTTTTCTCTAGAAAATAGAAATTTACCCATTGGTAATATACTAGTATATGTGCTTAAGATATTAATAAAACCTCTGGATGGCCTAAGAGTTGTAGAAGTGCCATAGATACAATTCCAGCAATGCATGCGTTTTCTCTCTCTCCTTATTATAACCTGCTTTTACTTGTGACGGTATTTATTTAACAAGTTGAGATGTATTCCACATACCATAAAATTTACGCATTTAAAATGTATAGTTCAGTAGTTTTTATCGTATTCATAGAATTGCACAGCCATCACTAGAAACTAATTTTAGAATATTTTCTACATCCCAAAAGGAAAACCCAGGCCCATTAGCAGCCACTGCCCTTTGCTCTCATCTCTTACTCTTCCCTTTATTCCCCCAAGTTCCTGGCAACCACTCCTCTACTTCCTGTCTCAGTGGATTTTCCTATTCTGGTTTTATTTTGTTTGATTTTTCATATAAATGGGATCATGTACTATGTGTGGCCTTTTACATCTGTTTTCTTTCATTTATCATACTGCTTTCAAGCTTTATCCATACTGTAGCATTTATCAGTACTTCATTTCTATATTTTTTCCATTGTATGGATATTCCACATTGTAATTATTTCAGTTGAAATTGGCACAGTAAAATAGGATTGAGGAATATTTTTATTGTGATGAATGGGTCTGAAACTGCAGTGCATAAAACCCAGATAGAGTGGGCAAAGGTAAGGGAAGCCAAAATAGGGGTAATAAAGTTAGTGAATAGGAAGCTTTCTAGAAATCAGAAATCACAACAAAAGTTTCAATAAGGCCCTGGCGGCATAGCTTTTGGTTAGAGCATCATCGGGATTTGCCAAGGTTGTGGGTTTAATCCCCAGTCAGGGCACAATTGACCAATCACTCTGGCCAGTTGCTCAATGGTTAGAGCATCAGCCCTTGGATCCAAGGGTCCAGGTTCGATTCCCAGTCAAGGGTACCTGGGTAGCAGACCCAATCCCTGCCTGACCTGGGCAGTGTGCAGGAGGCAACTGATAGATGTGTTTCTCTCTCTCATTTTCTCCCCCCTCCCTCCCTTCCACTCTCTCTAAAAAATATCCTCCAGTGAGGATTAGCCAAAAAAAAAGAATCAACCAATGGATGCATATAAGTAAGTGGACCAACAGATCTTTCTCTCTCCCCCTCCCTTCCTTTCTCTTCCTTTATTCTCTCTCTAAAAATCAAAATGTTTAAAATAATGTTCCAGTGAGAATGAAAAAGATTGTGATCAGGAAATTTTCAGAATTTAAAATATTGGAGGCTTTGAAAAACTTTTAAGGCCCAATCTGTACAATGAGATATTATGAATTTGATTTTCTAAATAGTTACTTTAGTTAAAAATAAAATTGCCAAGAATCTTGATAAATTGACCTTTGAAATAATTTTGTATTATTTTAAACTAGAGGCCCAGTGCATGAAATTCGTGCACTGGGGGATCCCTCAGCCCGGCCTGCACCCTCTCGCAGTCTGGGAGCCCTCGGGGGATGCCCAGCTGACAGCTTAGGCCTGTGAGTCCGGCTTCTGGCACACTGACCACCAGGGGGCAGCTGCATTGAGCGTCTGCCCCCTGGTGGTCAGTGCGCATCATAGTGACAAGTCGTTCTGCCGTTGGGTCAATTTTCATATTAGCCTTTTATTATATAGGATTATAGCCAACCTTTGCTTAAATTGAATGTTACAGATGTTCTTTTTTGTAAAATTGGTTACATCAATCAGTCATAGTTTCCATAAAACAAAATAACTTTTCAGTTCACAATAATTACATCATTTGAAATGTTTGATTTTAACATGTCAAATTATTTGCATTTTTAAATGTATCATTTTCTTTCAGGTTACAGTGTAGGATTTTGGAAGTCCTGCCTCCGTCACATCAGAATGGTTTTTCTAATGGACATGTCAGTAGTGTAGATGGAGAAACTATTATTATTAGTGATAGTGATGATTCAGAAACACAAAGCAGTTCTTTTCAAAATGGGTAAGTGATTTTTATTCATTTTAAAATGTATATCAGATTGGCTAATGACATACCATTGAAACAATTTTTTCTTTAATCCCTCCCTTCTTCTTTTCTAGTCATATTGTGGTATACTCCTTTGCTCCTGAAAATGCTAGTGACAGGTTCTATCCCTCAAAACCTTGTAATTCAAGTTCTCGTTTTGTCTGACTCGAACTATTATATCCATAGCTAGAATTTGAGCATTTACTGTGTCCTGGCACTGTGCAAAGTGCTTGATTTGCATGTTTGTCGGTTCTGAAAGAGTATTGTTATTTTTACTTAACAAGAATCTGAGCCTTAGAAAGATTAATTGGCTTTGCACGAGGTCATCTAACTAATACAGTGCCTGACAGAAAAAAATGATTTTGGGGTGAGTGAGTGAAACAGGATATGGTCCTATATAAGTCTTTTGATACATCTCATTTTTTTTTTTGAGTTGCTGTTAAGCAGAAAAAGAAATTAATAGATCATTTGTCTGTGTGTCTTATTGAATACATAGTTTGGCGTGCAACATTAGTGGATATTGTGGTAGTTAATGTATGTTCTTTAGCAACAATGAAAGTAGTTCATGTGATTTTTTTTTCTTTTTACTATAGCAAAGATTGTAACCCTTAGATTTAGTTATATATTAGATAAGTCTTGAACAGTTAAATACAGATTTTGTATGTAAAAGATATTTTTTAAATTGATGTTTAAATATGGTAAGCATTTGTTTATCTATTTTTTCTTTTTAAAATAATTTATTTAAGATTATTTTATAGTAACTTTTAATATACTCTTCTAATTCTTTTACGTGCTTTGAGATGAGGAATGTCTAGCTTCTTAGGTTTGGCACTCTCTTATTCGGTGCATTAATGTCCTTTCCCTTCTTTTTAGATTTGAATAAGAGCTACCTACATATTTTGTGGCTAATTTCTTACCTTGAGTACAAAGCAAATTAATTCAGAATCCCAATTAGTAAGTGAATATTTTGCCTGTTATATGTAGCATTTAGAGGAGTATTTCTATTGGTCAATCTCACTTGTGCCACTTATAACAAGCTCATTACAAAGTGTAACTGCATTTAGCCATAGGAATAAACACTTGATATAGGAAAAATGAGTAAGCTGGTCTATTATTTAGTCATAGATATTTTTAACCAGTTTGTGATTCTCAAAGAATCTGGGCTTTCATTATACATCAACATCATAAAATGCCAGGTTGTTTATAGATTGTTACTGCTATATCCTGAGATATCAGGAAGGGTGAAACACAGACATCTGTGCACCTTTACTCTGTTGAGCTATTTCTTGTTGTTGTTGTTGTTGTTAATCCTCACCCAAGGATATTTTTCCATTGATTTTTAGAGAGAGTGGAAGGGAGGGAGGAAGAGAGAAAAAAGAAGAGAAAGAAACATCAATGTGAGAGAGACACATTGGTTGGTTGCCTCCCACACATGCCCAGATGGGGCCTGGAATTGAGCCTGCAGCCCAGGTACTCGCCCTTGACCAGAATCGAACTGAAATCCTTTGGTGCTTGGGCCGATTCCTGACCACTGAGCGTCACCAGCCAGAGCATCTGTTGAGTTATTTCTATTAATTCCCTAACTTAAGTGATTTACTTCTTGGTTGTTCCCTCCAAACAAAATGTAATCTGGATTTTCTTATGTTTTAGTAGGTGGCATTTTCCATGAGTTAAACTATGTAACAGCACCCACATATGTTGTCTTATTTATTTCTCAGACCCATTCTATAAGGGTAGGTAGTCATATTCTTATATCATTGAAGAGAAATAGAAGTTGAGTTAGAAAAGTATCACATAGTTCATAATACCTGCAAGATATACTAAAGCAGGATATTGGAAATAAGCCTAGGTGCTCAAAATGATCACCAGCATTTTGTGGGAGAAAGGGTGAGGCAGATGGAGAGAAAGAGAGAGAACATGTATAACATAATCACTTGCTATTTTAACCATTTTAACTGTATAATTTAGTGGCATTAATTACATATTTTCGTATAAGTGGGATCATACAATATTTGTTCTTTTGTGTCTGGCTTATTTCACTTAGTATTATTTTTTAAAGTACATCGATATTGTAGCATGTTGAAACTTATAACTTGACAGAGGCGTGGCCCAGCGGCGGGCGACCCGCTGGCGGGGACGTCCGCTGAGCGCGTGAAGCAGCCTGTGCTTTTCGAGTCGCTCTTCCGAGCTCCGTCCGCTGGTCGGCATGGCCCGTGGAAATCAACGAGAAATTGCCCGCCAGAAAAACATGAAGAAATCCCAGGAAATTAGCAAGGGAAAAAGAAAAGATGATAGCTTGACTGCCTCTCAGAGAAAACAGAGAGACTCTGAGATCATGCAACAAAAGCAGAAAGCAGCGAATGAGAAGAAATCTATTCAGACAAGAGAAAAATGATGACTGACAATTTGGAAAACCTGGGTACTACTGCCAACTAGGTGTATTATAAACTCTACGATCAAGATTTTGTAGAGTGAACAGTCATTACATGTTACAACGTATCTTTATAAAAACTATTTTAAACTTTACCTTTCAGTCTGAGTGTAATGTTACAGAACCTTTCTTCAAAGAATAAAACACTAACCATGCAAAAAAAAAAAAGAAAGAAAGAAACTTATAACTGAATGAATGAATGAATGAATGAATGCACCCTCAAAGGGAAGAAAAGATAAGTTGATGGGAGTGGAGGTTTTAAATGTGTACTTCTTTGCCAATTCTTAAAATAGGATAAACTACATTATCTCTACTTTTGTTCTTGAATTACAAAGCTATGAAGAAGAAAGTTTAAAAGCAAATATAAGAGCTATTTGTTTGTTTATTAATTTAAACTAAACTGGGTACTTTGTGCTAAGTCATCTCTAACTATTTTCTTCACCCAAGGAAAATTTTATCGAATGAGAAATTAGAGTATCTACCTAACAAAATAGTGTTTTGTACTATTCTGGCTAATAGAATGGTAAGGAATATCAGTAACATTTAAAATTTTAGTTAAAATTAAAATACACAGCCCTGGCCAGTTTTTTCTCAGTGGTTAGAGCATTGGCCCAGGGACCAAAGCATCTCAGGGGTTCCATTCCCGGTCAAGGACATGTACCTCAGTAGCAGGTTCGATCCCTGTCCCAGTCTGGGAGAGTGCAGGAGACAACCAATCGATGTATCTCTCTCACATATCTCTTCTTCCCATCATTCCTTTATTCCTCCTTCCCTCCTTCTCTCCCTTTCTCCCTCCCTTCAAGCTCTCTCTGAAGATCAATGGAAAAAATCTTTGGGTGAGGATTAAAATAAAAGAAAATATAAAAATATTTTAGGCCCTAACTGGTTTGGTTCAGTGAATAGAGCATCAGCCTGTGGACTGAACGGTCCCAGGTTCGATTCCGGTCAAGGGCATGTACCTGGGTTGCGGGCACATCCCCAGTAGGAGGTGTGCAGGAGGCAGCTGATCGATGTTTCTCTCTCGATGTTTCTGACTCTCTGTCCCTCTCCCTTCCTCTCTGTAAAAAATCAATAAAATATATTTTTAAAAAATATTTGAGGTTCTGTTATAGTATGTTCTTAGGAACTAGATTTCTATTTAAAACCTCACCTTTCCAAATAAATTATTAACCAATTTATATCTCTACTCTTTCTAGGAAGAAACGAGATGCAATTGATCCCTTATTATTCAAGTACAAGGTGCAAGCCACTAAAAAAGAATTATTTGAGTGTGCTATTGTTAAAGCCACACAAATCAGGTAAAATTCAGTATCTTTTCTGTGCTGCTTTAAAGTAGTATAATTATGTTAGGTTAAGAAGATTTGATGTAAAACAACTTGGAAGTGGTTGC
The DNA here is from genome assembly GCF_963259705.1 of Myotis daubentonii. Classification (NCBI taxonomy): domain Eukaryota; kingdom Metazoa; phylum Chordata; class Mammalia; order Chiroptera; family Vespertilionidae; genus Myotis; species Myotis daubentonii. The sequence continues at coordinate 89,114,679 of NC_081840.1, read as the reverse complement.
TTCTTTTTTTAAAAAAATAAATGTACATTTATATGCTCATAGGCTGATAACATGAATCTTACTGGACTCCAGGAGCCCTTTATTTAGATTTGTAAATAGTCTTCACATCTAAGAAATTATGAAGGATGCTATTTATGAAGCACTTCTCAAAGCTGAGAAATTTGATGGTGCTTACAAATATGTCAGTCACATTTGTAATAATTTATTCATTAGATACAAGCATCTGATCAGTCTTTTCTCATTTCTTAAGAAAGTTAAATAATAAAAATTGAGTATCTTTAAAAATTCCTTTTTGAGACCTAATTAAAAAAAAGAGAGGTAATGAGTGGTTAACAAAAGAATCAGCACTGCACATAGGGAAAATTCCTATTTTTGCCTGCTGAGGTTAGGCTCTTAGTCATCTGAATAAGTTGATATTATCGGCCTACTATCAACTTGCCACATAGGAGTCCATCTTGCATTTTGTTTGATGTAAAATGCTTTTACTTATTTTCTCATCCCTTTTGTCCCATATATACTCGTGTGTTTGAAGAAAAGTGATAATAATATTTTTGGGAGGGCCTTTAACTTAAAAACTTTTTAATAGTTTATTTACTCATAGAAGCTTTTAATGTGGCTTTTTCTTGAAAGGAAGACATTGAATTGAATTAAATCATTATTCCAGAAACTTTCCAGAAATTCTTGTGTGTCATTTTTGTTTTGTTTTGTTGTGGTTTTTGTTACTGTTGTAGTAACTCTTTTTTAATTTGGGCGCAAGGGAGAATAAAAAATAGTATATTATTAGAATTTTTAAAATTCTAATTCTCTTTAATTCCAATCCCATGAATATGTTGGCTGCCATATGAAGTTTAAACACAAAATATTTTAGAATTTGATAAAACCCATGTCCTATTCTATTCACAATATCCATTTGAATGTTGATTTACCTAGTGTTACTGATAAAGACTACTGATTTTAATTTTTTAAAGAATTTTAATGGTAATAACTTGTAGGAATGATCATCTAATGTTATAAGATTTGGTTTTCTCTTCGTAGTATATTTTCCTTGCGGTTTTTTTCTAAGTGGTTCCTAAGCAATAAATGCATATACTATTTTAATGGACTTTTATAATAGATCCAGTCAAGTAGATATTATAACATTCTACTAAGTACTTCTGTATAAAGTTTCTTGCTACTTCTACATAAATACTCTTAGAAAATGAAATGTCATTTTCCTAGGCTTGAAATTGAGATTATGGATTTACAGAGATTATGAAGTTCGGATTGAATTCTTTGATGCTAACACTTTCCTCTCCTTTTTTCCCCGTTAGCCGGAGAAAACACCTATTTTCTCGTGATAAACTAAAGCTTTTTCTAAAGCAACACTGTGAAACACAAGATGGAGTCATTAAAATTAAGGTAATTCGAACAGTGTAATTATTTGTTAGAAAGAAGAGAAAAGGAGAAATGGATAGTGTGATTTTTATATATATAGGCTAAGCAACCATCCGTCCGGCCCGTAGGTATGACACACACTGACCACCAGGGGGCAGATGCTCAATGCAGGAGTTGCCAAGCTGCGGTGACTTGGCAGCAGCAGTTCTCGGGAGGCACACCTGGGAACCAGAGAGGAGGGAGCCCAATTCCTTGCGGTGCCATGTGATTCCACCTTTGGCCATGGGTTGTGTTGTTGCTGGGGTACTGTCGGCCTGATCTGGTTTATTGTCAAGCTGCGGTGACTGCAGATGCCCTTTGAGCCGCAGCACCACCTCAGGTGTGGCCAGAAGGGGAGAGACCACGGGAGGTTGGCTCCAGGGCATGTCCAGCCTATCTCGCCCAGTCCCATCCAGCCGTCCACCTTCTAATTAATTTCCTTTCAGTGTGCACAAATCCATGCACCGGGCCACTGGTAAAGTTATAATGTTGCAGAAGTGTTCATTCAAAATTGGTTAAAAATAGCTCTTTTTACCTAGAGCCAATTTTTAGTATTTTTCTTTACATACTAGAGGCCCGATGCATGACATTAGTGCACTTGGGCGGGGGTGTGTCCCCTCAGCCCGACCTGTGCCCTTTAGCAATTCGAGAGTCCTTGGGGGATATCCAACTGATGGCTTAGGCCTGCTCCCCACTAAGCCACAATTGGACATCCTTGGCACTGCCATGGAGACGGGATAGGCTCCGCCGCTGCACTCGCCAGCCATCAGCCTGGCTTATGGCTGAGCGGCGCTCCCCCTGTGGGAGTGCACTGACCACCAGGGGATAGCTCCTGCATTGAGCGCCTGCCCCCTGGTGGTCAGTGTGTATCATAGTAACTGGTCGTTCTGCCGTTTGGTCGATTTACATGTTACCCTTTTATTATATAGGATTGGATTAAATACTGCTTTTGCAATTTCTAGAATTGCTAGATGGTACAGGTATTACCACTTTTTTTCCTGATAAAAATGATTAACCAGGTGAGAATGGAAGGAAAACTTGGAAAGGGAATGGTTGTGGGGGTGGGGTAACTATAATTTTCTAATAGTGTGGTTATGGCTCACAAAAATAGATCAAAGAACAATGCTGAAATAGATCCTACTAGATAGGAGAACAATCTACACTAATAAAAGAGAAAAATGGTAATTGGCGTACGACGATACCCTTTTCATTGGCTAATCAGGGCTATATGCAAATTAACTGCCAACTAAGATTGGCAGTTAACTCCCAACAAGATGGCGGTTAATTTGCATATGTAGGCACAATGCAGGGAGGCGAAAGGGAAAGCAGGAAGAAGCCCCCTGCCAGTGACAGTGATCGGAAACCCAGGGGGGAGCTAAGAACTGGGGGGCAAGGCAAAGGCAGCCCTGGGGCCGCCTTTGCCCTGCCCCTCAGCCATGATCGGAGAATCGGGCGCTTTTGCCGCCCTGGCCAGTGATAGCAGGAAGTAGGGGTGGAGCCAGCGACGGGAGCTGGGCACGGTCGAAGCTGGCAGTCCCAGGAGCTAGGGGCCCCTTGCCTGGGCCTAAAGCGGAGCCCACGATCGCGGGGCCGCTGCAGCTGTGGGTCCCCGCTGCCCGGGCCGAACGCCTCAGCCAGAGGCATCCTGTAGGGGCAGGGGCGGAGCCCGTGTGATCGCGGCGCCCTCCGCTTCCACTGCGGGTCCCCGCTGCCCGGGCCGGACGCCTAAGGCCAGAGGCGTCAGGCCTGGGCAAGGGGCCGATCCTGCGATTGGAGGGTGATGGGGGTCAACGCCTGAGGGTTCCCAGTATGTGAGAGGGGGCAGGCTGGGCTGAGGGACACTCCCCCCCACACACACCCAGTGCACGAATTTCGTGCACCGGGCCCCTAGTATATATAATAAAAAGAACATCAGATACCAATACTAAGATTATAATTTATTCATAACTGTTAAAGGAGGACAAATAAATTTTATAAACCTCACATTGTACACTGAGTAAAAAGTTAAATGATAAAACTAATTCTTTAGAATGAGAAAAACACAAGCAGCAGTGTGGTGTTGCCAGAGGGAAGGGAGTGGGGGGTAGAAGGGGGTCCTAATATATGGTGACCAAACAAGATTTAACTTTGGGAGGTGAGCACATGGCACAATATACAGATTTTGTAATATAGAGACCCACACCTGATACCTATATGATCATATTGACCAATGTCACTCTAATAAATTTAATAAAAATTAAAAAATAAAATTCATTTATCAAAATACTAAAAAAAGATAGTGAATGATTAAATTACTTTATTTTTTATATTACTACTAGTGTCCCGGTGCACGGATTCATGCATATTGAAAGGAAATCAATTAGAAGAAATACTTTAATATTGCTATTTGTCTTTTCTCTATAATAGAAGTGTCAATCAAATTCATGATCGACAATGACAGATCGAAACACACACGTGCGATTGGTGCCAGCGAGAACTTTATATGTATCACAAATGTATGAGTCAACTTAGCCTTTTATATAGAGAGAATAAGCTTGCTTAATTAGACCTGCTTTCTGATGTAGCTAAACTTTTTCCAGCCCAGTGAAGCACCCCAACTTCTCTTTCAGGTAATTGTCAGCAACACAGCAGTAAATATCAATACAAAGCAGATTATTATTATAGATCATGCAGGGAGAACAAAGGGTAACATATTTAACTGCAGCAGCGTTTGACTATATTCTGTGCAGTGAGAAAACCTGAAGTCATTTTCAAGGTCCACCATTTCTTACTTTTCAGTCGGATCAAGTTTCTAAACTTTCTAAATCTCCATTTTCCGGCTAATGAAAAGAAAATAGGATTCTACCAAGTCTCCAATCTACCTACTCCATGACTTCTGTTAGGATAAAATTAGATGAGGCATGGGAAAATGCTTCACAAACATATGGTTAAACTGTAAAATGTTTGCACCTGGCTATAAAGCAAGTTGTGTTCCTGGGCTGAAGAAACTGCAAGGAGGCTAGTCACTAGGGAGAGGAGGCTGGGTGTTGCTACATGACATCATTACGAGGCGCAACCCTTTCCAGACTGGGCTGGGCTGGGTTGGGTTGTGGGCCACATTTTGTGCCATGGGGTCTTGGCAGTGTTGGCTGCAATTTGGTGGGTTGTCACTCTGGGGTGGTGGTGGTGCCTGTGTCCCACTTGGGGGAAGCCAAGTATTGGTTTGTCTGGTACCGTTTATTTTTAAATGGCCAGTGCACGTCATGGTGCACAGAGCATCTTCCCCCTGATGGTCAGTGCATGTCATAGCTCCTGGTCAGATGGACGAACACTTTAGCCTTTTATATATAGAGATAGTTTACTAGTTGATATATTTTAAAATAAATTTGACTAGTACTAATTTGAATTCACATTCTGTAATTTATCTGTGATACCTTGGGTAAGTAAGTAAAATAACCTTTTGGGGCTTCACTCCGTCTTCCTCAAGTGATGGTAGTAATATTTGTCACTAGATCAAGGGTTGGCAAACAAGCACCAGTGGGCAATACCTGCTAGCTGCCTGGTTTTATAAATGAAGTATTTTTGGAGCACACATATAAAAAGAGAGAAATATTTAACACACATTGGGATAAATGCTAAATCTAAGTAAAAAAGCAATAGGATGGGTAAAGGAGATGTATTACATGCACCATAAATCAGCTATTGTATGCTTAAGATTGATTCATTTCATTATATCTAAATGTTACATTAAAAGAAAATAAATGAAAAAATCGATTAGTAATCACTAGAGACCAAGATAGATTACAGGCAGTCCAAGTTCCGTCATTTCAACATATGTACATATCTGCTTTGTTTTTTATTATTTATTTAACACAAATAAAGGTCAGGAATTGTTATCTTTCTTAAAATTTTTTTACTGTTTCACTTCATTACTGCTGTGTATGTGTTCCATGTGAGTGACATAGGTGCTTATGTAGGTGAGTTCCAACTTACGGCAAAAATCGCGTAATGTTGTTCCCGATCTCCGATGTAACCCGAGGACCTACTGTATTTATTAAATAAAACTGGGCCCTGCCAGTGTGACTTAGTGGTTAGAGCATCGACTTGTGCCCCAAAGGGTCTTGGGTTTGATTCCCAGTCAAGGGCACATACCTGTGTTTCATGTATGATCCCACACACATGTAGGAAACAATCAGTCAATGTGTCTCTCTCACATTTATGATTTATCTTTCTGTCTCCCCTTCCTTCCACTCTTTCTAAAAATCAATGGAAAATAAATAAAATAAATCTGGGACATTTGGTTAACTAAAAATAAAAAAAAGAAAGAAATGAAACAAATCTTAATGTTATCATTCTCTTTTTTTTATTTTTCTCTTATTGATTTCAGAGAGGAAAGTAGAGGGAGAGGGAGATAGAAACATCAGTAATGAGAGAGAATCATTGATTGGCTGCCTCCAGTCTTATTGTTGAATAAGTGCTATAGATGTCCCCTTTTTCTCCCCAGTGACCCCCTCCACTCTGCTCCTGCCCCCCCCAATTATGCTTTATCTATGGCATTGAATATCAGATAGCCACATAAAATAATGCTTACAAGAAGTTAACAATTTGGATACTTGTGTTAAGTGGCTAGAACAGTGTCTGGCGTTTGGTAGGCAGTCAGTGAATATTATGTGTGAATAGCTGTATATGTGTATTGTAAATAGCCAGTTGACCAATTCCTCTAATTTACAAAGATCTCTTATATATCAATGAACAAAAACAATCCGATTGGAAAAAGTAGTGAAGGACATCAGCAGTTATTCTCCAAGGAAAATAAGCATTCAATAAACATGGAAAGAAGTTCAACTTTACTTAATAAATAAATGAAAATTAAGGTGACAGTAAACATTTTTCTCTTAGAGTATAATGAAAGATTATTAATGGATATCTGGTGCAAGCATATGCATGTACACACACACAGAGAGAGACACACACACACCCTCGACAAGGCACAGTGATATTCAGTGTGGTAAATGTAGACTGTTTTAGGAATGCCTGCAAATATGCAAATACACAAAGATACTGGTATTTATGTGTGAATGAGGAACCTTAGTAATTAATAAATTAAAGCCTATTTTGGCTTTTTTAAATATATATATTTGAAAAGAAACTATGTGCCTTATATTCATACTTACAGGGCAATTCTGTATATTCAGGGGTTATTTAAGTGGGATAGTAGACAACTATCTTAATGGAATCTGTGTAAAATCTTAATAGATTCTTGATTTCTGATGGCCAGAACTAATTGAGTTTTAGATGTTAAAAGCTATGTTCCAGCCAAAATGGAACTGTATAAAAAATTGAATTCCCAGTAGAAGTGGTGTTTTGTTAATAATTTAAAGTTGTGTATCATTATATTCTTACACATTTCCTGAAAGATATTTTTGTAAGTGGCACATGTTTTCTTCAAGAGAAAGAAAATTCTTGGCTGGCCGGTGTGGTTCAGTGGTTTAGCATCGACCTATGAACCAAGAGTTCGCTGGTTCAATTCTTGTTCAGAGCACATGCCCCAGTTTTGGGCTTGATCCCCCATGGGGGTGTTCAAGAGGCAGCAGATCTGTGTCTCTCTCTCATTGATGTTTGTATCTCTCTATCCCTCTCCCTTCCTCTCTCTAAAATCAATTGTGTGTGTGTGTGTGTGTGTGTGTGTGTGTCTATAGATGGAGGGAGGAGGGTGAATGATAATCTTGGCAATTAGACGAAAATAATCTTCAAAATTGCTAATAAAAAATCTAGAGTTGGACATGGATAAAAAAGGTGAAAAAGTTCTGCATACAAGGTGAAAGGAGAGAAACCCTTAGATTTATCAGTTATTCTAGAACCACACCACTTCTGATAAAAATGAGATTGATTTCTCTGAACTAAAATTCTGAGTTGAAACTTTATAGGAATTTGTCAGTATTTCTGCTTTTATCCAGGTCAACTTTAAAATTCGATACATAAAATCACCCCAGGGTAGGGGGGAGCTAAATGTTTAGCAGTTAGGAAATGGTTAAGAAAAATTTATTGGTTAATACGATGGATTTTAATGTTAAATATATGGATTTATTTACATAGAAAATCTCATACAGCATAACCGGTGTGCTCAGTGGTTAGAGCATCAGCCCATGCACCAAAGGGTTTAGAGCACTTATCTGGGTCGTAGGTTCGACGCCCCCCTTCACCCAGCCCTGGTCAGGCATGTGCAGGAGGCAACCAATCTCTCTCACATCAGTATTTATCTCTCCTTCCCTCCCCCCATCCTCCCTTCCACTCCCATTCTAAGAAAATCAATGGAAAAAAATCCTCAGGTGAGGATTAACAACAACAAAAAAAGAAAAGAAACCTCATACAAAATTATTCAAAAGCAAAGCAAATAAAAAATTATTATTGTGTAAATGTAAATGTAATTTTGAAATAGTTTTAGAATTCAAGAAACTGTTGAAACATTCTTCTTGAGTATTCATTGTGTTTCAATTTTGGTTTTCTTCCTAGTAAAGTTAATTAATTATGCAGGGGTTTCTTTTAAGGAGCAAGTAAACTAACTAAAATATATATTATTTCATAATAGCACAAGAAGTTTTAATGTTTTGGGCCTGGCCTAATATGTTAGTCATATGACATGTTAGAGGATATCCACTTGTGGATATTGTATCACTAATGTATTGTATCCACTAATGTGTTATTGTATCCTATGTTGTTTTTTATGAAGGCATCCTCTCTTTCAACATATAAAATAGCAGACCAAGATTTTTCTTATTTTTTCCCTGATGATCCACCCACCTTTCTCTTCAGTACTGCTAACAGGAGAAGAGGGAGACCACCCAAACGAGTATCTATTAGTCAGGTAAGTAGAGAATAGATCTGAATAAAACTATTTCAAATCAAGTATTGTTTAGCTCCCCCACCTCCATAGCCTGTAGGAAGGAACACATTCCTTCACACACACAGAAAATGTGTGTACTATATGGTGATAACTGCCCAGCAGTGAGGTTTGTAGAAGCTTCAGGTGTGAATTTTAGACATGGCTCTAATGCCACAGGAATTTCATACAGTGGAAGCAAGCATATAAGCAATTATTAAAATGTAAACCAGGATGAAATAGAGGGAATAAATGATAGTATTGAAACATAAAGAGTATTTAATATATAAGAGATAGTAAAGCAGGCTAGAGACATTATTTTCACAAGAAATAAAGTAGAAATAAACTTGACACATTTTAACATTAGCCACGGAATGTTTCTGACATGTCTTTTCTCTACCTCTTACATAGTTGATGTCTATACCATCTAGTTTATAAGGATTTTTTTTTTTATCTAGTGCATATTTTTTTAAGTCTCCCTTTATAGGTTACCAGTTGTTTTTTCTGGAAGATTTTTGAACTAATTTGTAGACTATAGAATTAGTTCTATGATTAAAGTTATTAAAAGTTACTATGTTACTATGATTAGGGTTATCAAAAATGCAGTTATAAGTCAGACTGAAAAGGACAAAAACTTATGAATTAAGTGGATTATAAAACAAAAAGTAAGATGAACTAACAAAAAGAAAATCATAGATATAGACAATAGAATGGTGGTTACCAGAAGTGAATTAGGTAAAGGGTGTCAAATATATGGTAACAAAGGAAGCTAGACTTTGGGTGGTGAGCACACAATAGAGAATACTAATATTGAATTATAATGTTACTAGAGGCCCAGTACAAGAAAATTCATGCACTGGAGGGGGTGTCCCTCAATCCAGCCTGTGCCCTCTCACAGTCCGGGAGTCCTCAGGGGGTGTCCGGAAGGTGCCACCCCCATCACTCTGCCACTATGCTGTTGCCTCTGGGCAGATCAGGGGACGGTGCTGCCCCCATCACCCCGCCCCCATCACCCCGCTGAGGCCATCACCTGGCCTCCCTCTGCTGGAGGCAACTGGATGGGCTGATCAGGGGACAGTGCTGCCCCACCCCCACATCGCCCCTCCGCCACCACTGGTTGCCGCCCCCCACCCATCGCCATTCCCTCCCTCTGCCCACTGGCATGCACCTTGGCTGGCCTGGCGCCACCTGCTCGCCAGCCCCGCCCCCTGCCAACTGGGTGTTCCGCTGTTGGGTCGATTTGCATATTACACTTTTATTATATGGGATTAATGGTATCCTAATAAGTATATTTTTACTTTTATGTAAATATTTTTATTGATTTTAGGAAGAGAGAGAGAAACATCAATTTGTTGTGCCACTTATTTGTGCATTCATTAGTTGATTCTTGTATATGTCCTGACAGGGGATCGAGCCCACAACCTTGGCATATTGGGGTGACTTTCTAGTCAACTGAGCTAACTGGCCAGGGACTAAATAACATATTTTTTAAAGTTCAGTTATGCTTTAGTAAAACCTCATTTTAATATAAAGAAAGTATAATTGAGGAGGGCTATTCAATATTTTGTTTTTCTTACTGTAAAAACAAGGCAGACTGTCAGTTTGTAGAAGTTGTGGTTCTACAACCTTAGTTTCTTGGTTTGTTTTTTAGGAGGCCAGTCTTGCTAATAAACAGACTATTGGAAATTATAGGAATAAAGCTACTAAAGAAAGAGACAAACTTTTGAAACAAGAAGAAATGAAATCACTGGGTGAGTTTTAACATTCTGTCCAAAATCTGATTAGATATAGGAAAGAATACTTTTCTGTGCCCGGTGGGGGATGTTTCTAAAAATGCATATTTCTGGGGTCTTTAAAAAGCATAAATCAGGTTGTTGTTTTTTTAATCTAAGTATCTATTGATTTTTATGATAAATGAGAACTCTGCTTATCTTAAATCTATTTCAAGGTGTAGCGTATCCCATGTTAAACTGACCTAATGCTGAATTAAGCACAACTTGGAGTTTCTAGAGGTTACAAACTGTTTTGGGCCATTTTGTTTGAATCCCACAGCCTTATAAAACATGGCTTCCCAAACTTGACTGTGCATATGAATCACTTGGGAACACTATTACAAACAAAGATTCTAAATTAGTAGTTCTGTGTTACAGAAGAGATTCTGCATTTCTAAGAAGGTGATAACCTGGCTGTTGCTCTTAGGACCACACTTTGAGTAGCAGGGCTTTTAAAAGCAGGTAAATGTTTGTCCCACTGCAATAGTTTATCTTAAGCCCAGCCAACTTGCTTTTTTGGTTTTAATCACCTACTGGCTCCCTTCAGGAATTTGTAACCCCTGTGTATCTCTGCTTATCTAATTTAACCTTAAATTATTTCAGGATTTTTATGTTACATTACAAAATACGTTGTTTTTTGTCTGTGTGCAGTTCTAACTTTGACCTTCTCCACAGCTTTTGAAAAGGCTAAATTAAAAAGAGAAAAAGCAGATGCCCTAGAAGCAAAGAAAAAAGAAAGGGAAGATAAAGAGAAAAAGAAGGAAGAGTTGAAAAGAATTGTTGAAGAAGAGAGAATGAAGAAAAAAGAAGAAAAAGAAAGGCTTAAAATAGAAAGAGAAAAGGTATTCATTTAAATATATTAGCTATGCCCCTGTACATATAGTTAATAGTGCTTTACAGATTTGAATTCCTGGTTAATTTTCAAGTTTCTTTACCATTTTCATTCACATTTATAGTTGTGTTTAGAACACTGATAAACAATATTGATTTATCTCCCTTTTGATTTGAAAAATTTAATGAATTATTTAAAGTTCAACATATGTACACACACACACACACACACACACACACACACACACACACGGGATCGAGCTCACAACCCGGGCATGACCAGGAACGGTGTCACTCAACCACTGAGCCACACCGGCCAGGCATGAGTAAAACCTTTAAAATTAGTAAAATACATAGTTAGAAAAATACAATAAAATCTGACTCAACAAGAATTATTACTGAGTTGTTATTCTCCTTAAAGAATAATAAGAACATTTCAGTAAATCTTTATTATAATCTTTAGTGGTAGATACTCCTTAGAGAATTCTATAGCTGGTTTTTCCAAAGGTAGTAATAGTCACTGGTTTTCTGAGATACTCACAGGTAGCCTTGGATAATCATGTCACACACAGTGCTTATTAAATTGCCTGAAGTTCTATGGATTATTTCCATAGGCCATTGCAGGGGTACCTAATACATGTTCGTTCCGAAAAGGCAGAGATCAAAAAACACTTGTAATCTAAATGGTAACATATAGAGATAGCATTGTTAACACTTTGATTAATTTATTTCTAATCTTTATTCTGGACCTTAAAAAAGAGATCCAGCATTTATAATTTTGTGTACTTTTTTATTTAACATTATAAACATTTCTTCATGTTACTAAATTAAGTAAGGTGGAATTCTTAGTGACTGCTTAATAGTTAATCAGATAGATGTAGTTAAGTGGATTATAATTTTTGGCCCATGAATAATGATATTCTGTACAAATTTGTGAATAAATTTCCTTTTTATGGATTATGTTCCTGGATAAATTTAGAGAAGTAGAGTAATGGGTCAAAGGGTAAGAATATTTTTAAAACTTTCTATACATGTACATGGGTATTTGTTTAGCAAACATGTTGTGTTATTTACACTCAGCAATAGTGATGAGATTACCCATCCTATTACATCCTATAGGAATTATGTTGTAGTGGGGCAATGACTTATTTCAGCAGATTACTCAAAGCACAGTTAAGTTCTGTAACCATCTAGTCGTTTTATGTTGAAAGTTTGATAAGTGCACATCTGTTTACCTTTGGTGTTTCTAAATTTCAAAGGGAAAATGTTAACATATATTAAACATTTATTGGAAAAATTATAATAAAATATACTGTGCTTTATTGGAGACTTTTTTAGTATCAGTATTTATCTTGCAGTTTCAAATATCAGAACCAAGAAGTAAGGGTTTCAAAAGACCCAAGTGAGCAAGAGAAATGGCCTGTATTAAAAAGAAAGAGAAATTTACCAACTGTATTCTAATATTGCTTTTACTTACTGCTCCCTCTGTGTATCTCTAGTCTGTCAAGTTTAAATGAATCTTGAAAATGACAAATATATTGCAAATATAAGGGGAGGTTTTATTTTAGGTACTCTAATAATTTGTTACCTACTTTGTCAGGATCTAATTGATTTGAAGTATGGGGAGAACTGCTATAGGCAGAGCCAGATTGAATTAATACTTACCTAAGCACTACTGTGTTGGACATTTTCCATCTTTGTAGCAGTTATGTCAGATAGGCATTGTTTTGATCAGTGGTTCTAACACTTTAGCATGCATAAAAAATCACTAGAAAGACTTCTTAAAACATTAATTGTTGGGGCCCAACCCCAGACTTCCTGATTCAGTAGATCTAGGGTAGGGCCCAAGTATTTGTTTTTTTACCAGTTTCCAGATGATACTGATGCTGCCTTATGAATTTCTTATAAGAATTTCTATTAACCTTTTGTTCTAGGAAAGAGAGAAGTTACGTGAAGAAAAGCGAAAATATATAGAACACTTAAAACAGTGGAATAAACCTAGAGAAGATATGGAATGTGATGATCTTAAGGTATAAGTATGTTATGTGATGTTTCACACACCCATGTTCTTTGTGCTCTATGTAGCTTTGTTGATGAAATATTTCTTTCTTATTAATAATGGCCTCTTTATATTTATTTTTTTTATTGCTTAAAGTATTACAAAGGGTATTACATATGTGTCCATTTTTTCCCCCCACCCTAGGCCTCTTTATATTTAACTGAGAGGAAATAGTTGAGCAAATGCTATATTTAGAGTTTCAAGGTAGCATTTCCTAACAAGCTTTGATAATGATTTTTTTTAAATATATTTTTATTTATTTTAAAGAGGAAGGGAATGAGAGAGAGAGAGAGAAACATCAATTATGAGAGAAAATCATTGATAGGCTGCCTCCTGCGCACCCCCTTCTGGGGATTGAGCCTGCAACCTGGGCATGTGCCCTGACCAGGAATCTAACCGTGACCTCCTGGTTCATAGGTCGACACTCAACCACTGAGCCACACTGGCTGGCGATAATGATTTTTATCCTGCAGAATAATTGGTCAATCATGTGATCCTTGATACTCTAATAACCAGTGGGGCCAGGCATGCAGTTTTAGCTTTATTGCTAGATAAAGAATTCTTCCATGCCCTGGCCAGGTGGCTCAGTTGGTTGGCGCATCATCCTGTACACCAGAGGGTTGCAAGTTTGATCCCCAGTCACGGTGCCTATGGGAGGCAATCGATCTATCTGATCGATGTTTCTCATTTTGATTTTTCTCTCTTCCCCCACCCCCATTCCTCTCTCTTTAAAATCGATGAAAGTATATCCTCAGGGGAGGATTAAAAATAAAAAATTATTTCTGTCTCCAGAAATGATCACAATATTCAAACCAAGCTCATTCAGCTCAGTGTATAAGATAACATTTCTAAGTCAGTAGGTGGCAGATTAATTCTGTTCCATATCTTAAGGAGATCCCATATTGAAGATAATATTGATAGAACTGTCTTGACCTCAGAATCTAGGTTAAAAGTTCCTCTTAACTAGAAAATGTAGTTAGAAATACACTTCAACCTAAAGTTATTTTCTTAATTTGATGAAGGAAAAAATACTTAGAAACTGGTTTAGTAAAGTTGGAATAAGGCCAGAACATCTGTAATTTTAAAAGTTCTAAAAGTGATTGTTGAAAACATTCAGAGTTGAGAACTACTAGTTACATGAAATAATTCTTATTCGGTAAAGAGTATATCATATCTACTTTTTACAACTTCCTACACTTGATTCAAATAGTTACATAAATTGTTTAATCTTGCAGGAACTTCCAGAACCAACTCCAGTGAAAACTAGACTACCTCCTGAAATCTTTGGTGATGCTCTGATGGTTTTAGAGTTCCTTAATGCATTTGGGGAACTTTTTGATCTTCAAGATGAATTTCCTGAGGGAGTAACCCTAGGCAAGTGCTTTTGTTGTGTTATAGTTCACCCTAAAATTAGTGGCTTTAAAGAACAAATTATTATCTCTCAAGTTCTGTGGAATCACTGGACCTACTTCTCTAGTCCTCTCTAGTTAATGTCAGACAGTGGCTGGAAATGGAATCGTCTCAAGGCTTACCTGGCTACATGTTCACGATGGCTTCTTTACACGCATGTTTGGTGCCTTGGCGCTCCTCCACATGCATCCCACTCCATCAGAGTAGCCTACGCTCCTTATGTGTCAACTGAGGGCTCCAAGAGTCAGGACACAGAAACTGCCAGCCTTCTTAAATGCGAGGCCTGGAACTGGAAAGCCCTGTTTCTGCCCTATTCCATTGGTCAGGCCTGCTGGTATTCAAAGGGGGTGAAAGTATAGACTTCACTTCTTGAGAGTGGCCTGGTAAGTAAGTGCAAGGAAGGAAGAAATTGACATCAGTCATATTTGAAAACAAGTTGATGCCTACCTTTAATTTGTGATTCTGCTTTGCCTCTGTACTTACGTACTTTAATTTGTATGAACTTCATTTTTAAGAGCTAACTTAGTATGATTAGAGCTTTGGCTCCTATTTTGGATCTTCTCCTGTGAAATGGTAAAATAATGTCTTAAGATCCAACTAAAGACCTCAAAGACAGAATAATAATGTCACTCTTATTTCAATAAGAGTGTATTCTCCACGAGGGCTTTTACATTCCCTACATTTCTCTTTCTGAGCTAGGTTAGGTATGAGTCATTGTTACAGGTCTGAATAATGCTGGTTTAGGTAAGATGAATTTGATGAGAGACATTTATGACTTGATTTGATATTAGGGTTACACCTAATCTTGATTACCTCTCCTTTGCACTGTTTGGTAAAAGTAATGTCCCACATAGCTCTTAAGAACAGTGGGGCAACAATAACAAATCTTTACATTGTTATTCAAATTAGAGTAAAATCATAATTTTAAAGATGTACCTTAATTTACACCTCAAGTTTAAACTTAGGTGAAATATTGTATTGACCTACTGAGTCTAATTTGGCTTTCTTGAATGTGGTGATTTGGGCTTATGATTTTATTAGAATTTATGATAATCATTATAATTGGGGGGCTTTATTTTACCTAATGCTTGGCTCTACTTTGATAAATGGGCATTTAAAAAATAATTACATAGGCTATTGTTGATTGAAATGTTTATTATTCCATTGGAGTTGATTTTTTTCAGTACATGAACATAACTTTAAATTGATTTTAAACATTTTATTCACAGAAGTGTTAGAGGAAGCTCTTGTAGGAAATGACAGTGAAGGCCCACTATGTGAATTGCTTTTTTTCTTCCTGACTGCCATCTTCCAGGCGATAGCTGAAGAAGAAGAGGAAGTTGCCAAAGAGCAAATAACTGATGCTGACACCAAAGGTCAGAATTCATATTTTTGTTGATTGGTAGTGGCTTTGTAGTGATACTCATTTTTGAAGGTTATTTTAAAATTATCTTGGCTTTTACATTTATAAGACATAGTTGTTCAAGTTACCAAATTCTTGAGTCATATACTAGGAATGCAATATCAGTTGTTTTATAAAACCTTTCTTTTGATGTATCCTGTGTCTGATGACCTTGAAAATATTTTCTCCCTGATCTATCTTGCTTTTTATTCCATTAGATTTCTCCTATGATATAGTATCATTACAGATTTCATTGACTAGTTAGTATCTGTAATTCCAAGAGATTCTGCTAGTTGCACTGTTTTGCCCCACCTAAGGAAATACTTTTACTGTTGTTATTAATACCTTAAATTGAAAATACTACTGCTGATTTCATTTCAGATCTGACAGTTTTAAGATCAGAGTTAAGTAAAATTTAATTTTTTTTAATTTCGCTACTTAGTTTAAACTAAAAATCTTGATCTTTAAATTTTGTGTACCTAAATATCTGGAGTCAATGTGTGGCACATATTAATGTAGGGATAATTCTTGGATAAACCCTTTTTTATTTTTAATATTTTGTTCAGGATTTTCCTCAATCAGAGGAATTGTTAAGCCATATTAAGAGATTGATTTGGCTTCCTAAATAATACTCTCTGTGAACTTTGCCACCTATGAGATTTAGGATCAAAAGCTTTATTAAACAACACTAATGTATTGCATACAAATTCACAATAAGAAATAACTTGGGAGACATCTTGATAGCAGAATCTTAGTACAAAAAGGTAGGAAATTCCTTCATTCAAATAGTATTTCTGGCCTTAGATAATTTGAGCTAATTTTCCTTTATGCTGGTCCTTGGAGCAACAGGATAATGATGAGTATGCATACAATGTTGGCTGCTTTTGGGTTTTATAGCCTGAGTTAAAGTAAAATATATTATATAGCTTGAGTGCTAATCACCATAGATCCCTTATCAAGGCCATTTTAGCAATGTGGTCCCTGTTGTCATCACAGATAACTTAGTCAATTAAATGAGATTCTACGAAAGGGAAGATAGAAGGGTAAATCCATTTTTAAAACATCTGAAGTTTATGTAAGATGACATGCACCAATACTAAAGATGGATTATCTAAGACAGACAATGTAGCACATATTCATTCTTGTAGCCATTAGTTGCCTTAATAACCAATAATATCACAGGGTTATTGACCAAGTTCTGACCTTAATACAGGACATAAAACTGTAGTATTTAATTCAGGAATTGAAGCAGATGAAATCCCAATGACAAAAAGTGGGTGACAAGAAAATTTTGTTGGAAAATTCCCTGTGTAAAGGGAAAATATATGTGACTGTTGGTATTTGTATTGTCATTATATTTTGTTTTCATGATTTGTTTGATCTGTAATTTCTATAGCTCTACTCCTTTGTAGAGCTGTCTATACATATAAATGTAAGGTCTCTGAATAAGTATTGGCCATTAAATAAAGGTTGTAATGCTCCTTTTGAAAATATTTATTTAAATGCTAGGGAGGGTAAAAAACACACTTGGGAATTTTTCACCTTTCTCTCGCTTCCTTATTATTTTTCACCACATTTTATATAGTTATTTCAGTTTCTATAAGAGCCCTAGATTGTTCCCCCAGGTATCTTTCATTTAGTCCTCCCATTCAGTAACAAAAAAGCCTTTCCACAGTTTTCCTAAAGCAATGGAATAGTCATATGGGATTGAATATTCTCTTGCTTCCTCTTTAGCTTGTCTTAATAGTAAGGTATTTTCCTGCTATTTCCAGAAAGGGGGAAATTGGGCAGAAGAGAAAAATATGAATTTATCCTAGTAATGAGAAAACAGGTTCACTGAGATTATTTACTGAAGATTACATAGATAATAAGTGATATAAATATTATATATGCATTATTTCATGTAATCCTCCTTGTCACCCTTGATGAGGTAAATATGATTGTTTTCTGCCTTTTACATATAAAGAAACTTAGACTTAAACCCTACTTTGCCTAAAGACACATAGCTAATAAGAAAGTGATGGGATACAAACTCTGGCAATGCTATAAGGGCAAAGAAGTTGAAATGTTGAATATTTGTTTCCCTAGCATGGCCATAAATTTATCTGTATTCAAGAAGATCTAATTACTTTACCTCTGGTCTCTGTTATATCAAATCTTAGAAGTTTTTACCAGCAATTTTAAAATCTTATATTAAAAATATCTATTCCTCACTTTAATATTACATCATAAACTTGAAAGCCCTTCAGAGCATAGGAATAAGAGCATCCTCCTTATCCTATCTAACAAAGAGGGAATATGCTAATTGACCCTCACACCATCACAAAGATGGCAGTGCCCACAGCCATAAGGAGGGAATATGCTAATTGACTGCCACGCCCTCAAAGATGGCAGCCCCCACAGCCACAAGATGGCGGTGCCCAGTCCCCTCAGTTCCCCAACCGCCCAGAGGCCAGCCTGAGGCACAGACAAGCCTCAGATGTTGGCTGCCCAGCTGCCCAGGGCTGCCTGAGGCTCAGGTAACCAGGTCCGGCCAAGGCTTGCACTGCCGGCAGTGGCAGCAGCAGAGGTATGATGGGGGTGTCACCTTCCCCTGATCACCAGGTCACCTTCCGCCCCTGAGGGCTCCCGGACTCTGAGAGGGGGCAGGCCAGGCTGAGGACCCACCCCCCCCCACTCCAGTGCATGACTTTTCATGCACTGGGCCTCTAGTATAGAATAGTTTTGTATGTTGTTTGGTGTTGGAATGTTATGTACATAATTCTAGTTTTCTATGATATAAGAGTATCTTTTAGATAGCCATAACACATAAAGGTCAAGTGTAGATTCTCTTGGTATGATGTGCCCAGATGACCAGCTCTAGGCAAATCTTAGAGCAGCGGTCACCAACCGGGGGTCTGTGGACCTCTGGTGGTTCGTGAGGTCCGAAAGTTTGGTGACCGCTGTCCTAGAGTGATATTTAAAGTTTCTGGAGAGTACCATTTGGTAAATAAATTGAGTTAAGTAATATTTTACATGTTAATATAACACAATTAAAAGTAAGTTGTTATTTTATTGGTTGTCCATTTCCTAGGCCTTTAAATAGTAGGTTGCATGTGTGATTGCTGCAAAGGAAGAGAGCCAATACACTTTTACAGCTCACAACTAGGACTGTTGTTACTTTTACAGTGCCTATTAATTTTGTTTATTTGGCTTTAAGTAGAATGGAAATTGAAAACGTTTTAGGTCTAGTATTTTCCTGGTGAGGAAGAATATAAAGTCTGTTTTTGGACTAGATTCGTGGCTTGGTAAGAAGTTCTGCATATATGTAAAATTTAGTCAGGTAATTTCTCCTGAGTGGTGGTATTTATTCTTAACTGCCATGAAATTATCAATTATTGTAATCAGACAGGATATCAGAGCTGCCTTTTTCCTTTAGTAAAGGACAGCAGTTCTGTTTTCTAAGGTTTATTTTGTGAGCTTGTGAACTTTGGGAAGGAAATCATATAGTAGAAAGTTAATGAATCACAGAACCAGTTTAGCCTAGGGATTTTCCAAACTAATCCATAGAATCCTTCAGGTTGTACAGGGGTTCCTTGGTGCCACTGCAGGAGAGTTGGAAAGATGAATGTGCAGGATTGTCATCTCCATAACCCTACTTTAACAAGGGCATATTTTATCTCTTTTATAATGGAATTCCAAGAAATAATTTGAAAACTGCTGATCTAGACTTACCGCATCCAGAAAAAAGAAACCAATTAAGTGACTTTTCTAAAGACTACATAACAAGGAACTAGAGACTGACTGCAGAAGCCTAAGACTAGACTATGCATGATCTGATTCTTAGTCTGAAGCTGGGTCCACTGTACTGTGACATACATAGGCTTAAGTTTTGTAAGCTTAAAGTTTTTCATAGTTGACACTTTAATTTTTTGTCATCTCTGTATTACAATTAGAAATAATTATATATGCTCTAAATACATTTGTGCTTGTTAATTTGCTCATTAGTCCTATTTGTAAGCTAAGCACTGTTTTCAAAGCTAAAGCAATTTATTTAGAAAATACAGGAAAATCTCCCTATTGTTCTTTAGATTGGAGAGTTTTCAAAATCAAAGCAAAATTTAAATGTATAGGATAAATCAATGGTTAAGTGACAGCAGTGCTGTCTTTAAATTCTTTTAGCTCTTTTTCTTTGCTGGTTTTGTGATGATTACAACCTATACTTTGTTATGATTCAACCTTAAGATATTTAAAAAAGATTGGATATCTTCGTCAGCTGGTGTGGCAGAGTGGTTGAAAGTATCAACCTATGAACCAGAAGATCATGGTTCGATTTCCTGTCAGAGCACATGCCCAGGTTGTGGGCTCCATCTCCAGTGTGGGGCATGCAGGAAGCAGCTGATCAATGATTCTCTCTCATCATTGATGTTTATATCTCACTTTCCCTCTCCCTTCCTCTCTGAATCAGTAAAAATATATATATTTTTTAAAGATTGGATATTTTCAAGTGGATTTTGATTTTCAAAGTAGTATTTTCCAAAGTTATATTGAGCGAATGATTTGTTTTTCATTTTCAAGTATATTTTACCTTTTTTTGGAAGGTGTGTGTGCATGTTGCTGGTAACTTGGAAGTTGTCTTCTCTATGTTAAGTAAGGAAAATATTAATATGTAGTGCATGTCACAGGATTTAGAGTTTTAGGTGGAGAGTAGGCAGAATATAAATGATGCTTGTATCTAGTGTTGGTTCTTTTGAGGTTTGTGAATATTAAGCTGTTTGCTGTTTCATCATTGTGAAAGGGCATTGTTCCCAAATATTCCAGCTTTGATTTGCACTAGAATAAAGTATTTATTTCCTTAAAGATTTAACAGAGGCTTTGGATGAAGATGCAGACCCCACAAAATCTGCACTGTCTGCAGTTGCATCTTTGGCAGCTGCTTGGCCCCAGTTGCACCAGGGTATGTGTGGGCTTTTTTTTTTTTATTGGCTTTTTATTTTTAATTTTATAAAGGTACATTTTACATTGCTAAGAATTTATGGTTTACATTCTAAATGACTATTTTCATTTTTAACTATAGGCTGCAGTTTGAAAAGTTTGGATCTTGATAGCTGCACCCTTTCTGAAATCCTCAGACTGCACATCTTAGCTTCAGGTGCTGATGTAACATCAGCAAATGCAAAGTACAGATATCAAAAACGAGGAGGATTTGATGCTACAGATGATGCCTGTATGGAGCTTCGTTTAAGCAATCCCAGTTTAGTAAAGAAACTGTCAAGCACTTCAGTATATGATTTGACACCAGGTAAACTTTGCAAGTTGGAATTTGTATAACCTTTCCACTTTCTACTCTCTTATGTCTCTTACACCCAGAAAACTAGCTAATGAGATATTTTAGATGATAAGTAGTTTTAAAAGAGAAAGAGAAAATACAGTCTTTTAAAAAAAAGTGTTGGGCCATGACCGGTTTGGCTTAGTGGACAGAGCGTTGGCCTGCAGACTGAAGGGTCCCAGGTTCGATTCCGGTCAAGGGCATGTACCTTGGTTTCGGGCACATCCCCAGTAGGAGGTGTGCAGGAGGCAGCTGATCGATGTTTCTCTCTCATCGATGTTTCTAACGCTCTAGCCCTCTCCCTTCCTCTCTGTAAAAAATCAATAAAATATATAGTTAAAAAAAAAAGTGTTGGAATACCAATAGTGCCATATGTTGAAACTACTATTGTTCATATTATCTTTAATTATTTAGGATTTTCTTTTCTTTTTTATTTGGGTTTTCTATTTAAATTTTTTTGATTTGTCTACTGAATCTACTAAGTTTAAAAGGATAAGTGAGAATTAGCTTTCATTTTTATTAGTATATTAGAAGTTTAAGCTGTAACTACTAAATTCCAACACTTGATTGCTTGAATAAGTGTTTGAGGTTTGAGAAACAGTATACAAATTAGTTATTTTTCACTGCCTTTTAAAATAAAAAAAATTGTAATATACAAATATATAGAGTTTAATTTTATATGATTAAGAAAACAGGACATAGAGGACTTTAATTCCTACCATTCATATAGTTTTTATAATTTATGCTAGTGTTTCTGAGCGGTCTTTTCAGAGTAGCAATTTGCCTATTGCCATTTTAAAGAAAATTCATGTGATTATAATTTAGTTTTGATTTGAACTTTATATATGAGCCTAAAAATTAAAACTTGAAAAATAATTCTTTGTAGTTAGAAGTTTTCCCATGCCATAGCCAGTTTGGCTCAGTAGATAGAGCATCTACCCATGGACTAAAGGGTCATGGATTCAATTCTGGTCAAGGTCACATACCTCAGCTTGCAGGCTCTATCCCCAGTCCCAACTGGGGCCCCGTATGGGAGGCAATCATGTGTCTCTCTTACATCAATGTTTCTCTCTCTCTGTCTCTCCCCCTCCCTTCCACTCTCTCTAAAATAAATCAATGGAAAAATATCCTCAGGTCAGGTGAGGATTAAAAAAAATTTTTTGTCATGTCTATTTCACTAGTATATGAGGTAGTCATTAGTATTTGAAATGCCTTATATAGCACATAACTGTTAAATTTGACTCAATGTTGCTTTTTTCTGAAGGCATGCCATTTACATGTATGATCTTAAGAGACTTTCCCTTCTTCATTCTTAAACATTTTCACATTGCGCCACAAATTAAAATTTTTCAAACATAATTTTTTGTCATTGATAATACAGAAGTTATTTACCAATTTTTGACAGGAGAAAAAATGAAGATACTTCATGCTCTCTGTGGGAAACTACTGACCCTAGTTTCTACTAGGGATTTTATTGAAGATTATGTTGATATATTACGACAGGCCAAGCAGGAGTTCCGGGAGTTAAAAGCAGAACAACACCGAAAAGAACGGGAAGAAGCAGCTGCTAGGTAAGAGACAATTATTGTCAGTTGTGCCAATGAAAGCTATTTAATAGTTTTTGCATCTAGAACCATATTTTACATAGGGCTGTAATATGACATTGGCTCACACTGATGTTTTCTGGCTTTACTAAGAGGTTATAAATGGATTGCTACATTATGGTTTTGTGATAACGTTTGCATGACTAATTTGATGATTAATGGCAAGATGCTAAAAGTTAAAAACATCTGATAGACTATAATTTTATTTTACTTTCAGAATTCGTAAAAGGAAGGCAGAGAAACTTAAGGAGCAAGAACAAAAAATGAAAGAAAAACAAGAAAAACTGAAGGAAGATGAGCAAAGAAATTCAGCTGCAGATATGTCAATTGGGTATGCTTTGAATTACACTGTTTATCTTGTTATCCATAAAGAATAAAAATCAGCACCTTGAACTCTAAAAGGCTTTCAGAATTTTTAGAAAACTAGTATTCTATAGATACAATAACTGTGTTGTGAGCCTATGAAAGTTACGTAGTATAGACAGCCCTTAGTATGTGTTATGTGGTTTTTGTGTGTGAGTGTTTTATGTTTATTGTTGAGATTATTACAGATGTCCCTCTTTTTTCCCCCCATTGCCCACCTCCACCTCGTTCCCGCCCCACCCCAGGCCTTTGCCACCCTAATTGTCTGAGTCCATAGGTAATGCATATATGCATATAAGATCTTTGTTTAATCTCTTCCCACCTCCCCGCCCCCTTCCTTCGGAGAATCGTCAATCTGTTCCATTTCCGTGCCTCTGATTCTATTTTATTCACCAGTTTATTCTGTTCATTACATTTCTTATTCGTTTATTTTGATTTTTAGATTCAATTATTGATAGGTATGTATTTGTTATTTTGTTGTTCATATTTTTTTTTATCATTTTCTTCTTCCTCTTCTTAAAGAATACCCTTCAACATTTCTTGTAATACTGGTTTGATAGTGATGAACTCCTTTAGCTTTTTCTTATCTGTGAAGCTCTTTATCTGAACTTCAACTCTAAATGATAGCTTTGCTGGGTAGAGTAATCTTGGCTGTAGGTTCTTGCTATTCATCACTTTGAATATTTCTTGCCACTCCCTTCTGGCCTGCATAGTTTCTGTTGAGAAATCAGCTGACAGTTGTATGGGCATTCCCTTGTAGGTAACTAACTGCTTTTCTCTTGCTGCTTTTAAGATTCTCTCTTTGTCTTTTGCCCTTGGCATTTTAATTAGGATGTGTCTTGGAGGGGTCCACTTTGAATTCCTCTTGTTTGGGATTCTCTGTGCTTCCTGAACTTGTAAGTCTATTTCTTTCACCAGGTAGGGCAAGTTTTCTGTCATTGTTTCTTCAAATAGGTTTTCAATATCTTGCTTTCTCTCTTCCTCTGGCACCCCCATAAAGCAGATGTTGGTACGCTTGAAGTTGTCCCAGAGGCTCCTTACACTATCTTCATATTTTTGGAATCGTTTTTCCTTTTGCTCTTCTGGTTGGGTGTTTTTTGCTTCCTTATATTTCAAATCATTGATTTGATTCTCGGGATCCTCTAGTCTACTGTTGAATCCCTGTATATTATTCTTTATTTCAGTCAGTGTATGCTTAATTTCTGACTGGTCCTTTTCCATTTTTTTTTTTTTTGCATTATCATTAAGATCCTTGAAGGTCTCACTAAGTCCCTTGGAGGTTTCTAGAAGATTATTGAGTAACCTTATAACAGTGGTTTTGAACACTATATCTAGTAGTTTGCTTTCTTCCATTTCTTTCATTTATGACATGCTTCTTTGTCTCCACATTATGGCTGCTTCCCTGTGTTTGTTTCTATGTATTGGTTAGAGCTACTATGTCTCCTGAAGTTGGTGGTCTTATGTAGTAGGTGTCCTGTAGGGCCCAGTTGCTCAGCCTCCACAGTTACCTGAGCTAGGCAATCTAGGTGCACCCCTGTGTGGGCTATGAGCACAGTCTTGTTGTAGTTGAGCCTTGATTGCTATTGGTGTCACTGGGAGGAATTGACCTCCAGGCTAATTGGCTGAGAACCAGCTGCGACTACAGTGGGAGAGCTACTGTGCAGGAGACACCCCTATGGAGAAGATCTTGCTTCAGTGGGGCTTTGGTGCTCACTGAGTCTGCTGCTTGAGTATGTCGCTTGTGAATGTGAAGAGTTGTAATCTGGTATGGTCTCACACTGACCACTGGGTACAGTGGCTCTTGGTCTCCAATGAGGTGCAAAGTCAGCCACTGCCTGGGCCACCCAGCAGTAGCTACAGAGAGATCTATAGATTTCTCCTCTTTGTATCAGGTTTGGAAGTGCCCAGATGAGGCCCAGCTCTGAAGCAAGGCAGGCTGGTTCTGGTGCTGGGTCTTAGGCCTTTTATTGATAGGTTTGGGGCTTCCGACCCAGCTGCAGCTTGTTTGACAGATTTTAGCCTGAGCAAGGAAAGGCCATTCATATGCAAAAGTTACTGCACACAGCTTTGTTGGGGTTGTAAATTAGATGGGTCAGGGTCTCAGGGAATCACCAGAGCGGAGCTGACAGAAATGGCTGCCAATTAGCCCAGGGAGCATCTCCTGGGAGAAAGCTGCCCCCATGTGCCTGCCCCAATGCCAGACAGTTCAGTGAATGGGAAAAAAATATTTGCAAATCATATATTTGATAGTGGTCTAATATTAAGAATAGATAAATACTTATACAACTCAACAATAAAAAGACAACCTAATTAAAAAATTGGCAAAGGATTTGAATAGGCATTTCTCCAAAGAAAATACATAAGAAGCCCATGAAAAGATACTCAACATCATTAGTCATTAGGGAAATGTTTATCAAAATCACAATGAGATATACTTGACACTGACTAAGATGGCTATAATCCAAATGAGAGACAATAACAAGTGTTGGTGAGAAAGTGGAAAAAATTGGAACTCTTGCCCTGGCCAGCATGGGTCAGTGTTTAGTGTTGGCCTGCACATCAAAGGAAGGGTCTTGGGTTCAATTCCTGGTCAAGAGCACGTACCTGGCTTGCATGTTGATCCCCACCCCAGTCAGTGTATGTTTGGGAGGCAGCCAATCAATGTGTCTCTCTCACATCAATGTTTCTCTCTCACCCTCCCTTCCTCCCATTTAGAGAGAAAGAGGAAGGGGGGAGGAAGAGAGAGACACGTTGATTGGTTGCCTCTGGCACAGGGTATGTGCCCTGACTGGAAATTGAACCAGCAACCTCTCAGTGCATGGGACGATGCTCAACCAACTGAGCCACACTGGCCAGGGCCATAGCAACATAATTATTAATAGCCAAAAAATGGTTACAACCCAAATGTCTATCAATTGATGACAAATGATACATAAACAAAATGATATGTCCTTTCTGTGGTATATCCATACAGCAGAATGTTACCTATATATATATATAAAAGGCTAATATGCAAAGTGTCCCCTCGGGAGTTCACCGGAGAATGGGAGTTCAGTCACTCCTATGACATGCGCTGACCACCAGGGGGTGGCACAGAACATGGCGGGCGACCAGCAGCGGCAGGGCACTAAGGGAGGGAGGGAAGGAGGAGGTGGGGGGAACTGTGCAGTGGCAGTGCGGGTGACTAGGGAAGGAGGAGGCAGGGGCACCTGATCGGCCCTGATCGTTGGCCAGGCCTAGGGACCCTACCCGTGCATGAATTTCATGCACCAGGCCTCTAGGTCAGCAATAAAAAGGAATAGAACTCTGTTATATGCTACAATATTAATGAAATTTGGAAATGTTATGCAGGTGAAAGAAGCTAATCCTAAAAGGCCATATAGTGTATGATTGTATTTATGTGAAAAGTCCAGAAGAGACAAATTCATAGCAGAAAGTTGATGAGTGGTTACCAGGGGCAGTGGGGAAGAGAAAATGGAAAGTGATTACTATAGGGTTTGTCTTTGGGGATGATGAAAATGTTTTGGAATTAAATCAGGGTAGTGACTGTACAACCATGTGAATATATTAAAACCAGTGAATCCTGCACTTTAAAAAGGTGATTTTTATGTATGTGAATTATATCTTAATGTTTTCACATTTTATAAACTTTTTCCAGTTATATTGAAATATAATTGACATGTAGCATTGTATTAGTTTAATGTGTACAACAAAATGATTAAATGTATGCATATATTGTGACATGATTACCACAGTAAGTTTAGTTAATATTAACCACCTCACATAGTTACGAATTTTTTTCCTTGTGATATCTCAGGTGTTGGTTTTTTTTTTAAAGAATATAAACATGTATCTGTCCAATTTTCCCAACACCATTTATTGAAGAGACTATCTTGACTCCATTGTATGCTCTTGCCTCCTTTGTCAAATATTAATTGAGCATAATGGCTTGGGTTGTTGATTTCTGGGTTCTCTGTTCTGTTCCATTGATCTTTATGCCTGTTCTTGTGCCAGTATCAGGTTGTTTTGATTATGGTGACTTTTGTAGTATAACATGGTATCTGGTATTGTGATTCCTCCAACTTTGTTCTTCTTTCTCAAGATTGCTGCAGCTATTGAGGTTCTTTTTTTATTCCATATAAATTTTTGGAGTATTTGTTCTAGATCTGTGAAATATGCTGTCGGTACTTTAATAGGGATTGCATTCAGTTTGTAGATTGCCTTGGGTAGTATGGACATTTTAATGATGTTGATTCTACCAATCCATGAACACAGTATATTCTTCCACTTGTTTATATCTTTCATCTCTTTTTTCCAACGTCCTGTAGTTTTCCGAGTGCAGGTCTTTTGCCTCCTTGGTTAAGTTTATTCATAAGTATTTTAATTTTTTGTTGTTGCAATGGCAAATGGGATTGCTTGTTTAGTTTATCTTTCTGATAATTTATTATTGGTGTATAAAAAAGGCCATCGATTTTTGGGTGTTGTTTTGTATCCTGCTACATTGCTAAATTCATATATTAAATCTAGTAGTTTTTCATGGAGTCTGTAGGGTTTTCTATGTACAATATCATGTCATCTGCGATTAATGACAGTTTTACTTGTAACCTCCTTTCCAATGTAGATGCTTTTTATTTCTTCTTGTCTGATCGCTGTGGCTAGGACTTCAGTGCTATGTTGAATAAGAGTGATGAAAGCAGACATCCCTGCTTGTTCTTGTTCTTAGGGGAAATGGTTTTAGTTTTTGCCCATTGAGTATAATGTTCACTGTAGGTTTGTCATATATGGCCTTTATCATGTTGAGATATGCTCCCTCTATTCCCACTTTGTTGAGAGTTTTTATCAAAAATGGGTGTTGGATTTTGTTGAATGCTTTTTCCCTGTCTATTGATATGATCATGGGTTTTTGTCTTTCAAGAAAATAAACATGTTATAAGACCCCACAACTTCATTTTTTATACTCATTTAGCCTCACTCATACATTATCTCTCTCGCTTCTGAATACATTTGAGTTTACAAGCCTCGTTTTGCATATAGAACATAAATGGAATTTATTTCAAAGTTCATACAATTTTAGTTTTAATTTGAACAATAGAATGGATTAGATAAAGCATCCGTATAGTGTTCATTCTGCCTACTTATATCTGAAATTTGTCTGCCTTCCTCCTCCACTATTTGTCTATCTACTTTCTACTCTGAGCCACCATCACCTCCCAGCCAACTTCCTAGACTATTATAGTGGCCACTTTACTGGTCTCCCCTCATCTATTCTGCCAGATAATTTTCCACGTAGCAACCAAAGTGCTTTCTAGTCATATCATTTCCCTTTACTAAACTCTTCTACCTTTTAACCATTGCTTTTTCCTCTCTCGTTTTTTACCATTGATTTTTGAATAATGCCTACAAGATCTAGTATGATCTAATCCTGCCTTTTTCTTACCCATATCTTGGATTACTTCTTTTTGTTTTACGTTCTTAAAATTATATGCTCTTTCCTGTCCCTTCAGCCTTTGCACATACTATCACCTCTACTAGAAATGGACATTTTTTTCCTGCCACCTCACTCCTCCTCAGTCTCTGTAGTCTTTCCGGGTTTTTTTTGTTTTGTTTGTTTGTTTGTTTGTTTGTTTGTTTGTTTTAGTCTCTCCGTTTAAATGTCACTTCTTCAAGCAAGTCTTTCTTGATCCCTGAGACTAGGTTTGGTTCTCCTTTAAATGCTTCCACAGCACCTTGAACCTCTCCTTTTTTAGTACTTATTACATATTTTAACAATGGTTTATGTTTTCTCTACAAGTCTATAAACTCTGTCATCTTGTCTACTACTTCATAAGCACACTTTGTAGGCAGGCAATAAGTATTTTGTGAATGGAATTACATAATCACTAATGAATATAAACTTTGTTTTTATCCTGAAGGGAGGAAGAAAGAGAAGATTTTGATACTAGCACTGACAGCAAAGAAATAGAGCAAAAGGAACTAGATCAAGATACAGTCACCGAAGATGAAGATGACCCAGGATCACATAAAAGAAGCAGAAGGGGTAATACAGAAATTTCTTATGGACATGCTTACTTGTTTTTAATTGATAAGGCACTTTATTAAGTCAGCTATTCTGACATATGTATTAGATTACTTCCATTTGTCATTCCAAGGTGTGTTTGTTTTTTAAGTGCCCAACTCATAGCTGTAACCATTTTGTTATAAAAGTGGTTATGAAGTTACATTAGTATACTTATGATTAGATCTTTATTTATATGTCATTTATTCTTTAGGGGAAAAAGACAATATACCTATCTCTTTAATAGGTCAGTTTCTCTTAACTTCTACTTTTGGTTAGTCAATGAGTTTTGTTGAGTTATGTATGTACCCATTCAACATTCATTGAATGCCTCTTAGGTACTAGAGATACAGAGATCAATAATGCTTGTAATTGGTGTCATATTTCTGAGAATGGGAATCTCTGCTGCCTTAACATAATTTCATAAATTCCTGGATCAAAGGAAATACATTTTTTGAAAGTTATTGATAGAAATTACTTCTGAGGGTCTTTAATCATCTTCATTTCACAACTTAATCCTTAAGTTTATTCTGTGCCTATAATTCGAATGCTATTTTTTTCTACATTATTTTCTAAATGGTTATTATTACAGAAAATTTACTGTATTGTGGAGGTTATGTTTTCTGATTGCAGTCCAATTGATTTAGAAATTCAAAACAAAAACCTCATATGATGAGCGTTTTAAAACTTATTTCCAAGCAATGTATCAAAGGAGAAACCATAATGGAAACTAGAAAATATTTTAAACTAATCAATACTGCATGTTAACATTTGTTTGATGTAGTCCCTCTACTTTGAGGAACATTTATAGCTTTAATGCATATTAGGAATCAAAAAAAGGCAAATTGAGGTAGGCATTCATATTTAAGAAGTTAGAAGTAGAAAATAGGATAATACCCCCAAATACAAGGAAACAACAGATATGAGTAGAAATTAATAGAAAATAAGACTACAGTAGAAAAGAACAACAAAGCCAAAAGTTTGTTCTTTGAAAAAGACACAAACTAGACAAACCTTTTTTTATATATTTTAATTTATTTCAGAGAGGAAGGGAGAGGGAGAGAGAGATAGAAACATCAGTGATGAGAGAGAATCATTGAGGGGCTGCCTCCCGCACGCCCCACATTGGGGATTAAGCCCACAACCTAGGCATGTGCCCTAACTGGGAATCAAACCAGTGACCTCCTGGTTCATAGGTGTGATGCTCAACCACTGAGCCACGCCAGCGGGGCTAGACAAACCTTTTTTGAAATTGATTTTCTATATCCAATTTTATGGCAATAAATTGAATAATGTAAATTGTAAAAATGGATTAATGGATTATGTGAATGGTTCTAAACCATTAAAGATTTAGAATAAGTATTAAAAGTCTTCCAACAAAGAAAACATCAGTCCTGGACAATTTTATAGGGGAATTCTGCCAGTTTTAAAGCAAATGATTTCAACTTTATACAAACTCATTCAAGGGGGGAAAAAGTAGAAAAAAAACACACTCCCCAACCATTTAAGTAATTTGACAGTGACTGGAATAGAAGATAAGTTCAGTTCTTCAATACATTGTTAATGCCAGGCAGGTTACCAGGAATTCAGGCTCTTTCTATCTTGTTGGTGCTTCTATCCTCATGTTCAAAAAGCATTTATCATCTTGTCTCCATTTTGGCTAGTTGGAAGAGAGAAAGAAGAAAGAGAAGCACGACTCTGAAGTTACATGTAATGCTTCTGTTCCCCATTTATTTCACCAGAAGTTTCTCATGTAGTCATGCCTACTGGAGAAAGGGGGTCTGGGAAATGTTGTCCTTCTTTTGGCTTGCTGGGTACCCAACTAAAAGTTAAGGGTTCCCTTATTTGAAAACAGTGGTTAGTAAATTACAGCCCATCGGCCAGATCTGCCCTGCCCTCTCTATTTAAAAAAAGGACATTTTTTAAATGTGAAATTTATATGAAATTCAGATTTCAGTGATCATAAATAAAGTTTTATTGAACACAGCCATGCTCATTCATTTACATTAATGACTGTGGTTGCTTTCATGCTGCAATGGCAGAGTTGAGTAGCTTGTGATAGAAACAGTATGACCCATAAAGTTTAAAATATTTACTAGCTCGCCCTTTTTAAAAGTAGTTTGCTTACTCCTGCCTTAGAGGAAGGACTGAATATATCGCAGGATAACAGATTCTGCCAGACTTTCCGGTTACAGATATCACAGATATTTGTGTGTCTTTTTATATTTAACTGTACCAATTTCTTACTAACATAGTGTATTAGTCTATTAGTGCTGTCATAACAAAATACCACAGACCAGGTGGCTTAAACAACAGGAATTTATTTTCTCACAGTCCTGGAGGCTGGATGTACAAGATCAAAGTGCAAGTAGGGTTGATTTCTGGTGAGGCTTCTCTCCCCAGCTTATCGGATAGCACTTTCTTACTGTGTCCTCACACAACCTTTCCTCCATACTCACAGTGAAGA
Organism: Myotis daubentonii; assembly: GCF_963259705.1. Lineage (NCBI taxonomy): Eukaryota > Metazoa > Chordata > Mammalia > Chiroptera > Vespertilionidae > Myotis > Myotis daubentonii. The sequence goes on along the minus strand of NC_081840.1, from coordinate 89,083,136 downwards.
GCAAGAATGCTCTGGTCTCTCTTCCTCTTCCTATAAGGCTCCGACCCTTAGGATCTCATTTCATCTTAATTACTTCCTTAAAGGATCTGTCTCCAGAAGCAGTAGCATAGGGATTTAGGATTGCAACCTATGGATTTTGGGGCACATATTTCAGTCCATAGCATATAGTAATTTGGGGTAGCCTTAGATCTTATTTTTCTAATGAAAAGTTTAAAATATGATGGTGATCAAATGTTACTTCAACTCTAGGGAAAAGGGGACAAAATGGATTTAAAGAATTTACAAGACAAGAAGAGATCAGCTGTTTAACAAGAGAGCCTCTTACTGCTGATGAGGAAGAAGCTTTAAAACAGGAACACCAACGAAAAGAGAAAGAGCTCTTAGAAAAAATCCAAAGTGCCATAGCATGCACTAATATCTTTCCCTTGGGACGTGACCGAATGTATAGGCGATATTGGATTTTTCCTTCTATTCCTGGATTGTTTATTGAAGAGGATTATTCTGGTCTCACTGAAGACATGCTGTTGCCTAGACCATCATTTCAGAATAATGTACAGTTTCAAAATGCTCAGGTATCCACTAAAACTGGAGAGTCTTTGATGTCTGAATCTACCTCCAACATTGACCAAGATGCATGTGATGATTCTGTGCAACTGCCAAAACCAGTGCATAAGCCAAATCGGTGGTGCTTTTACAGTTCTTGTGAACAGCTAGAACAGCTTATTGAAGCTCTGAATTCTAGAGGACATAGAGAAAGTGCCTTAAAAGAAACTTTGTTACAAGAGAAAAGCAGAATATGTGCACAGCTAGCCCGTTTTTCTGAAGAGAAATTCCATTTTTCAGGTAAATTTTCAGTAAAAACTATTGCCTTTATTTTTCTTTCCCCATAAAACTCTGGTTCAGGATTAAACATTTTTCAAATTATTAGAGCTATATTAAAACACCTTATATTTCATTTGGACCATGCTATGTTTGAGTGTTTGCAAGTTAGGGAAACAAGGTTCTCAATATTCCACTGGGTTTCACTTGTAAAAGCAGTAAAACATTTTTAGATGTAAGTTTTTGTTTTTGTTTTGTTTTTTTAATCCTCACCCAAAGATATGTTTTTATTGATTTGAGAGTCAGAGAGAGAGAGACAGAGACAGAGACATTGATGTGAGAGTAAAACATTGATCGGCCGCCTCCTGTATGTGCCCCAACTGGGGATCGACCCTGAAACCTAGGTATGTGCCCTGACTGAGAATCAAACCTGCAATATGCTCCAGTCAACTGAGCCACCTGGCCAGGGCTAGGTATAATTTTTTATATTTCTAAATGAGATTCTCTAGGTAGTGTACTCTTAAATTTGGGGGCATATTACCATCACTACTTTATTTTTATTTTTTTAATCCTCACCCGAGAATATTTTTTCCATTGATTTTCAGAGTGGAAGGGAGTAGAAGTGGGGGAGGGAGAGAGAGAGAAACATAGACATGAGAGACACATTGATTGGTTGCCTCCTGCATACACCAAGACCAGGGATGGGGAGTAAACCCATAACCGAAATATGTGCCCTTGACTGGGAATCGAACCCTTGACTCTTTGGTCCACAGGCCAACACTCTAACCACTGAGCAAAACCATCCAGAGTGACCATCACTACTTTAGTTCTCTTCAGGATTAAAAACTGTAACTCACGATTCTTTTTTTAACAGCTTTATTAAATTTAATTCATACACCATACAATTCACTCATTAAAAATATTCAGTTCAGTGGTTGTATAGTATATTCACCAATATGCGCAACCATCATCACATGGTTAATTTTAGAACATTTCATCACCTTATAAAGAAACACCATACACTTTAGCTCCTACCCCCACCTAATAGACCTAAGCAACTACAAATTTATTTTCTGTCTCTATAAATATCCCTGTTTGAACATTTTATATGAATGGCATTATGTCACATATGGTCTTTTGTGGCTTACTTCTTTCACTTAGCATAATGTTTTCAAGATTCATCTAAGTAGTAGCATGTATCAGTATCTTATTCCTTTTTATGGCCAAATAATGTTCCATTGTATACCACTTTTTTTTTTAATCCATATGTTAGTTGATGGACATTTCTATTTCCATCTTTTGGCTATTTTAAATAATGCTACTATAAACATTTGCATACAACTTTTTGTGTTGACATATATTTTCATTTCTCTTGGGTATATATCTAAGAGTGAAGTTACTGGGCCATATGGTAATTCTGTTTAATCATTTGAGGAAGTACCAGACTGTTTCCCAAAGTGGCTACACCGTTTTATATTTCTGCCAACAGAGTGTGGTGGTTAACATTTCTCCACATCTTTGCCAATACTTGTTATTAACTGACTTTTTTATTCTAGCCATTCTAGAGGTGTGAAGTGATACTTCATTTCATTTTCGACATTCATTTCCTGAATGAGTAATGATGTAGAACATTATATCATGGTCTTATTGGCCATTTATATATCTTCCTTAAAGAAAATTCTATTCAGATCATTTTACCATTTTTAATTGGATTGCCTTTTTATTATTAGTTTTTTATGTATATCCTATATTCAAGTCCCTTTTCAGGTATACAATGTGCAAACATTTTCTCCCCCTCTCGTTTTTTTTATTGCACTTGAGGATTTACTAAGGGTTTTGATATCCATTATCTCATGATCATAACAGTTACATGGGGTGATTATATTTTTAAATAAGGAAATCATAATAAAGTATTGGATAACTATTTCAGACAAACCTCAAATTGATAGCAAACCTACATGTACTCGGGGAAGAGCTTCCAATGCATATGATCCATCTCAGATGTCTGCAGAGAGGCAGCTTGAATTGAGGCTGAGAGATTTTCTTTTGGATATTGAAGACAGAATCTACCAAGGAACATTAGGAGCAATAAAGGTTTGTACCTATTCCCATTTTTAGTTTATCAAATTACCAGAATTTTGGTCATACTTGTTTATTTCTTTGCTATAGGCAACCCATGTGTGTTTTGAATACCAGAGTGATATATTTTTTATAAAAACAGCCTATTATTCCCCTGTATCAAAATGTTTATATGTGGATATAAATCTTTCTTAATTATGCTATATGACTATCAGCTTTATTAAACCGAACTTAGTGACTGACCATAACTGACCTTTTTAACATTAATTTTTAGTATTTTTTAAATATCTGTTATATGGTATATTCATCCAAGATGTTGAAATGTGTAAGGATATTTTCTTCTTCCTTGACCAGCTCCTGCCTGCTCTGCTGAGTCTGGTTTGTTTATTGGTTTCTTTGTTACCTTTTTAAAATCTGTAAGTAATTCATGTTTGATATGTGTGTTCTATTCATTGCTTTGCTATCATCTGTCACTTTTTTGCTACTATCAGGTGACCAATCTTAGAATTGTTTATGATTTTTCTATATAGAAAGTGAGGTACTAAAGCTTCCATCTGTGAATGATATGAATTTCGTTTTGACCACTTAGTAATCTTATTTTTATTATCCCTTTTTGATTCACAATATGTTCTAGAACATTCATGAGTTTTTCATATGTACATTAAAACTCATACTCCTTAGGAACAACATATGCCAGTTTTCAGGATTAGTAATTTGAGTTTTGTTACAGGTTACAGATCGACACATCTGGAGATCAGCATTAGAAAATGGACGATATGAGCTGTTAATTGAAGAAAACAAGGAAAATGGGATAATTAAAACTGTGAATGAAAATGTTGAAGACGTGGAAATTGATGAGCAAGCAAAGGTCATAGTAAAAGACAGGTACAAAAAGAATTTTTTAAAGTAACCATCACTTTTCCTTGCCACTCATGTTTTTTCTAATGTAAATGTTTCTTTTTCTTCAAAAAAATTGTTTTAAAACCTTATTATGAGGACTTTAATACAACCACTGAAATGATTTTGCTTAAACCACAGGCACTTGTTATTCTACTTTGTACTGATGCAACCAAAAGACAACCTTAGCTCAGCCAGAGTGGCTCAGTGGTTGAGTGTCAACCTATGAACCAGGTTCAATTCCTGGTCAGGGCACATACCTGGGTTGCCGAGTTCGATCCCCAGAAGGGGGCGTGTAGGAGGCAGCCAATCAATGATTCTCTCTCATCATTGATTTTTCTCTCTCTCCCTCTTCCTTCCTCTCTAAAATCAATACAAATATATATTTTTAAATAAGTAGATAAAATAAAAGGTCCCTGGAAATTCCCACATTAAAGTTTATTTTTTTAAAAAGATAATTTATCCAAGTTTTTAAAAGTCTAAAAATGTTTTTATTAATTTCAGAAAGTAATTCTACACTTCTATTTCTTTTTCTGTAGGAAAATATAGTAAATTGTGGTAGACTTAAATATCATTTGAACTAATAATCAGAACCTGTACCTCTATATCAATAGATAGATACTTTTACTTTTTTGGAGTTGTTTTCTATAGTATCTTCCTTTAAGGCAGTGGTTCTCAACCTTCTGGCCCTTTAAATAAAGTTCCTCATGTTGTGACCCAACCATAAAATTATTTTCGTTGCTACTTCATAAAGAAGGTAAAAAATGCAATGATATATTCCTTTTTTTTTTTTTATTGCTTAAAGTATTGATATATTCCTAGTTGAGGCTGAAGATATATAACTTGGTGTGCATTGTTAAATAGGTCCTTATGTTTCTTTTCTTTTTTTAATTAAATCTTTATTGTTCAGATTATTACAGTTGTTCCTCTTTTCCCCCCCCCCATAACTCCCCTCCACCCAGTTCCCACCCCACCATCTGCCCTTACAGACCCCCCCCCACTATCCTCATCCATAGGTGTACGATTTTTGTTCAGTCTCTTCCCACACCCCCCCGCACCCCATCCCCCTCCCTCGAGAATAGACAGTCCACTCCCTTTCTATGCCCCTGATTCTATTATAATCACCAGTTTATTCTGTTCATCAGATTATTTATTCACTTGATTTTTAGATTCACTTGTTGATAGATGTGTATTTGTTGTTCATAATTTGTATCTTTACATTTTTCTTCTTCTTCCTCTTCTTAAAGGATACCTTTCAGCATTTCATATAATACTGGTTTGGTGATGAACTCCTTTAGCTTTTTCTTATCTGTGAAGCTCTTTATCTGACCTTCAATTCTGAATGATAGCCTTGCTGGATAAAGTAATCTAGGTTGTAGGTTCTTGGCATTCATCACTTTGAATATTTCTTGCCACTCCCTTCTGGCCTGCAAAGTTTCTGTTGAGAAATCAGCTGACAGTCGTATGGGTGCTCCCTTGTAGGTAACTGACTTTCTTTCTCTTGCTGCTTTTAAGATTCTCTCTTTGTCTTTTGCTCTTGGCATTTTAATTATGATGTGTCTTGGTGTGGTCCTCTTTGGATTCCTTTTGTTTGGGGTTCTCTGCGCTTCCTGGACTTGTAAGTCTATTTCTTTCACCAGGTAGGGGAAGTTTTCTGTCATTATTTCTTCAAAGAGGTTTTCAATATCTTGCTCTCTCTCTTCTTCTGGCACCCCCATAATTCGGATGCTGGTATGCTTGAAGCTGTCCCAGAGGCTCCTTACACTATCTTCGTATTTTTGGATTCTTTTTTCATTTTGCTTTTTCAGTTGGGTGTTTTTTGCTTCTTCGTATTTCAAATCTTTGACTTGATTCTTGCGATCCTCTAGTCTGCTGTTGGAACTCTGCATAATATCCTTTATTTCAGTCAGTGTATGCTTAATTTCTAGTTGGTCCTTTTTCATAACCTCGAGGGTCTCACTAGATTTCTTGAGGGTCTCACTACATTTATCGGTGGTCTCACCAGTCTTTTTGAGGGTCTTACTAAATTTATTGGCGGTTTCTAGAAAGTTCTTGAAAAGTGTGGTTTTGAACTCTATATCCAGTCATTTGCTTTCCTCCATTTCTGTCATTTGTGACCTGTTTCTTTGTCTCCTCATTTTTTTATGCTTCCCTCTGTTGATAGAGTAGCTTTCTGTGCTAGGTGTACTATAGGGCCCAGTGGCTCAGCCTCCCCAATTATCTGAGGTGGACACTCTTGGTGCACCCCTTTGTGGGCTTTGTGCCAGTCTTGTTGTAGTTAAGCCTTGATTGCTATTGGTATCACTGGGAGGAATTGACTCCAGGCCAATTGGTTGTGAGAATAAGCTGTGTCTATGGTGGGAGAACCTCTGTGCTGAAGACACCCTTATGAGGCAAGACTTGCTTCAGTGGGGCTTTGGTGCTCACTGAGTCTGCCCCCTGAGTGTGTCCCTTATGGATCTGAGGAGTTGTAATTGGATGGTCCCACTCTGACCACTGGGTACACTGGCTCTTGGATCTAAGGAGGTACTAAATTAGCCTCTGCCTGAGGCTACCCAGCAGGAGCTACGAGGAGATCTGCAGATTCCCCTTCCTTGTTTGGGGTTTGGAGGTACCCAGATGAGGCCCAGCTGTGAAGCAATGCAAGCTGCTGTGGGGCCTTGGGCCTTCTCTTGGAAGTTCTGGGTCTGTCTGGCCCAGCTGCAGTTGATTAGGTAATTTTCAGATTGCAAAGGGCCAGGGCATTCATATGCAAAAGCCTCTGCTGCAGCTTGGGTGGGGCGGTGTCTCAGGGAATCAACAGGGCAAAGCAAGCAGCTATGGCTGATCTTCAGCCCTGCCCTAAGGGGCCCCGCATCTCAGTGTCCCAGTAATCCCTGCAAGCACCTTTGAGAGAAAGCTGCCCTCGAGTTCCAAGTTCTGCCCGCTGCCGGACAATCCAGTTTCTCCCCGTATGAGTCTAGGTCCCCAGAGACTCACCCGGAACTGGAGTTCAGAGCAGTCGTAGGCTTGTGACTCCCTCCCGATTCAAAAAGACAGCCGCGTCCTCAGTTGCCAGCCCTTTCCACGTGTGCCTCCGTACCTCTGCACTTCCACACCTCCTCTGAGTCTCAGTGTGCTTTTCTCTTTCCTTCTAGTTGTAGAATTTCCCCTCAGGCAGCCTTCCTGTGGTTCTGGATGATGTCCATTTTGTCTTTTAGTTGTATTTTTGAATTTGTTGTGGGAGGCAGCAATTTCCAGTGTTTACCTATGCCGCCATCTTGGTTTTGGTCCCTGCTTTAAGGAGTTTATTGTGTAGAAGGAAATAGTAGAAAGGCATTAAGCTAGTAATTCTGGAACAGGGTGAAGTAAATACCCAGTGCAAATATAGTTCATAGGCGGGCTCTTTGTCTTGATAAAACATGGAAAGCAGCAAAGAAAATGCTAGAAGAAGTAAATCCAAACTTCAGACTTAAATATGGGGAAGATGTGATTCTAGGAGGGAAGACAGTAAACCAAAGACTTCGCGTGTATGGGTTTGTCCTTTTAAATGACCATTTTAGCCCTGACCAGTTTGGCTTAGTGGATAGAGCGTTGGCCTGTGGACTCAAGGGTCCCAGGTTCAATTCGGTTCAAGGGCATGTACCTTGGTTGCAGGCACATCCCCATTAGGGGGTGTGCAGGAGGCAGCTGATTGATGTTTCTCTCCCATTGATGTTTCTAACTCTGTCTCCCTCTCCCTTCCTTTCTGTAAAAAATCAATAAAAATATATTTTTAAAAATTTTTTTAAAAAATGACCATTTTAGCTGCAGTGTGGAGATTTATTGCAAAGGGAGTAAGATTGGAGGCTAATCTTAAGTAGTTAGGAGACAGCTATATAGTCCTACCCAGTAAAAGACGAAGCAAGAGAAATAGAGATAAGCTGCCTGAGATACTTATACTTTAAGGGTCAACACAATGTCACCTCTCTAAAGCCTTTTCCCTTTGCCTTGTCTCATCACCTCCCCTCCTCCAAATATTTGCCCTCTAACCCCTTCAATAACGATATATCTTTTAGCTCTTGATTCATGTATATATCTCCCTTTCCTACTATTTTATTAGAGCTCCTTGAGATTGAGGAAACTTGTTTTTTTAATATATTTCTTTAATGATTTCAGAGAGAAAGGAAGAGGGAGAGATAGAGACATCAATGATGAGAGAATCATTGATCTGCTGCCTCCTGCACACACACACCCCTACTGGGGATCAAGCCTGCAACCCAGGCATGTGCCCTTGGCCACAATCGAACCTGGAACCCTTCAGTCTGCAGGCCGACACTATCCACTGAGCCCAACTGGCTAGGGCAAAACTATTTCTTACACAGGTGTAAGCAAGCATTTGGATGAATGAGAGTACTCAAGTCTCACCTAATAGTGTTTTGTTTTTGTTTTTGTTAATAGTGTTTTTAAGTACCATAAACTCTTCATTGTTTTAATTGTAGACTTTTGGGCATAAAAACAGAAACTCCAAGTACCGTCTCAACAAATGCAAGTACACCGCAGTCAGTGAGCAGCGTGGTTCATTATCTGGCAATGGCACTCTTTCAAATAGAGCAAGGCATTGAGCGGCGTTTTCTCAAAGCTCCACTTGGTAAGTATCTGTTTTTAATTCAAAATACTAGTTATCTTTTAAGTGATTTTGAAATTGCCTTTTAATTAATAGAACTTCATTGGCTAACATAATGAAGTTAATTTATTTGAAAAATTTGAGATTGTATTTTCATTTTAATACATGAGTTCTTTCAGATGAGATTTATTTTTAAAATCTTAAAAAAATATATGAAATACTATTTTTAAAAATTTATTCTAGGTATTTAATAAATGTCTTTTTAACTATTTCTGTCAATATCTTCTTTTGTGAAACCTTAATCAGAAGTAAGATTACCACAACCTATGATTAACGAGACTCTGAAGAATCAAAGATTGTGCATAAATTTTTTGTTAATTTTTAAAAACAGAACTCCAAAGAAGCTACTTAAATTTCCACCATTAAGGGTATGGTTTAATAATGTGGATCACTAACCTGAACACTATATAAGAAGTGCTAGATCAGAAATACCAAATGTTGCCCAGCCATTGTGCCTCAGTGGTTGAGCATCAGTCGACCCATGAACCAGGAGGTCACGGTTTGATTCCCGGTCTTGGCACATACCCAGGTTGTGGCCTCAATCCCCAGTTGGGGGTGTGAAGGAGCAGCCAATCAAAGATTCTTTCTCATCATTGATGTTTCTATCTCTCTCCCTCTTCCTTCCTCTCTAAAGTCAAAAAAAATATTTTTTTAAAAAAAGAAAGAGCCTTGACCAGTTTGGCTCAGTGGCTAGAGTGTCGGCCTGTGGGCTGAAGAGTCCCGGGTTCGATCCCGGTCAAGGGCATGTACCTTGGTTGCCGGCACATCCCCGGTAGGGGGTGTGCAGGAGGCAGCTGATCGATGTTTCTAGCTCTCTATCCCTCTCCCTGCCTCTCTGTAAAAAATCAATAAAATATATTTTTTAAAAAGAAGAAAATAAGCCTTATTTAAACAAAAAAGGAAGGGAGGGAGGGAGGGAGGGAGGGAAGGAGGGAGGGAGGGAGGGAGGAAAGAAGGAAGACCAAGTGTTAAATGATACATAGATGAGGAAATGTTCTATAATTTATTATTAGAATTATAGAAATAATAATATCTGGATCATATATCAGCAATTTATGAAATTAATATGCTTTCAGGGGCTAGTAATTAAGGAACATAATCATTGTGTCTTTAGGAAAACATGTTTCAAGTTTCAAATCAATTTTCTGTCATACTCTACTTCCCTGAAATGTTGAATTAACTTACAATTCATCATATCAAGATAGATTTTTTTAAAATATATTGTTATTGATTTCAGAGATAAAGGGAGAGGGAGAGAGAGAGAAACATCAGTGATGAAAGAGAATCATTGATTGGCTCTCTCCTGGACACCCTTTACTGGAGATCGAGCCTGCAACCCCGGCATGTGCCCTTGACCAGAATCAAGCCCAGGACCCTTCAGTCCCCAACACTCTATCCACTAATCCAAACCAGCTAGGGCTCGAGATAGCTTATATCTCAATAATCTGTACTAGAAGAAACAATTCTTTAAAACCATCTCTTTTTGGTCTCCTATTGAATGAACAACTTGAATAGACTAAAATCTTTTAAAATGTTGTTGATTATTGTTGAGTAGTAAGAACAAAGTTTTATAAACAGATGGTGCTATCAGAGCAATTTCAGAATGTGAATATATTTGTAAAGTGTCTATTTTTAAGTTGAAGAGCTTCTGGCCAGTATCTCATTGTTCTGATGAACTTACTCATATTTTTTATAAATTGATAATTCTACCATGAGCTTAATAACACACTTTTCACATTGAAAGTAACATTTGTAAGAAATAAAATACATACGATCACAGCTCACAGAGATATCAGAGTTTGTATTTACTATATTACTGTTATTTCCCAGTTTTCAGTATTTCTTAATATTTTCTGTCTAAATCAAATTACATGTACAAGGGGTCTCTCTGTATTATTTCTTATAACCACATATTGAAGCTGTAATTAATTCAGTTAAAATTTCAATTAAAAGTTATTTGTAAACTACGTAGCTCTTATAAATGTAAGATGCTACTACTACTCATCAATCCTATGATTCAAAAAGGGGCAAGGGGTAAAATACAATTCTGCTGATTTTTATATTTCTGAAATTTCCATCAGTTAAATTTTATAAGTTCAAGAGGAAAAAAATCAAATTAATTATTTAGTGTATCTGTATTTTCATCAGTACATCTTATTAACTATTTAAACAAAGGAAAAAAATTAACATGAGAAGGTGTTGCAACATATATCTGGTAGCCATATTAGAGCTATGAAGTTCTTAAATGCTGGTTTTTATATGGGAGTATTCGAACATTCGTTTCATCCCAAAAGATATTTTAAAAACAATTTTAATTTGGAATTTTAAAATCCTATGTAATAGAAGCATAGTATGCAAATCGTCCCCTCGAACTGGATTTTGACCAGGGGGCTGGGCCGGCTGGGGGAAGGGAGGAAGTACCAGGCCGGCAGCTGGCAGCCACTAGGGACCCTACAAGTGCACGAATTTCATGCACTGGGCCTCTGGTAAGTAAAATTAAAAAGGTCAACTTACCTTACTTATTTTGGTGGTATATGTTGGTCAAAGCCAGATATTGGTCATTTATCATATGGATGTTACCATTGCTGCCCACTAAAAAGTTAATAGTAAAACTGATGTCTATAGCTCTTTATTTTATGTTTGTCTTTGAGGGGTTTGTTTTGAATGGGACAACAGGAAATGGAGGCAGCAATGGGTTTTAAGATAGCCTGAATATTTGGAGCAAGGTAATAAAGACTATCATTCAGGAGAGAAAAGGGGGTTCCACTTTATAAATGTTTGAGTAGAATATAAAAATTTTCCATTCTTGATAATTTTTCAACATAGCAAATTAACTATAGTAGGAATTTTCCCAGTTTAGCTTCAGATATTATTTCAGTTTTTTGATATATGTATATATATATTTTTTAATTGATTTCAGAGAGGAAGGGGAAAGGAGAGATAGAAACATCAGTGATGAGAAAGAATCATTGATTGACTGTCTCCTGCATGCCCTACACTAGAGATTGACCCCGCGCCCCGGGCATGTGCCCTGACCAGGAATCGAACCGTGACCTCCTGATTCATGGGTCCACCAACGCTCAACCACTGAGCCATGCCAGCCTGGCTAGTTCAGTTTCTTAAGGAAGCAAATAAGAAATAAAAATTCTACTTATGTTCTACCTTCCTTAATATGTCCTTTTTACTCTAGGGATTAATCACATGGATAAAACTATGCTTGGGAATATCATCATATTTCAATTATTTTATGTAAGATTTGTGAAAATCATTTAGGTTAATAATTGTATTATTTATAAAATTATGCTTATGGTTAAACCCTTAAGCTATGAAAAATCTTCAAACTATCAATTTGAAATTAGGTAACACAAATTGATAAGGATCAAAAGGGTGATCGAAAAATAAAGAACCAAAAAAAGAGAGAGGATCAATCTAGTTCTTTAACTTTTTAAAGAATTTTGTCTTTTTTAAGTAATTATGACTTCACTTCCTGTATTGCTGAATACTGGTTTGCTTATTTAGCTTTTGAAGGAAAACCTTGGTTCTGATATTTTGGAAGGGAATATCTTCCTAACATTTTCCTTTCTACATTTCACACCTTGGCTAATCAAACTCTTCTAAGTTTGTTTATAAAAAGTTAACAATGGTGAATCTTAGCATACTTAGATATTAGTGAAAAGATTGAAGAGGTATGGATTGCAAGATTTACAGGTTAGGAGTTTTTGTTGTTTGGATTTCCTAGAGTGGCAGTTAACAGTATAAAATCTCTCAGTGTAATAGTAGATCATATGACTCTAACAATATTTTATGTTAGTTAAATACTTTCATTTAGTAATTTCTTGAGGAATGTGAATGTACCTGTGCTAGCATAATGGAAGATAAAAGAAAAATAAGACATTTCTGCCTGTGAGCATTGTATAATCTGAAGAAGAAGCAAGGCTGAAGATAAACAATTAAGAGGAAAATTGAATCAATTGTATATTACTGTGTTTACCCTTGTTTGAATGCTATATAAAAATAGAAAAATATAGACAACCATTTATATTTATTTTATATTTAGAATAGTTGAAAGTAGGTAGGAATCGGTGGGATAAAAATTGGACCTTGAGCTTGTTTTATTTTCTTAAAGCACCTCTTTGATCAAAACCCAGTGTTTCACCAACATTTGAGTTAAAAATCAAAGCCATTCGATAGAACCAAGATGGCAGCATAGGTAAATGCCTATTATTACTGCATCCCACAGCCACATCAAACTTACAACTAAAATACAGAACAACTGTCATCCAAAACAGCCGAAAAGCTGGCTGAATGGAAGTCCTACAACTAGAGAGGTAAAGAAGAAAACACACTGAGACTGGTAGAAGGGACGGAAACTCGGAGGCTGGTCCGGCACCTGGGTGTGCCACTTTTTTAATCGGGAAGGAGTTCGCCTCTGTGGAGGCTCCCGGAAGAGTGAGGGGTCCCAGACCACCAAGCCAGGGTTCCAGAGCTGGGGAAAGAAGTCCCTATAGGCAGTAAGAACTACGGACTGTAAAAATCAGTGTGGATTGGATCTGAGTAACACACAGGCTACTAGAGACCCAGCTGCTCCTCTTAAAAGGCTGGTACCCCGAACTGAACTTACAAGCTCCCGCTTCCTCTGTGCTCTCGTGCCAGGCGAGGCTCTGGGGGACCCAGACACGTACAGGGAGAAACTGGACGGTCTGGCATTGGGGCAGGAACTCGGGGGCTTTCTTCCAGATAGAGGTGCTCACAGTGGTCATCGTTCCTGTGCTGGGACCTCCCAGGTGTAAGGCTGACTGGCAGCCATTTCTGTTTGCTTCCCCCTGGTGATTCCCTCAGATCCCCCCCTACCCAATTTACAACCCCACCCAAGCTGAGCGCAGCAGCTTTTACATATGAATGGTCTGTCCTTTCTCAGGCTAAAACTCTGTCAAACAAGCTGCAGCTGGGTCAGGAAGCCCCAAACCTATCAATAAAAGGCCCAAGAGCCAGCACCAGAACCAGCCTGCCTTGCTTCAGAGCTGGGCCTCAACTGGACACTTCCAAACCCAATACAAAGAGGAGAAATCTGCAGATCTCTCTGTAGCTCCTGCTGGGTGGCCCCAGGCAGTGGCTGACTTTGCACCTCCCTGGAGACCAAGAGCCAGTGTACCCAGTGGTCAGAGTGAGACCATACCGGGCTACAACTCTTCACATCCATAAGTGACACACTCCAGGGGCAGACTCAGTGAGCACCAAAGCCCTACTGAAGCAAGTCCTCCCCCATAAGGGTGTGGCCTGCACAACAGCTCTTCCATTGTAGGCACAGCTGGTCCTCATGGCCAATTGGCCTGGAGGTCAATTCCTCCCAGTGATACCAACAACAATCAAGGTTTAACTACAGCAAGACTGTGCACACAGCCCACAAAGGGGTGCACCAAGAGTGTCTACCACCTCAGGTGATTGGGGAAGCTGAGCCACTGGGCCCTATAGGACACCTACGACACAAGGCCACTCTGTCAACTCAAGGAGACTTAAGCAGCTACCCAATACATTGAAACAAACACAGGGAAGCAGCCAAAATGCGGAGACAAAGAAACGTGTCACAAATGAAAGAAATAGAAGAAAGCAAACTACTGGATATAGAGCTCAAAACCACAGTTATAAGGTTACTCAAGAATCTTCTAGAAACCTCCAAGGGACTTAGTGAGACCTTCAAGGATCTTAATGATAATTCAAAAAAAAATGGAAAAGAACCAGTCAGAAATTAAGCATACACTGACTAAAATAAAGAATAATATACAGGGATTCAGCAGTAGACTAGAGGATCCCAAGAATCAAATCAATGATTTGAAATATAAGGAAGCAAAAAACACCCAACCAGAAGAGCAAAAAGAAAAATGTTTCCAAAAATATGAAGATAGTGTAAGGAGCCTCTGAGACAACTTCAAGCATACCAACATCCACTTTATGGGGGTGCCAGAAGAAGAGAGAGAGCAAGATATTGAAAACCACCCTGACTGGTTTGGCTCAGTGGATAGAGTGTTGGCCTGCGGACTGAAAGTTCCCAGGTTCGATTCCAGTCAAGGGCATGTACCTTGGGTGCGGGCACATCCCCATTGTGGGTTGTGTGCAGGAGGCAGCTGATTGGTGTTTCTCTCTCATTGATGTTTCTAACTCTCTATCCTTCTCCCTTCCTCTCTGTAAAAATCAATAAAATATATATTTTTTTTAAAAGATATTGAAAACCTATTTGAAAAAATAATGACAGAAAACTTCCCCTACCTGATGAAAGAAATAGACTTACAAGGAAGCACAGAGAACCCCAAACAAGAGGAATCCAAAGTGGACCCCTCCAAGACACATCCTAATTAAAATGCCAAGGACAAAAGACAAAGAGAGAATCTTAAAAGCAGCAAGAGAAAAACAGTTAGTTGCCTACAAGGGAATGCCCATACAACTGTCAGCTGATTTCTCAACAGAAACTATGCAGGCCAGAAGGGAGTGGCAAGAAATATTCAAAGTGATGAATAAGAAGAACCTACAACCAAGATTACTCTATCCAGCAAAGCTATCATTTAGAATTGAAGGTCAGATAAAGAGCTTTACAGACAGAGAAAAGCCAAAGGAGTTCTTCACCACCAAACCAGTATTATATGAAATGCTGAGTGTATTCTTTAAGAAGAGGAAAACGAAGAAAACGGTAAAGATAAAAAATATGACAACAAAGTAACAACAAATACATATCTATCAACAATTGAATCTAAAAATCAAATGAATAAAAATATCTGATGAACAGAATAAAATGGTGAATGAAATAGAATCAGGGGCATGGAAATGGAACAGGCTGACGATTCTCAGAGGGAAAGGGGTGTGGGGGGCGTGGGAGAAGAGATTAGACAAAGATCCTATATGCATGTATGCATTACCCATGGACACAGACAATAGGGTGCCGAGGGCCTGGGATGCGGTGGGAACCAGATGGGGTGGAGCAATGAGGGGGGAAACAAGGGACATCTGTATTAATCTCAACGATAAAGATTACTTTTTTAAAAATACCCTTTAATTAATTAATAATAAAAACCATTCAAATTAATTTTCAAGGATTCAAAATATCTTCATAATTTGTCTTTTTCTTCAACTCTTCCACATTGTCCTCTGCAAGCTTATTTCTTGCCATTACCAATAACAATGCACTCTGATTTATCCAGAAAGATTTCTTCAAGATCTTTGAATTAGCAGTTCTTATTGTTGCCTTCCTTGGAAGTCCCACTCAGGCTAGCCTTTTCATGAAGCCTTCTATAAAAAACCAAGATAAATAGAAAGCACAATATGAGTCTGGCCTGTGTGGCTCAGTTGTTGTGTTTCGACCCATGCACCAGGAGGTCCCGGTTCAATTCCCCATTAGGGCACATGCCCAGGTTGTAGGCTCAATCCCCAGCAGGGGGACATTCATGAGGCATAGGATGGATGATTCTCATCATTGATGTTTCTATCTCTCTTTTTCTCTCTCTAAAAATTAAATTTAAAACCTTTTTTTAAAAGAAAGCACAAAGTGAGAGGGTGGAAATAAGTCAAATGAACTATACTGCATTTTTTCCCACCTTACTAATATTTCTCTTTAGCTTTGTCTGAGGAGCCATTAGAACCATCTACTTTTTTCCTCTCCCATTGAGTGATTAATCTCTTACTTGTAGAAGTTCTGGTTCTTTTTCAGACTGCTTATTTACTCACGTTTTCAAATGTTTATTTCTTAAAACACATACAGCTATTTTATATTCTGTTTATTTTTTTTCCAGAGAGGAAGGGAGAGTGAGAGAGAGAGAAACATCAATGATGAAAGAGAATCACTGATCAGCTTCCTCCTGCATGCCTTCCACCTGGGGATTGAGCCCACAACCCGGGCATGTGCCGTGACCAGAACCAAACTGACCTCCTGGCTCATAGGTCGACACTCAACTGCTAAGCCACATCGGCCAGGCTAGCTAATTTTCTAAATTAGATCAAGATTTACTACAAAGATTAGATTGAGAACACATTGCCTAAGTTATTTTTTAACTGTTGAAATCCCCAACCATTTGATGTACAGATTTAACATAAACAAGATGTGATTCAACAAATATTTTCTTTAACTGATATTTTTGTTTTTAATATTACCATGGTATTTTTATTAGGTATTATAAGAATTGTAAAATTTATCCTGTTTAAACTACCAAGAAAATAGTTCTATGAGATGTCTAAAATTTGCCTAGAAACTTTAATCACTTTCCATTTTTATTTAAGATGCCAGTGACAGTGGGCGTTCTTATAAAACAGTCCTGGACCGTTGGAGAGAGTCCCTTCTTTCTTCTGCTAGTCTATCCCAAGTCTTTCTTCACCTCTCCACCTTGGATCGAAGTGTGATATGGTCTAAGTCTATACTGAATGCTCGTTGTAAGATCTGCCGAAAGAAAGGTGATGCTGAAAACATGGTACTTTGTGATGGCTGTGATCGGGGTCATCATACTTACTGTGTTCGACCAAAGCTCAAGGTATTTTTTTCTTTTTCTAATTCTCAGATTGTAATTGAAACATTGAGATTTTGAATGACCGATGATTAATGAACATTATGTGACTTTTCAGACTGTGCCTGAAGGAGATTGGTTTTGTCCAGAGTGTCGGCCAAAGCAACGTTCTAGAAGACTTTCCTCTAGACAGAGACCATCCTTGGAAAGTGATGAAGAGATGGAAGACAGTATGGAAGGTGAAGATGATGAAGTTGATGGTGACTATGAAGAGGGTCAAAGTGAGGAGGAAGAGTATGAGATAGAACAAGATGAAGATGACTCCCAAGGAGAGGAAGAAATCAGGTAAGTCCTAACATGCAATAAAAATGGAGGATTCATGAGTCTTAACTGGACAATCTCTTTACTGAATCAAGTATAAATGGAGTGGTTGGGGTTCATTTTTTTAAAAAACTAGTATGTAAAGTAATATAGTAGCGTGAAGTTACCCTTGCTTTATGTATTATAAACATTCAAATTTTTCCCAAGGAAGTATAGTAGCTTTGTGAACTTTGCCAGGTCATAAAATCAAGTATGAGTTCAAGGTTGGACAGGATTTCAATCAGACCCACCTCAAGGGTGATTTTACTTAATTTTATGTTTAAAGTAGCAAACAAACAATCCAGAGGATATTCGTAAGATGAAGATAGATGCAGCTTCCCAATGCCTCTATACACAAATTTTGGTTGATCTTAGCAGTCTACAGAGAGAGTGAGACTGAGAGAGAGAGATGCCAGAAGCACATTGTATTTGTTTATACTCCTACCACATCAGCACACAGAAACAGTCTATACTACCACATAACCAAGTGTTCTGCAACTTGCAAATTATGCCACCCACACCTAATCAGTGGGTTTAGGGCCGGGTTATTCCTACTATGCCAGCTATGGGGCAGTCTCTCCTTATTTGTCCCTAAAACCTTGCCCTCTTTTTAATATTTGAATCCCATTCATGTGGAATCAGGAAAGTGAATGTGAAACAAGGGCAACCTAGAAGTAACAAAGTACAAAAAGGCCACCATCCAAGGAGATTAAGTTGAGAGAACTACCCTATCAGTTTCAGACAAGTTGTTGTTTAAGATTTTATTGATTTTTTTAGAGCAAAAGGAAAAGAGAGAGAGAGAGAGAAACATCCATGTGAGAGAAACACATTGATTGGTTGCTTCCTGCATGCCCTCCCACAGGGGATCAAATCTGCAACCTGGGTATATGCCCTGACCGGGAATCGAATCCGCCACTGATTGGTGTACAGGATGATGCTCCAACCAAGGGAGCCACACCAGCCAGGGAACAAGTAGTTTTTTGTTTTGTTTTGGTTTGGGGTTTTTTTTGGGGGGAGGGGGGTTGTTGTTGTTTTTTAATATATTTTTATTGATTTCAGAGAGGAAGGGAGAGGGAGAGAGAGACAGAAACATCAATGATGAGAGACAATTATCGATCCTCCTGCATGCCCCCCACTGAGGCTCAAGCTGGCAACCCAGGCATGTGCCCTGACCGAGAATTGAACTGTTACCTCCTGATTCATAGGTCGATGCTCTCAACTAAGCCACACCAGCCAGGCACAAATGGTTTTTTAAATAGTTCCAACTAGCAGGAGCCATATTCCCTGTAGCTTACAAGGATAGTATTGTGTTAAGCATAAAGATGATAAAGAATTTGGAAACTTCTTGGAAATATTTTAGGTAAACTGGAAGTCTGGGTATATGGAAAGATGGATTAATGGAGTTATTTTATCCTTGTCTACAACTTAAAGGCAATTAAAAGATTGAATCTAGTTTTATATTTTCCAGTAGAATCAGGATGGCAAAGAAATTCTTGATTGGTATTCAGGAACAACAGATTTAAGGCTTACTTTAATGGCAGCTATTGGCCGAAACTGTGATAATGAAAAGTGATAATACAGAGACAAAAGATTTGCATTTTAAGATTAGTTTATCACTCTATAATCAACATGATTAAGTCTGCTTATTGGTCCTCCTGTAGATTTTATTATAGTTTATCACAATTTAGAATTTGATTTTCATGATGATATCCTGAAATCACTAAGAAAATAATAAATATTCTCTGCATTACAAAGAAATATATGAAAGCACATTTTAGATTTCCATAAAAATTTGTTAACTCCAAGTTTAAAGAATTGAGCATAGGATAAGTCTCATTAATATAGAAAAGTAATATGTAGAACTTATTGGCTGAATACTAGAACCAGGGGAATAGAAGTAATTGTACATTCATCATTGCTCTATATAATAATTGTATTTTCTAACAATATTTATAGCCCACCAAAACGAGGAAGACCACAAGTTAGATTGCCAATTAAAACAAGAGGGAGACTTAACTCTTCTTTTACAAGTCGTGGCCAACAAGATCCTAGAAGGTATACTTCAAGAAGTCAGCAGAGTACACCCAAAACATCTGTTTCTTCTAAAACTACTAGTAGAAGCCTAAGGAAGATAAAGTCTGCTCCTCCTACAGAAACTAAATCTTTAAGAATTGCCAGTCGTTCTACTCGCCAGAGTCATGGTCCATTGCAAGCAGATGTATTTGTGGAACTACTTAGTCCTCGTAGAAAACGCAGAGGCAGGACAAGTGCTAATAGTACACCAGAAAATAGTCCCAACTTGCCTAACTTCAGAGTCATTGCCACAAAGTCAAGTGGACAGTCAAGATCTCTAAATGTTGCTTCAAAACTTTCTCTCCAAGATAGTGAATCCAAGAGAAGAGGCAGGAAAAGACAATCTGCAGGTATGAAGAAGTCTGATTTAAACTATTCTTACCTAAGAAAATTGAATAATTTGGAAAGATTAAATGTTGGGATATTTTGGGTCATTTTTTTAAAGGCTGTCACTAAGATATGCAAAGTTTTTAGGGAGCAACCTTCCCTGACGCATAATATTCATTGAAGGGGCAGCTATTTGGAGAAAAAAAGGTAAACTATATCACTAGTATTTCTACTAGTATAGCAGGGTAGTTGTGAGAAATTTGCTAATGGAGAGACTTGGCCAATACTTGAACAGTCTCAGTATATCACATTATGACACATTTCATTCTCTTACACCTTTTTCTCCTTAAAACACTCATACTCATCATCTAAACAAGCTGTATTAGGTTATTTGTTAAGGTTCCTATCTGATAATACTGAATTTGGGGCAGTAGAGAATTGGGGGCAGTACTATTGTTAGAGTGATCACAATCTATCTAATTCTAATAATTGTTTATAGTAATCTTTATCCATATAATCTCTATCCATTTATCTATTTAATCTTATCTTTTTTCTTTAATGTCAGTGGTAATAAAACTTTATTTCCAAAAAATGAATTGAAACAAAAAATGCCATTATCCTTTGAAGAATTATGTAGATAGGTTGTATTGCATTATTTGAACAATGACAGGAGTAAAGAATTTATTGGTAAAAAATTGGTTAAAATTAGTCTACATGTTGTCAGGTTTTGGGGGGAGGGAGGAAGTATCAGGTAATTTAGCTTTTCTTATCCCTTTATCTGTTTTGCCTTTCCCTGAATCTGAACTTCAAACTAGTAAACCTGAACTGTTTTTATTCAAAAACACCGCTGAAAAAATTTGTGTTGTTATTGATTTGTGAAATCACTATCCTGTTTCTAAGGACAAATAAAGGGGGAATATGTGGATTTACATTTAAGTAGAGAATTTAAACACCTGAATTCATACCCTTTTCTACTAATTCATATACTTTAGATTTCAATTTAGGTATATACTTAGATTTTATGAGAAAGCATCTTGCTTTAAGAAGATTCTCCATATAAAATTAAGATTTAAAGAGGTCTAGTTTCTAGATCTGAAGAGGTAACTTTCCAATTGATATGTTTTAGGAAATACTGTAGAATTGCTTACTGCTATTTTACTGTAGTTGAAAATATATTTTTAATAAAATGGTAAAAAATCCACAAACTTTGTGTTCTAGAATTTTCTTTTGTATTACACTCATTTTTCAATCTGTTCCCAATGAATTTTCAATGCAATTGGAAATTTATCCCAAATGTAAGTTAGTTTAACATCTCAGTATATAATGTCAATTTTGTTTGAATTTAGTTTGTATTTATAGGCCCTGTTTAGCTTGTAGTGATCAAATATTTTGCTTTGTCATCACCTAAAGTTAATTTAATTATTTATTTAGAATCATCTCCTGTGACACTGAATCGAAGAAGTTCAGGCCGACAGGGAGGAGTTCATGAATTGTCTGCTTTTGAACAACTTGTTGTAGAATTGGTACGGCATGATGACAGCTGGCCTTTTTTGAAACTCGTTTCTAAAATCCAGGTAGTATTTTTAGACTTTATAAAATGTATTCCTGTACATTATTTAGTCTGCATGACAGTTTTGAGATAGTCCAAACATCTTTTAGTCACTGCATTTTTTTAAACACTTGAAAAGTTGGTCTCTATATTTAAAAAAAAAAAGGAATTAGCATAGTCTCCTCAGTCCTTTCTAACTCTGACTGATTTTTTTCCTTATTTTTATTTATTGATTTTTAGAGAGAGAGAGAAACATCATTTTTTGTTGCATATATTTATGTATTCGTTGGTTGATTCTTGTATATGCCCTTACCAGGATCAAACCCACAACCTTGGTGTATCGGAACAATGCTCTAACCAACTGAGCAACTCGGCCAGGGCCCTGTGACTGATGCTAATAAATGATGACTGTGTTGAAATAACCTCAATGTTTTTTATTCAAGATAATGAATATGACTGAATATGAATAGAGTTAACTCAACTGAGTACCATTGTTGGTATTTCTATTATGTAAAACTGTGGTTCTCAAAATTCAACACACACCAGAATCACCTGGAGGACTTGTTAAAACACAGATTACTGGGCCCTACCCAAAGTCCTTGATTCACTAGTTCTGGGTTGATGCCAAACCGTTTGCATTACTGACAAATCCCCAGATGATGCTGATCGTGCTGGTCCAGAGACCACAGTTTGAGAATCACTGATTTTAAAAATAAGTACTCTTAAATAACAGAGATTGCCTAACCTAAGGGATTAGAGTTGGTGCTGTAGTTGTTCATACAATTGACCCTTGAACAGTAACAGGTTTGAACTGAGTCCACATACATGTGGATTGTTTTCTATATATATATATATATATATATATATATATATATTAGAAAATTCTTTGGAGGTTTTCATATATATATATATTAGAAAATTCTTTGGAGGCTTTCTTACTGCCATGAAGCAATCATAATTGATTACACTAGGTCAGTGGTCGGCAAACTGCGGCTCGCGAGCCACATGCGGCTCTTTGGCCCCTTAAGTGTGGCTCTTCCACAAAATACCACGTGCACACATACAGTGCAATTGAAACTTCGTGGCCCATGCGCAGAAGTCGGTTTTCGGCCTGGGCGAGTCTATTTTGAAGAAGTGGCGTTGGAAGAAGTGAGGGGTGTCGGTTGGGTCGAATGACGGGAGACACTGCGCAGGCGGGCAGGCAGGCTGCGGGATACGCAGCGCAGCGCGGGGGAGGTACATTGTTTTGAGGTATGTTCGCTGAGGTCGACCCCTTCCAACTCTCCCATCCACACTCGTCTATCTGAAACAAGTATACAAGACGAGTGTGGGTGGGAGAGTTGGAAGGGGTCGACCTCAGCCATCGTACCTCAATCAGATTGAGGACGTTTTTAGCAAAGGCCAGCTTAAGAGTATACCCTAATTAAGTTAATAACAATGTATCTACCTATATAGTTTAAGTTTAAAAAATTGGGCTCTCAAAAGAAATTTCAGTCATTGTACTGTTGATATTTGGCTCTGTTGACTAATGAGTTTGCCGACCACTGCACTAGGCCAGTGGTCGGCACTCATTAGTCAACAGAACCAAATGCCAACAGTACTTCTTCAAAATAGACTTGCCCAGGCCGAAAACCGACTTCTGCGCATGGGCCACGAAGTTTCAATCACACTGTACGTGCGCCCGCACATGGTATTTTGTGGAAGAGCCACACTCAAGGGGCCAAAAAGCCGCATGTGGCTCACGAGCCTCAGTTTGCCGACCGCAGCACTAGGCTATCATAAAGCAATCATATTGCTGCTTCTTCATTATCAATAAATGAATCATTATATTTGTAAACGGATGAATTTCTTGTTCATAATATGTGTAACATCTACAGTGTTTTGTATCATATAAAACAATATTGATGTAGATACTGACAGGTGACTCATTTCATAAATAGATAATGTAAAATTATGGTATTGATAAATATATATGGTACTCTAAATGTATTAGCCTTATGATTTTTTATAACATTTTTATAACATTTTCTTTTCTCTAGCTTACCTTACTGTAAAAATACAATATATAATACCTATAACATGTAAAATATGTGTTAATTGACTGTTTATGTTATTGATAAGGTTTCTGATCAGCAGTAGGTCATTAGTTGTTATGTTTTGGGGAAGTCAAAAGTTATACAGATTTTTGACACCCCTGACCCTCACATTGTTTAAGGGTCAACTGTGTATGTGTGTGTGCGCACGCGCGCACACGATGTGATATGCTAGTGATGTGATATGCTGTAGTAGAGATAGGACAGTGTTATAGTATTACTATAGGCCTGATGCTCGAAATTTGTGCATGGGTAGGGTCCCTAGGCCTGGCCAGCGATCAGGGCTGATCTGTGGGGCAACTGGCAGGGCAATCGGGGGGGGCCCCACTGGCACCTGCCTTGGCCAGCCTGGCACCACCCGTTCGCCAGCCCCACGCCCCACTGCCACCGGTCACCTCCCTCTGTGTGGCGACCAGCAGGGCGATGGGGGGGGGGGGGGGCATGCTTGCACCCAACTTGGCTGGCCTGAGACCTGCGGGCTGGGGGCAGCTCCTGCATTGAGCGTCTGCCCCCTGGTGGTCAGTGCACGGCATAGCAACCTGTCATTCCACCAGTCGTTCTGCCATTTGGTCAATTTGCATATTAGGCCAGAAAGAGACAGTGACTCATATAAAGGTTATATAATGGTCTTTCAGAAATACAGAAGAAAAGGAGATTGATTTGAGCACTTCAGAGGGAGGGAATGGCAGAACTACTTGAAGAAATATTTAGTCTGGTCATTGAAATAAGATGGAATTTCAACAGTGAGAACTGGAATAAGGGAATTTCAGAAAGGAAGAGGGATGATAAATTAAAGACCCAGAAATGGGGGGTGATGGGTAGTTTGAATGGAGCAGATTAGCTAGACACAATTAGAGTACAAAGCGTCTCATTTGTCAGTGTTAGGTAATGGTTTCTGAATGAAAAAGTGACATCATCAGAATTCTACTTTGAGATTTCTAGAGCAAGAATGTAAAGGATTGATTCCAACATGGTGGACGGCAGGACTGAATTGGGGAGAGAGAGACCGATCACACAGGAGTCTTAGTGGCAGTGGTTCAGGTTTTTCTGGCCAAAGAGCCCCTGCTACTGACACAGACACTCCCCAGGCAGGGCTCGTGCTTGGAAACCACACCATCTTAAAGGTTTGCAAGGTCCTTCTTGGGAGGAGGCTGCAGGGAGCAGCTGCAGCTAGGGCCCTAGCCATGCCTCCACCCAGAGTAGCCATGCCCCATGCCTGAACCCACGGGCACCGCCAAGGACACATCCCAGACCCCGTGCACCTGCCACAGATACCACCCAGACTGCTCAGCTAAGGGGAAGCCAGTGGGACCTCGCAGGCCTGCAGTTGATACCTGCGGGACCAGCTCTGTGGGGGAAGGGAGTACAGCTCAGAACAGGTACAATCCAGGTATGAGACTCAAGGCAGACCCAGCCTCTGGGCTAAGGAGTCCACGCCCACTGGACTATTAGGAGCCTCAACCTCTTAGACCTCAATCAGGTTGCCCAGGGCCAGAAAGAGACAGTGACTCATATTGGCCTGCACCAGAGCAGCTTCCAGACGGCCCAGGATAAACACAGCAAGGGACCAGATTCAACATCAGAGGAAAATCCACAAATAGCGGACCCAAAGGTTTTTGAGTGTGTGAGTGTGTGTGGTTTTGTTTTTTGGTGAGTGGATTTTTTTGTGTTTGTTTTTTCCCCTTTTATTTTCTTCTCATTTTTCTTGCATATCTCTAATTTCTCTCTTTCCTTTGATTCTGTTCTACTTCAGTCTATTTTTACTGTTATCATTAATTTTTCTTATTTTGTTTTTATTTTTTCTCATTTTTTTCCCATTTTACTTTTACTTATCTATATCTTAACATACCCATTATTACTTGGTTTTAAAATCACCATTATCATTTCATTTATTTTCCGTTTCCTTTTTTCCTCCTATACTAGTTCTTTTAGCTTCCTTCTTGCTTCCATATAGCCATTTTTTCATCGTCTTCTTTCTCCCTTTTTTTTTAATATCCCCTCTAAGTCTTTGGTCACCTGTCTTTTAGTATTCTTTTTATTTTTTCTTAGCTTTGCTTCCTCTTCTTTTTTCTTCTTAGTCTTTCTGTTATTGCATTGAGTAGCTTAATTTTTGTGGTGTTTTTGGTTTGGTCCTTTTGTGTCTTATTCTGTTCTGTTAGCACCTATATAATAGCTGGCACAACGGTGTAGGGGTTGAACTTCATGGGCAGCAAGTCAGAGGGGACCCCTCCCACAAATGGGACATCAACCATCAAGTCCCAATTATAACAGGAGAGCCCAGATAACGTACACAAGGGCATTCCTAGAGTATCCAGTTCGGGTGTACAAAGAGACTGCACCACTGGGCCCCTCGACACTTTATACAGAAGGCCATCCCACAAAGACTGGGAGGCATAACAGTTCTATCTAATACATAGAAGCAAATACACAGAGACAGCTAAAATGGGGAGACAAAGAAACAACCCCCAAATGAAAGAAAAGAGGGAATTTTTTCTAAAGAACTGCTTTAAGTACAACCCTCGTAACACAAGTGACGCAAAAGCAACCTATCAGACATAGAGTTCAAAGTAATAGTTATAAAGGTGCTTAAGGAGCTTAATGCGAATTACAAGGAACTCAGTGAGAATTATAGCAGTGTATAAAAGGAAATAGAAACCATTAACCAGAACCAGACAGAAGTGAACAATAACATATCTGACATCAAGAACACCACTTGGCTCAGTAATAAATATTTACATAGATTTTTTAAAAAGAATATAAAGTATTCATTAACAATGAATAGCATCTTATAAAATTTAATCTCAGTTTGACTATTTTTTAAGATTTTTTTAAATTGATTTTTAGAGAGAGAAGAAGGGAGAGAGAGAGAAACGTCAATTTGAGAGGGAAACATTGATTGGCTGCCTCTTGCATGCCCCCTGCTGGTGATCAAGCCTGCAACTCAGGCATGTGCCCTGACTGGGAATTCAACTGGCAACCTCTTGGCACATGGGACAACACCCAACCAACTGGCCATATCAGCCAGCGCTCATTTTGACTCTTAACTCATTTTTCCTGAGTAGTTCTTGTGCTGACTTAAGTTTTGTTGCATACATGTTTTTCTTTATTACAAATGCAGTCATATAATTAAAGAAATATTTTAATATGTTTTTATTGATAGTTTAGAGAGAAATAGAGAAGGATAGAGAGATAGAAACATCAATGAGAGAGAAACATCCATCACCTGCCTCCTGCATCCCCCCTCACTGGGAATAAAGCCCAAACTTGGGCGTGTGTTCTGACTGGAAATGGAACGGGGGACCTCCTGGTTCATGGGTCAGTGCTCAACCACTGAGCCACACTGGCCAGGCTAAAGAAATTTTTATAGATACATATATGTAAGTATATATAAAGAGAGACAGTGAAAGCAGTTTTTCTCACACAAACTTTTTATAGTATCAAATAGGCTTCTACAGCATTAAATGACTGAAATGTATTATATGGTTTTAATGAAATAATAGAATTCAGTGGTTAACACAGTTGCTTTTCAGTGCAAAACCTTCATTTATTTGACCACTTATCTCTGATAAACTTTTTATAGGAGAGATAATATTTGAATTATCTTACAGGTTCCAGACTATTATGACATCATCAAAAAACCCATTGCCTTAAATATAATTCGTGAAAAGGTGAACAAATGTGAATATAAATTAGCATGTAAGTAATTTATATGTTTATCTTTTTGTTTAAAGAGGTAGAGGCTATTTTTCTTTTTACCTTTATGATAAATTAATGTAATTGTGTAGATGCCATCCTAAGAGGTCTCTCAAATGCTTGTCCATGTATATGGAAATGAAAGACGGATGAGGATTAAGTGAGTTAAAGATATTTTAAAGACTCTGATCTTAACAGAAGTTACTTACTGAAACTATGCAGTTATGCCTAATTGCATAGTTTCAATAAAACAGTTTTAAAGTATTTATAGTTAGAGTTTTAAGCTTCGGTTCGACTACCTTGTTTCCAATTTCTAAAGAAAAAGGTGGGCTTCTGTTCCTTGATGACATTTCCAGATATGATACAAAAACAACTTTTAGTTAGAAGTTATAAACTTTCATTCTAATCTCATTTGTGTTTTTCTTTCCAGCTGAGTTTATTGATGATATTGAATTAATGTTTTCGAACTGCTTTGAGTACAACCCTCGTAACACAAGTGAAGCAAAAGCTGGAACAAGGCTTCAAGCATTTTTCCATATTCAGGCTCAAAAACTTGGACTTCACGTCACACCTGGGAATGTGGATCAAGTTAGCACTCCACCAGCTACAAAAAAGTCACGAATCTAATTTTGTCCTTCTAAAGGATATATTTGAGGAAAACAAATTATTCGTGAAATGGAACATTAAATCATGCTACAAAGCAGACATATATATATAAAGCAATAACAACTGATTGACCACTTTGAAGTGTGGCCTGCACTATATTCTCAATTTTAATATTAAGCACTCAGGAGAATGTAGGAAAGATTTCCTTTGCTACAGTTTTGTTCAGTACCTGATAAGTTTGACAGATGTATTGGATACAGTACTGGTTTACAGAGGTTTTTGTACATTTTGAGATCATTCATGTGTCCCAATATCTTGGAAAATATTTTTTCACCTGTGATTTATTTTGTCATGGATGACTTTTCTTAGACATGTGTTATTAAGAGAGATTTATCTACACAGATAAAATCTTCTGTTTATAGCACAGAAAAAAAAAAGTGTAAATGTCTAAAAATCTTTAATGAGCACATTCTTTCAACACTACACATGAATGAATCTAATTTTATATCCTTGAAGTGCTGGACCAGTGCTGGCTAGAGGTATTAAGTCTGAGTTTATTAACTAGATATTTATTTAGCATTCAGAGTTAATTTGTGAATTTGTTTTGTATTTATAAAATTTGTACCTGGAAAATGTTCTTTAATTTTTTAAACGTTTTATTGTTTTTGTTTTATTTCTCTTAACTTCATTAATGAGCATTCAATAAAAGGTAACACCCTTCCTTTTCCCTGACAGTTCTTCCAGTTTTACAGAATAAGTTTCTGTGTACAACTTTTTAAGTGTACAAATAAAGTGATACATTTTTTCAAATATTCTGAATTTCTGGAATTTTTACAAATCAGAGTTGGACTTCTATACATGATACATACAGACCATAGGAGCCAATGTTTTATTGTACCTGAATCTTAGAACAGTGGTTTTCTACCCAAGCCCTTTAGGAGTAAGATACCTCCAGTCAGTAACAGTGAACATTCTATGGCAGGGGTTGTCATTAAAAGGAGGAAAGTAAGCCGAAACCGGTTTGGCTCAGTGGATAGAGCGTCGGCCTGTGGACTGAAAGGTCCCAGGTTCGATTCCGGTCAAGGGCATGTACCTGGGTTGCGGGCATATCCCCAGTGGGAGATGTGCAGGAGGCAGCTGATCGATGTTTCTCTCTCATCAATGTTTCTAGCTCTCTATCCCTCTCCCTTCCTCTCTATAAAAAAATCAATAAAATATATTTAAAAAAAAAAAAAAAAGGAGGAAAGTAAGTTTCAAATGTGCCCACTTCGTTAAAAAATACCACTCTGGCCGAAACCGGTTTGGCTCAGTGGATAGAGCATCGGCCTGCAGACTGAAAGGTCCCGGGTTCGATTCCGGTCAAGGGCATGTACCTGGGTTGCGTACACATCCCCAGTGGGAGATGTGCAGGAGGCAGCTGATCGATGTTTCTCTCTCATCGATGTTTCTAACTCTCTATTTCTCTCCCTTCCTCTCTGTAAAAAATCAATAAAATATATTTAAAAAAAAAAATACCACTCTGGCTGGGCTGGTGTGGCTCAGTGGTTGAGCATTGTCCTATGAACCAAAAGGTCATGGTTCAATTCTTGTTCAGGGTACATGCCCAGGTTGATGTTTCTATCTCTCCTCTCTGAAATCAATAAAAACATATTTTTTTAAGGAAAAGAAACACCACTGTGGAAATTGTTTTAAAATGAAACAAAGTTAGAGAACCAAGATGGCAGCATAGGTAAACAGCTGTACTTACTGCCTCCCACAACCACATCAGAATTACAAGTAAAATATAGAACAACCATCACCCAGAACCTCCGGAAAGCTGGCTGAATGGAAGTCCTACAACTAGGGAGGTAAAGAAAAAAGCACACTGAGACTG
Source organism: Myotis daubentonii (assembly GCF_963259705.1). NCBI lineage: Eukaryota > Metazoa > Chordata > Mammalia > Chiroptera > Vespertilionidae > Myotis > Myotis daubentonii. The sequence continues at coordinate 89,053,639 of NC_081840.1, read as the reverse complement.
GTAGGAGGTGTGGAGACGCGGAACAGGCTGGTCCGGCACCCGAATGTGCCACTTTTTTAACCGGGAGGGAGATCACCTCTGCGGAGGCTGCCAGGAGGAGCAAGGGGTCCCAGCCCCACATCAGACACCCAGCCCAGGGTCCCAAAGCTGGGAAAAGAAGTCCCTACAGGCAGTAAGAACTACAGACTATAAAAACCATTGCAGATTGGGGCTGAGTGACACAGAGGCTGCTGGAGACCTAGCTGCTCCTCTTAAAAGGCCGGCACCATGAACTGAATTTACAAGCTCCTGCTCCCTCTGAGTTCCAGTGCTGGGCAAGGCTCTCGGGGACACAGACACATAAGGGCAGAAACTGAACTGTCTGGCATTGGGGTAGGAACTCCAGGGTGGCTTTCTTCCAGATGGAGGTGCTAGCATTGTTCCTGTGCTGAGACCTCCCTGGTGCAAGACTGACTGGCAGCCATTTCTGATTGCTTCGCCCTGGTGATTCCCTGAGCCCCCACCCCAACCAATTTACAACCCCACCAAAGCTGTGTGCAGCAGCTTTTGCATATGAATGGTATGTCCTTTCTCAGGCTAAAATCTATCAAACAAGCTGCAGCTGGATCAGGAAGCCTCAAACCTATCAATAAAAGGCCCAAGAGCCAGCACCAGAACCAGCCTGCCTTGCTTCAGAGCTGGGCCTCAACTGGACACTTCCAAACCCAATACAAAGAGGAGAAATCTGCAGATCTCTCTGTAGCTCCTGCTGGGTGGCCCCAGGCAGTGGCTGACTGCACCTCCCTGGAGACCAAGAGCCAGTGTACCCAGTGGTCAGAGTGAGACCATACCGGGCTACAACTCTTCATATCCATAAGTGACACACTCCAGGGGCAGACTCAGTGAGCACCAAAGCCCCACTGAAGCAAGTCCTGCCCCATAAGGGTGTGGCCTGCACAGCAGCTCTTCCATTGTAGACACAGCTGGTCCTCATGGCCAATTGGCCTGGAGGTCAATTCCTCCCAGTGATACCAATAGCATTCAAGGCTCTACTACAACAAGACTGTGCACACAGCCCACAAAGGGGTGCACCAAGAGTGTCCACTTCAGGTGATTGGGGAAGCTGAGCCACTGGGCCCTATAGGACACCTACGACACAAGGCCACTCTGTCAACTCAAGGAGACTTAAGCAGCTACCCAATACATTGAAACAAACACAGGGAAGCAGCCAAAATGCAGAGACAAGCATGTCACAAATGAAAGAAATGGAAGAAAGCAAACTACTGGATATAGAGTTCAAATCCACGGGTATAAGGTTACTCAAGAATCTTCTAGAAACCTCCAAGGGACTTAGTGAGACTTTCAAGGATCTTAGCAAGAATGCCAAAAAAAAATGGAAAAGAACCAGTCAGAAATTAAGCATACACTGACTGAAATAAAGAATAATATACAGGGACTCAATAGCAGACTAGATCCCGAGAATCAAATCAATGATTTGAAATATGAGGAAGCAAAAAACAACCAGAAGAGCAAAAAGAAAAAAGGTTCCAAAAATATGAAGATAGTGTAAGGAGCCTCTGGGACAACTTCAAGCATACCAACGTCCGCATTATGGGGATACCAGAAGAAGAGAGAGAGCAAGATATTGAAAACCTATTTGAAGAAATAATGACAGAAAACTTCCCCTCCTGGTAAAAGAAATAGACTTACAAGTCTAGGAAGCACAGAGAACCCAAAAAAGAGGAATCCAAAGAGGACCCCTCTAAGACACATCCTAATTAAAATGCCAAGGGCAAAAGACAAAGAGAGAATCTTAAAAGCAGCAAGAGAAAAACAGTTAGTTGCCTACAAGGGAATGCCCATACAACTGTCAGCTGATTTCTCAACAGAAACTATGCAGGCCAGAAGGGAGTGACAAGAAATATTCAAAGTGATGAATGCCAAGAACCTACAACCAAGATTACTTTATCCAGCAAAGCTATCATTCAGAATTGAAGGTCAGATAAAGAGCTTCACAGACAAGAAAAAGCTAAAGGAGTTCACCACCACCAAACCAGTATTATATAAAATGCTGAAAGGTATCCTTTAAGAAGAGGACGAAGAAAAAGTTAAAGATAAAAATATGAACAACAAATACATATCTATCAACAAGTGAATCTAAAAATCAAGTGAATAAATAATCTGATGAACAGAATAAACTGGGGAATATAAGAGAATCAGGGGCATAGAAAGGGAGTGGACTGACAATTCTCAGGGGGAAAGGGGTGTGGGGGGTGGAGGAAGAGACTGGACAAAAATCGTACACCTATGGATGAGGACAGTGGGTGGGAGGGGGTTAGGGTAGAGGGTGGGGTGGGAACCAGGTGGAGGGGAGCTATGGGGGTGGGGGAAGCGGGACAACTGTAATAATCTGAACAATAAAAATTTAATTTTAAAAATATATGAACAACAAAGTGGCAACAAATACATATATCTATCAACAATTGAATCTAAAAATCAAATGAATAAAATCTGATATACAGCATAAACTGGTGAATGGAATAGAATTAGGGGCATGGAAATGGAACACACTGATGATTCTCAGAAGGAGTTGTGGGGGGGCGTGGGAAGAGATTAGACAAAGATCTTATATGCATGTATGCATTACCTATGGACACAGACAATAGAGTGGTGAGGGCCAGGGGTGGGGTGGAAACTGGATGGAAGGGAGCAAGGGGGGGGGGGGGGAACGAGGTACATCTGTAATAATCTCAACAATAAAGATGATTAATTTAAATTTTAAAAATGAAACAAGCTCAGTTGGTTAGAGCACTGTGCCAATGTACCGAGGTTGCAGGTTCAATCCCCGGTCAGGGCACATACAAGATCAACCAATGAATGCACAACTAAGAACCACAAATCAACATATCTCTCTCTCTCCCCTAAAAAAATGAATCAATGAAACAAAGTTTTATTTCTTTTATTTTAATATATTTTATTGATTTTTTACAGAGAGGAAGGGAGTGGGCTAGAGAGAGAGAAACAATGATCAGCTGCCTCCTGCAAACCCCCCATTGGGATGTGCCTGCAACCAGTACATGCCCTTGACTGGCATTGAACCCGGGACTATTCAGTCTGCAGGCCAACACTCTATCCACTTAGCTAAACCAGTTAGGGCCAAAGTGTTATTTCTTAAGTGTAGAAAACATACAGGGGCCTCAGTTTTGGAGGAGTAGCTGTTCCTTTTTAGGATGCAAAAACAGGTGTATTCTTTAGGGCTTTTTGGGAAGAGGAGAGAGAACTGGCCCTCTTTTCTCATCTAAAATCCTGAGCATGCTGTATTCTTTTTTAAGTAGGCTTGTTTATTTGAGAAGTTACCCTCTTTATTTTCATTACTTTCTCAGATACTTTGAGATTATCAAATTCTCTGGATTATTTGCTTGCTCATATCTATAAATTTTGGTAAACTTGTAATCATTTCATATGCCAATAACCAAATTTCTTAGAAAGGTTTACTTAGTGTTTAAATATTCAGGAGGGAATTCTAAAATACAGTGGGGCCTTGACTTACGAGTGTCCCGATTAACGAGTTTTTTGAGATACCAGCTGTCTCTCGGCCGATTTTTTGCATTGAGTTGACAGAGTAATTTGAGTTAACAAGCTCCTTAACGAGCTCGGTCTCGGAACGAATTAAACTCGTAAGTCAAGACCCCACTGTATAATTATATTTTAAACTAAATTACTTGATTGCTTAATATTCTTTATTTGTTGATGTTAATAACAAGTAACGTTTATATTTGTTTTTCTTCCAGACAATAAACACTAAGAAGGAACCATTTCTGGCCAACTACTTACTAAGTCATTTAGTCTGAAAGTCCGTCTTAAAATTTGAAATTTATCTTACATGTTGTCTTTCTTAGATCCATGAAAATAATACATTGCTTTTTAATCTGGCCTCATACACAATAATCACTTATTCCCACACATGTCTGCAGTAATTGTAATTTAATACAGCAACAAGGTAAACACACAAGAATATATGGTAGAGGCTGAGAATGTAATGTTGACATGACCAAGAAAGCAGTCAGCATTATTCAACTTCTATTTTGCATTTATGTTTTTCTTCAAGGAGAAAGTGCAACATAATGGAATATGTAGAACAAAAACATAACTGAAAAAGCTAAAGTCCAAGATAGTGAAGGAGACATATCAGTCATCTGGGTACTTCTTACTGAGATCAGTCTCTAAGCTCAGATAAATTATATTTGTAAAAGCACTTGATTTGTAATTGCAAGAGAGTGCCAGAGGGAAAGAAATGAACACACCCTATTACATGCCAAACCCATTAATAGAGAAGTTTATATCATTTGTACCTCATAACTATGATAGCCCATTAATAGAAAAGTTAATATCTTTTGTACTTAATAACTATGGTAAATGCTTTGTGTGTTAAGGCAACTCTGTAAGGGTTTTTTGTTGTTATTCTCTCTCAAATGAGGTTTAGACTCAGACTTCTTTTTTAAGTACTTGTTCAATATCAGAGTAAATGACATGAGGTTGTCAAAGTTTCGTCTTTCATCACACTATGATACCTCCAGGTGGATGAGAAATCCACAGATTTATCTTTGTGCACAATGTAAAAGGATGGACAAAAAGGAAACTATATGGGAGAAAGTATATGGAACAAATTTATGTCACATTTTGCAGTGATATTCATTGTAAGCACATGATTCTTTTCCTTTTTTTATTTGTAGTTTCTGAAGATCTCTATACCTTTTAGCCATGTGCTCAGGATATGTACTGAAGGCTGCATGAGCACTGGAAAAGCTGCTGTCTTCCAAACTTTGAATTTAGTCATATGTATATATGACTATAAGTCCAATTAATATTGGCTATAAGGTCCTTATTATCTAAGCATATGCAGAAACATGTTTTTGTAATTATTTTTTAATTATAGTTGACATACAATATCATATTAGTTTCAGGTGTACAACCGAGTGATTAGACATTTTTATAACTTACAAAGTGATCACCTCAATAAACCTAGTACCCATTTGACACCATATGTAGTTATTACCATATTATTGAATCTATTGCCTATACTATAGTTAACATCCCCATGACTATCTATAATTACCAATTTGCCCCCAGGTCCGCTTCCATCTGGAAACCATAAAAATGTTCTCTGCATCTATGAGTCTGTTTCTGTCCTGCTTGTTCATTTATTTGGTTTTTGGATTCCACGTGTAAGTGACATCATATGGCATTTGTCCTCCTCTATCTGACTTATTTCACTCAGCACAGTACTCTCTACCGAGGTCCATCCATGTTATTGCAGATGGCGAGATCTCATCGTCTTATGGCTGAGTTAAATCCCATTGTATATACAAAGGTGGGCAACAGTAGGTTTATAGTGGTGAGTACATAAAACAGTTTAATTTTGTATTCTTATTTATTAATTATTGTATTACTTGTATTACAGCTGTAAACCTACTTTCTCCAATGCTTGTGTACACCACTGCTTCTTTATCCATTCATCTATTGATGGACACTTAGGTTGCTTCCATATCTTGGCTATTGTAAATAATACTGCAATTAACTTATGGATGGATGCATATGTATTCTCAATGTAGTGGTTTGGGTTTCTTTGGATAAATACGCAGGAGTGGAATTGCTGGGTCCTTCTTTGTCTCTTGTTATAGCCTTTGTTTTAAAGTCTTTTTGTCAGGAACAAGTATTGCTACCCCAGCTTTTTGCTTGTTTGTTTCCATTTTCATGAAATATCTATTTCCATCCCTTTACTTTCAGTATGTGTGTCTTTCTATCTGAACTGAGTCTCTTGTAGACAGCATATGTAAGGGTCTTTTTTTGTGTGTGTGTGATCCATTCAGCCACACTATGTCTTTTTATTGGAGCATTTAAGCCATTTAAATTTAAAGTAATGTTGACATTTTATTACTCATTTTTTTATCTTTTATTTTCTTCTTCTTAAAGATGACCATTGAACATTTCTTGGTTTGGTGGTGATGAACTCCTTTAGCTTTTTCTTGTCTGGGAAGCACTTTATCTATTCTTGTAAATCAGGGCTAGAGAACTTTTTTTTCTGCGAAGGGCCATGTGTATATTTACAACATCATTCATGGGCCATAAAAAATTATCAACTTAAAAATTAGTCTGCTAGCCCCGATCGGCATGGCTCAGTGATTGAGTGTCTACCTATGAACCAGACGGTCATGGTTCGATTCCCAGTCAGGGCACATGCCCAGGTTGTGAGCTCAATTCCCAGTGGGAGACATTCAGGAGGCAGCTGATCAATGATTTTCTCTCATCACTGATGTTTCTATCTCTCCGTCTCTGAAATCAATAAAAATATTTTTTAATTAGCCTGCTTTATTTGGTCAAATATTTAATTAATTCGCCCCTAATACCTTGACAAGGCCAAACCGAATGATTTTGAGGGCCAACCCCTGTTCTAAATTATATTATATCTTTGCTGGGTACAGTAATCTTGGTTATAGGTCCTTGCTATTCATCACTTTGAATATTTCTTTCCACTCCCTTCTGTCCTGCAAATTTTCTTTCTTTCTTTCTTTCTTTCTTTCTTTCTTTCTTTCTTTCTTTCTTTCTTTCTTTCTTTCTTTCTTTCTTTCTTTTTTTTCCTGCAAATTTTCTGTTGAAAAATCAGCTGACAGTCATATGGGCATTCCCTTATAAGTACCTGCTTTTCTCTTGCTACTTTCAAGATCCTCTCTTTGCTTTAACCTTTGGCATTTTATTTATGATGTGTCTTGGTGTCTTATGATGTGGGCCCCTAGGTTCATCTTGTTGAGGACTCTACACTTCCTAGAATTGGATGTCTACTTCCTTCACCAGGTTATGGAAGTTTTCTGTCATTTTTTCAAATAGATTTTCAATGCCTTGCTCTGTTCTTCTTCTGGCATCCCCATGATATGAATGTTTGTACTCTTGAAGTTGTCCCAGAGTCTCTTTAAACTATCCTCATTTTTTTTCTTTTTGCTATTCTGATTGTTTTCTGCTTCCTATCTTTCAAAACACTGATTTGAGCCTCTGCTTCATCTAATGTATTGTTGATTTTTACTAATGTATCCTTCATTTCAGTTATTGTATTCTTCATTTCTGACTGATTCATTATTGTATTTTCTATCTCTATTTTTATGTGTTCTATCTCTTTAATGAAGTTCTCACTAAGTTTATCTACTCTTCTTCTAAGTTTGTTAAACATCCTTATAACCAGTATTTTTTGTTTTGTCTTTTTGTTTGTTTTTATTAACCTTCACCCAAGGATATTTTTCTCCATTGATTTTCAGAGAGATTGGAAGGGAAAGGGAGAGAAACATTGATGTGAGAGAGACATATCTCTTAGTTGCCTCCCACACACCCCAACCAGGGTTGGGGATGGAACCTGCAACCCAGGTATGCACCCTTGATTGAGAATTGAATCTGTGATACTTTGGTGCACAGGTCAGAGCATAACCACTGAGCCACACTGGCCAGGGCATAACCAATGTTTTGAACTCTGCATCTAGTAGATTGTTTGTCTCCAGTTTGTTTAGTGCTTTTTCTGGAGTTTTTTAAAATTTATTTCAGAGAGTAAGGGAGAGGGAGAGAGAAATAAAACATCAATGATGAGAATCATTGATCGGCTGCCTCCTTACACACCCCTCATCAGGGACTGAGCCCACAAGCTGGGAATGTGCCCTGACCAGGAATCGAATGGTGACCTTCTGGTTCAGAGGTCCATGGTCAACCACTGAGCCACACTGGCCAGGCTGGAGTTTTGTTCTATTCTTTCATTTGGGACATGTTTCTTTGTTTCCTCATTTTGGCAGCCTCCGTATGTTTGTTTTTATGTATTAGATAGAGCTGCTACATCTCCTACTCCTGGTAGAGTGGCCTTATGTAGTTTGTGTCCTGTAGGGCCCAGTGGTGCAGCCTCCCCATTCACCGGAGTTAGATGTTCCAGGTGTAACACTCCACCTCCACGGGGCTGTGTGTACAGCCTGTTGCAGTTGAGCCTTGATTGCTGTTGGCACATCAGTGGGAGGGATTCACTCAGTGGAGGAGCTGCTGTGCAGGGGCCAACCCCACTAAGCAGCACTCATCTGGTGCCCAATGAGTCCGTCCCTTGAGTGTGTTGCTTGTGGAGGTGGTTGGATTGTGCTCTGGCATGGTCTGAAGCTCTCTACCTGGCATTCTAGCTCTAGGACCTTGTGCAGGCCAAGGTTACCTGCCGCTTGTGCCCTGCGTGAGCCAAAGAACAATCTGCAAATAGCTGCTACTTGTGCTGGGCTTGGAGGTGCCTGGAAAAGGTCACGCTGTAACCAAGGCAGGCTGCAGCTAGTACTGCTGCTGACTGGAGCTACTTAGCAAGAGATATGGGGCACTCTGAGGCCAGATGCTATTTGTTTGGGGTTTGTGATCCTTTGAAAGATTTTAGGAAAGTCCTCAGCGTGGTCATTTATATGGAAAAGCCACTGGAAATGGCTTGGGTAGGCCCACAGGTCGGATGGGGCAGGGTCTCAGGGAATCACCAGGGTGAAGTAAACAGTGTTAGCCAGGTTGATTGAGATTCAGATATGGCACCTGCCTGCCAGCTCTGTGAGGAAGGGATCAGCAAAGTAACAGTACTTTGTTACTTCTGTGTGGGAGAAAGCTGTCCCTCCAGCTCACACTGGACACTTCAGTTCCTCCCTGTGTGTACCTGGTGCCTTTCAAACAGCTGCCCATTGCTGCAGCTCAGAGTGAGTCAGTCAGTGAGAAAGTCTATGTATAGACCCTTTAAGAGGAATGCCTGGAACTCCAGCAGCTCTGTCTCAGCCACAATCCCCGCTGATTTTTACAGCCAAAGGTTATAGGAACTTCTCTTCCTGGCATTGGAACTTTTGGCTGGGAAACATGGGACCACCTCACTCCTCAGGGGGACCTGAGACCAGACCATTACACATCTCCACCCCTCCTACCAGTCTCGACATGGCTTTTCTTTATATCCTTAGTTCTAGGACATCCGTTCAGCTATATTTCAGGTGGTTATCAATGATGGTTCTATAGTGTCGTTGTAATTTTGATGTGGTTGTGGGAGAATGCGAGTACTACATTTACATTTACCAACTTCACCATTTTGTTGTTGTTGTTAATCCTCACCCGAGAATGTTTTTTCCATTGCTTTTCAAATAGTGGAAAGGAGGGAGGGAGGGGGAGAGACAGAGATACATCAATGTAAGAGAGCCATATTGATTGGTTGCCTCCTACATGCACCCCTAACTGGTGTCGGGGATTGAACCTGCGACACTTCTGTGCATGGGCCAATGCTCTAACCACTTAAACACACTGGCCAGGGCCCAACTTCACCATCTTGATCAGAAATCCCAGAAGCATGTTAGAAGCAGAAATGAAATACCTACGCCACACTTTGATGGTAGCTTTCCTCCAAGTAGAACATTGTCTCATTTGTTGCTTTTCTCCACTGTATTAAAATTGTTAGGCTTTTTCTTGAGAGAACAGGAGGTTTAGTGAGTTTCACACACGTGGGTACATTCTTTGATTTCCAAACAAATGAGCCGAATGCTTAGGTTGATTTCACTAACAACACCAAGAAGACTGTGCTTTCTGTATTCCACATTAGCCTTTACATGTACTGTTCAAGAGCTCGCAGTGCTAAGATATCAAAGCAGCCCTAGCCGGTTTTGCTCAGTGGATAGAGCGTGGGCCTGCAGACCAAAGGAAGAGTCCCGGGTTTGATTCCGGTTGGTCGAGGGTACATACCTTGGTTGCAGGCTCCTCCCTGACCCAGGCCCTGGTTTCTCTAACATCAATGTGTGTTTCTCTCACATCAGTGTTTCTCTCTCTTTCCCTCTCTCTTCCACTCTCCCTAAAAATCAATGAAAAAATATCTTTGGGTGAGGATTAACAACAACAAAAAAAGATATCAAAGCAAACCTCTAGATTAGAATAGATCTGCAGGAACAAGCAGTGTGTAAGTAATGTAATGGTATGCAAATGACCAAGCAACCCTTTGATCTTTCTATTCATTCTTTTCTCAGTGAAAGTTTTGTCTTTGGAGCCAGCAACCCTTTCTATCAAGGAAATTTGAAAACATATATTCAGATCATTGAACAAATCTATAAAATTTAAGATTGTGATCTAAGCCTTTGATCTAGTCAGTATTAGAGGGATATATAATACTTTTTTCCCCAGTAAAATGAAATGTTTACTACTTCTAGTCATAAAATTAGTGAAGGGCCATTGTCCAAAAAGGAGAAAAAAAAAATATATATATATATACATATATATATATATACATATATATATATATATATATATATATATTAAATTTGGTATATAATTTTTAAGATTATTTTCTTCAGCAAAAATGGGACCATGTCATACAAATCATATTTTAAGCAGCTTTTTCACTGAGCAAAATACATTGTGGATACTATGTGCTGTCCAATATTCCATTGTATCTGGGACTCACCTCAATTCGTAACCCTTCTCCAGATATCCTAGACATTCATTTATTTAACCGGTTATCTGATGACAGATTATAAAAAGTTATAATTTCCTTAGGATATTTTGGCTACCTATAATTAGCTCCTATTAGTAATGCCATTTTTATGCTTATAGCAGCTGTTTTTGTTATTAGATAATGATCGACTGATCAGAAGAGTGACAAACTAAAAAATGGATAACGGGCAATGTAGTATTTTACAGCAAATAGAGATTTAATTTTAAATATTTTTCTGCCTTGGATTCTTATGATTTTTTTTTTCTTTTGCCTGATCCCATGCACTTTTTACTATTCAGTCCATGCAATCCTCTAGGACAGGGCTTAGCAAACTTTCTCTAAAGGTCCAGATAGGAAATGTTTAAGGCTTTGCCAGCCACCTATCTGTGCTGTAACTATTTCTGCCATTGTAGCACAAAAGCAGCCAAAGGCAATATAGAAACTAATGTGTGGCTGTGTCACAATAAAACTTTATTTTCAAAAACAAGTGGTGGGCCAGATTTGGCCTGCAGGCTGTAGTTTGCTGATCCCTGATCTGGGATACATAATATAAAAATCATTTAAACAAAGGTATTGGATAATCAGGAAGAACTCTTCATTCTTTCACTAGTCCTTGCTCAGGCTACTCCTTAAAAGTCAAGATTCGTGCCCTAACTGGTTTGGCTCAGTGGATAGAGCGTCGACCTGCGGACTCAAGGGTCCCAGGTTCGATTCTGGTCAAGGGCATGTACCTTGGTTGCGGGCATACCCCTCAGGGGGAATGCAGGAGGCAGCTGATCAATGTTTCTAACTCTCTATCCCTCTCCCTTCCTCTCTGTAAAAAATCAATAAAATATATATTTTTTTTTTAAGTCCAGATTCACGTGTGCTCTCATCTTTGGTTCTCTTTTATTCTAGGTCTGTACATAGTTCCTGAACAAAATCACATATTCCCATGGTGAAACTTAGCTGGATCTCTGAAACTATGTTGGACCTCTACTTCTACCCATGGAGGAAGAATTGGTATAGGAATTTACATCCTACTATAAACAACTAGAAAACTGGACAAACTCTATGAACAAACTTTTCATACATTACACAATAGGCATTGTAGATCTCTGCAAGATCTACCTATTATTAGAGTTATCTTCCTAAATAACAAAAATAATCAATTCGATTTCTTATTTATAAATTTCCTTTCCTCATTACCTACAATGAGATTAGCTTGGCTTGCACGGTCTGATACCATTCTGTCAGCCTCATCTGTCACTTCCCACCACACCATCTTTGTACTGGTTCCTATCACACTGGACTTCATTGTTTCTCAAATATTATGACTCTTCTAAGATTCCATGCCTTTCACTTGCTGTGCCTTCCACCTGAAATGTCTTTCTACCACCACTTCACCAGCAGGAAGCAGATAACTAAATACTTGTTTAAAAACATTCAGAAAAGAGTTTCCATCTGGGATGATAATAAAATTTCTGGAAATGGAGAGTTGTGATGCTTGCATGACAGTATGAGTGTATTTAATGCCAGTGAACATACACTTAAAAATAGTTTTGTGTTGTGTATATTTTACCACTATGAAATATATAAATAAATTAAAACACCCAGAAATGCTAACTAAAATACAATGAGCACCTGTTTAAATTCATAGCTGAGTCCACAGAAAGTGGTTGAAAAACTATTGTGGCGGTGACATGAGCTGAAGCCGTAGCTATCCTGGTGAGGGCGGGCAGCAGGTGAAGGAGAGTTGATGGTCTTCATTCTACAGGGGCTTGGTTATAAAACCTACCTGGAGATAAGTCCTGGGGGTCATTCAAATCAGAGTTGAATTGAAAACCCATATAAAGCCAAAACCCACATAGGACTATTCCTTTATTAAAAATGTAGATGGGGAAAAACATATGCCAATATGTGGTCCAAAACATACCAGAAGAAAAACCAAGTTTAGAAAGTGATCCTTAGGCACACTTCCACTTCTGGATTGATGTGATCCTTTTCCCAAATCTTCCCACTCAGAATAACTAAAACCCTGGACATTATGTATATAAAGCAAATTTAAGACTAAAAGATATAGAAAAAAAAAGAAATTTAGAAAGGACGAAATAAAGACTGAAAGGTGGAGAGAAGCAGACTGAGCAAGAATCTTGGGATCCAAGGAAAGACAGTGTTGAATTCCTAGGTTTTCTTTCTGACTCATATATCCAAACAATGCTGGCAACGCTGGCAATCAGAAATACCAAATGGCACAAGTAAAACAAGAAAGCTACAACAAAAGCTTTCTTTAGCCAAAGGACCAGAAACGGAGCTGCTTAGCAAAAAAAAATTTAGACATAACCACTCCATTCCAGCCAAACACCACAGGAGAAAAAAACTGGCCTTACCGACACTCACACCAGCAAAAACTAAATGGGAAACTTAGACTTCTACCCTCATAAAGATAAAACGAGGTGCTCCAACATCCCCATGGGTGTGGTGTCAGAGAAGACCAAGTAGGAAGGCTGGACTCTCATCCCCACAGGCTGGGAATGAGGTCTGCCCGCACCCCGCCCCCCCCCCTTTCTCCACAGTGTCAGTGGAGACCATGTGAGGGGCCAGGATTCAATATTGACCAGCAATTATATGGAGCATCCCTTCTGATGTCAACAGACGCTGAGTGGGGAACTTGCACTTCTACCTGCACCTGGCAATTACAAGGTAGTGCCCCTACTTCCCAGGTCAATAGGTTAGAGAAAGCCAGCTAAGACAGCAAGTTTAAATAAGATACAGAATCTCATAATATCATACAAAAATATCCATGTTTCAGTCGAAAATTACTCATACCAAGAACCAGGAAGTTTGCAAACTAAATGAAAAAAAACAAAACAAAAAGGATGCCAACACCGAGATGGCATGCTAGAATCATTTGATAAAGATTTTGAAGCAGCCATGATATAAATGCTTCAGTGACAACATCAGAATTACATCTAAACTACAGAACAACCATCATTCAGAACTGCCTGAAATGTAGCTGGATGGAAGTCCTACAACTAGGGAATTGAAGAAAAAGCCACATTGAGACTGGGAGGAGGGGCAGAGCACTGACAGGCTGGTCCCACACCCAAGTGTGATGGATAAAAATATTGGGAGTGATATCTCAGCTGCAGAGGTCCCCCCAGGAGCGAGGAGTTCCAGCTCCACACCAGACCTTCCAGGCCAGGGGTCAAGTGACAGGAAGAGAAGTCTCCATAACTTCTGGCCATAAAGCCAGGGGGGACTGAGGCTGAAAGAGACAGAGCAGGGCTCTTTGAGTCCCAGGCAGTTCTTAAAAGGCGCAAGCACAGGCTTACTCAGACTCACTCCCTCTGAGCTCCAGCACTGAGGCAGCCGCTTGAAAGGCACCAGAGACACATGGTGAGGAACTGAATCATCTGGCATCAGAGTGAGAGCTGGGAGGGGCGGGGTGGGCAGGGGGATGCTTTCTCCCAGACAGAAGTGCTGGCAGAGGCCATTGTTCCTTTGTTGAGCCCTCCCCACACGGAGCAGGCAGGCCGGAGGCCATCTGAGACTCCACAACCTAGCACAGCCTGGCTCACACTGTTTGCCCTGCCCTGGTGATTCCCTGAGGCCACATCCCACCCAAAGTTCAGGCCCACCCAAGCTGTTTCCAGTGGTTTTTCCATACAAATGTCCTGTCTTGGTTCATGTTTCAGAGATTCCTAAAATCTCTCAAGCAGCATCTGGCCTCAGCATGCCCTGTGCCTCAGGCCTAGCACTTGCAGCAGCCAGCCTTGGTTCACAGCTTGGCCTTACCTGGGACCTGCCAAACCCAGCACAAGTAGCAGCCATCTATTGATGGCTTTGTAGCTCCCTGCTGGGTGGCCCCAAGCAGAACACAGGGGGCAGCTGACCTTGGCCTCACCCCCCGGAGGCCTCAGAGCCAATGCACCCAGTAGTCAGTTTCTGACCACATTGAAGCATCAACACCCAACCTCCTCCACAAGTGACACACTCAAGGGGTGGACTCGGTGGTCACCAGAGCCCTGCCGAAGTAAGTCCTGCTCTGTGGGGTGGGCTTCTGCACAGCTGATCCCCCACGGTGGACAGAGGTCGGTGGTCAATAGTTGCAGCCAGTCCTTGCAGTTGATTGGCTTAGGAGTAAATCTCTCCTATTGACGTGCCAACAGCAATCAAGGCTCAACTGCAAGAAGAGTGTCTAGCCCGGCCATTGTTGTTCAGTGGTTGAGCATCGACCGATGAACCAGGAGGTCATGGTTTGATTTCTACTCAGGGCACATGACTGGATTGTGGGCTCATTCCCTAGGAGGGGGCAAGTAGAAGGCAGCCAATCAATGATTCTCTCTCATCACTGATGTTTCAATCTCTCTCTCCCTCTCCCTTACTCTCTTAGATCAATAAAAATGTTTTTAAAAAGAGGGTGTACACATCCCACATAGGGTATGGGGCACACCTTGAGTGCCCAGCTTGAGTGATCAGGGAGGCTGTGACACTGGACTTTACAGAACACCTAGTACATCAGGCCACTCTACCAAACCTAGGAGATGTAGCAGCTCTACCTAATACATAGAAACAAACACAGTGAGGCTGACAAAATGAGGAGACAAAGAAACATGTCCCAAATGAAAGGACAGAACAAAACTCCAGAAAAAGAACTAAACTAAATGGAGATAAGCAATGTACTAGATACAGAGTTCAAAACACTGGTTATAAGGATGCTCAATGACCTAGTGAGAACTTCAACAGCATTAAAAAAGGACCTGTCAGCCCTGGCCAGTGATTCAGTTGGTTGGAGTGTCATCCATACACCAATAGGTTGCGGGTTGATTCCCAGTCAGGGCATATACAAGAGGCACCTGTCAATGTTTCTCTCTCATCTCTCTCTCTCTCCCTTCCCCTCTCTCTCTCTTTTTCTAAAAATCAATAAAAACATCCTCAGGCGAGGATTTTAAAAAAAGAACCAGTCAGAAATGAAGAATACAATAACTGAAATGAAGAATAGTTGATAGGGAATCAACAGTAGAAGAAATGAAGCTGAAAATCAATTCAGCGATTTGGAAAATAAGAAGACAAAACACATCCACTCAGAATAGCAAAAAAAAAAAAATAATAATAAAGAATCTAAAACAATGAGGATAGTGTAAGGAGCCTCAGTGAACACTTCAGCATTACAAATATTCACATCATGGTGCCAGAAGGAGAAGAGAGAGAGCAAAAAATAGAAAACCTATTTTAAAAAATAATGACAAAAAACTTCTCTAATCCAGTGAAGGAAGTAGACATATAAGTCCAGGAAGTGCAGAGAGTCCCAAAGAAGAGGAGCCCAGCCCAACTGGTATGGCTCAGTGGTTGAATGTTGACCTATAAACCAGGAGTCATGTTTTAATTCCCATTCAGGGCACATGCCCAAGTTGTGGGCTCAATCCTCAAGAGGGGGCCTGCAGAAGGCAGTCGGATGATTCTCTCTCATCATTGATGTTTCTACATCTCTCTCCCTCTTCCTTCCTCTCTGTGAAATCAATAAAATAACATTTTTTAAAAGATTAATCCAAAGAGGCCAAACCAAGTCACATCATATTTAAAATGCCAATAGTTAAAAAGAGAGAATCTTGAGAGAGAACCAAGATGGTGGCATAGGTAAACACTGTACTTGCTGCCTCCCACAACCATATCAAAATTACAAATAAAATACAGAACAACTATCATCCAGAACCACGGGAAAGCTGGCTGAGTGAAAGTACTACAACTAGAGAGGTAAAGAAGAAAGCACATTGAGACTGGTAGGAGGTGTGGAGGCGTGGCACTTCGGTGTGCCTCCTTTTTAATCAGGAAGGACATACAAGCTTCCACTTACTCTGAGGTCCAGTGCCAGGTGAGACTCTGGGGGACCCAGACACATACAGGGAGAAACTGGACTGTCTGGCATCAGGGCAGGAATGCAGGGGCAGCTTTCTTCCAGACAGAGGTGCTCCCAATGGTCATTGTTCCTGTGCTGGGACCTCTCTGGTTCAAGGCTGACTGGCAGCTATTTCTGTTTGCTCCACCTCGGATATTCCCTGAAACCCCGCTCCACCCAATTTACAACCCCACTCAAGCTGTGTGCAGTGGCTTTTGCATATGAACGGCCTGTCTTTTCTCAGGCTAAAACCTGTCAAACAAGCTGCAGCTGCGTCAAGGAGTCCCAAAGCTATCAAAAGAAGGCCCAAGGCCAGCAGCAGCAGCAGCAGCCTGCCTTGCTTCACAGCTGGGCCTCATTTGGGCACTTCCAAACCCAATACAAAAAGGAGGAATCTGCAGATCTCTCTGTAGCTCCTGCTGGGTGGCCCCAGGCAGTGGCTGAATTTGCACCTCCCTGGAGACCCAAGAGCCAGTGTACCCAGTGATCAGTGTCAGACCATACCAGATTACAACTCTTCACATCCATAAATGACATATTCAAGGGGCAGACTCAATGAGCACCAAAGCCCCACTGGAGCAAGTCCTGCCCCATAAGGGTGTGGCCTGCACAGCAGCTCTTCCATTGTAGGCACAGCTGGTCCTTATGGCCAATTGGCCTGGAGGTCAATTCCTCCCAGTGATACCAACAACAATCAAGGTTTAACTACAGCAAGACTGTGCACACAGCCCACAAAGGGGTGCACCAAGAGTGTCTACCACCTCAGGTGATTGGGGAGGCTGAGCCACTGAGCCCTATAGGACACCTACGACACAAGGCCACTCTATCAACTCAAGGAGACATAGCAGATACCCAATACATAGAAAGAAACACAGGGAAGCAGCCAAAATGCAGGCACAAAGAAACCTGTCACAAATGAAAGAAATGGAAGAAAGCAAACTACTGGATATAGAGTTCAAAACCAAACTTATAAGGTAACTCAAAAATCTTCTAGAAACCTCCAAGGAACTTAGTGAGACCTTCAAGGATCTTAGTGAGAATGCCAAAAAATGGAAAAGGACCAGTCAGAAATTAAGCATACACTGACTGAAATAAAGAATAATATACAGAGATTCAACAGTAGACTAAAGGGTCCCAAGAATCAAATCAAATATTTGAAATACAAGGAAACAAAAAACACCCAACCAGAGAGCAAAAGGAATCCAAAAATATGAAGATAGTGTAAGGAGCCTCTGGAACAACTTCTAGCATACCAACATCCGAATTATGGGGGTGCCAGAAGAAGAGAGAGAGCAAGATATTGAAAACCTATTTGAAGAAATAATGACAGAAAACTTCCCCTCCTGGTGAAAGAAATAGACTTACAAGTCCAGAAAGTGCAGAGAACCCCAAACAAGAGGAATCCAAAGAGGACCACTCCAAGACACATCATAATTAAAATGCCAAGGGCCAAAGACAAAGAGAGAATCTTAAAAGCTGCAAGAGAAAAGCAATTAGTTACCTACAATGGAGCTTCCATAAGACTGTACCATAAGCTGATTTCTCAACAGAAACTTTGCAGGCCAGAAGGGATTGGCAAAAAATATGCAAAGTAATGAAAAGCAAGGACCTACAACCAAGATTACTCTACCCAGCAAAGCTATCTTTTAGAATCAAAGGACAGATAAAGAGCTTTGCATTCAAGACAAAGCTAAAGGAGTGTATCACCACCAAACCAGTATTATATGAAATGTTAAAGGTTCTTCTTTAAGAAGAAAAAGAAGATAAAATATAAACAATAAAATGGCAATAAAAACATATATATCAACAATTGAATCTACAAACAAAAAGAACAAGCAGAATAGAAACAGACTCATAAATACAGAGAATATTTTGACTGTTGCCAAATAGGAGGGGGGTTGGGAGTATGCGAGAGAAAGGTGACAAGATTAAGAAATACAAATTGTTTGTTACAGAACAGTAATGGGGATGTAAAGTACAGCATAGGGAATAGCGTCAATAACAGTCTAATAACTATGTATGGTGTCAGATGGATGTGAAGCTTACTGGGATGATCACCTAGTAAGTTATGTAATGTCTGGGGTATATCACTGAAGCTAATGTAATAATGTATGTCAACTGCAATTTAAATTTTTTAATGCCCTAGCCAGTTTGGCTCAGTGGGTAGAGTGTCAGCCTTTGGACTGAAGGGTCCCTGGTTTGATTCTGGCCAGGGACACATGCCTGGATTGTGGCCTCAATCCTCTGGGGCGTGCAGGAGGCAGCCAATCAATGATTTCTCTCATCATTGATGTTTCTATCTCTCTTTCCCTCTCCCTTCCTCTCGGAAATCAATAAAATAAAAATTAAAATTTTTTTAATGATTTAAAAAAATATAACAATCACATTCAAAGAGTGATGAAAAAAGTATCTTGTCTGGATACTACAAGGTTAAAGACAAAAATAACTATATAAATGATGTAATATAGTTAGTAAACATATTTTCCACAGGAATATGGGTTAGCAATTCTGACACTACTTGATGTGTATACTAGAACTGAATAAGTAAAAATATTGTTGAAAAAGAAAAAGAAATAAGAAGTACTCAATAATTATAAACACACTTGAAAGAAATGAAAAAAATAGAAAAGTTCCGTGTACTAGTTTTCTATTGCTGCTGTAACAAATTACCAGAAACTTAGCAGCTTAGAAAATGCAAATTTATTAGTTGGTTACTGTAGGTTAGAAGTCTGACATGAGTCTCACTGGGCTAAAATAAAACTTCTGAATTGCTGCTTTCCTATTTAGGAGTTCTAGGGAAGAATCCATTTCCATGCTCTTTCCAACCTCCAGAGGTCATCCACATTCCTTGGCTTATGGCCTCCTTATTGCATCTGTATTACATTTCTCTGTACCTCTCTTCAATACTCACATCTGCCTCTGATCACTGCCAGGAAAGGGTCTCCTATTTTAAGGACCAGTGTAATTAGATTATACCCACTCAGACAATTCAGTATAATCTCCCCATTGGAGGTTCTTAAATTAATCATCTCTGAAAAGTATCAAGAGAAATAAAAAAAGTACATGGAACAGAATGAAAATGAAAAGAAAAAAACAGCATAACAAAATTTGTGGAACACAGCTAAAGCAGAACTTTAGAGGGAAATTTATAGTAATAAGTACATCCATTAAAAAAGAGGAAAATTCTCAAATCAATAGTATAAGCTTCTAGCCCTAGCCAGTTTGACTCAGTGGATAGAGTGTTGCCCTTCAGACTGAAGGGTCCCAGGTTCAATTTTGGTCAAGGGCATGTACCTTGGTGGAAGGCAGCAGGCTCAATCTCCAGCTCTGGTCGGGGATTGTGTGGGAGGCAACCAATTAATGTGTCTCTCTCACATCAATGGTTCTATCTCTCCCCTGCCCTTCCACTCTCTCTAAAAATCAATGGAAAAATATCTTTGGATGAGGATAAATAAAATTATAATAATAATAATAATCTATAATAATAAAAATGTACGACCTACCAGATGAAGTCACAGCTGCGAGGGCCAAGGCACGCCACAGCTGCAAGAGCCGAGTCCCTTGCATGAATTTCGTGCATCAGGCTTCTAGTAATAATAATCCTATCTAATAAAAGAGAAACATGGTAATTAGCCATACCTCCGCTACCCTTCCCATTGGCTAATCAGGGCGATATGCAAATTAACTGCCAGCCAAGATGGCGGCCGGCAGCCAGGCAGCTTGAAGCGAACAGGAGGTTTGATGCTTCAGTGACAGAGGAAGCTGATGTTCCCCGCCTGCCACTGCCGGCCTCTGAGCTTGCAGTTTGAAACATTGTTACAAATATAGAAGCTAAACAAAACCCCAGAAACCTGCTTTCAGCCAGCCGAGATCTCAGAGCTGGAGTTGAAACAGTGTTTCAATTATAGAACCCAAACAAACCAGATACCTGCTTTCAGCAGCCGAGGCCTCAGAGCTGGAGCCAAGCCTCAGAGCTAAAGCTGGCCCAGAATTAAAAAAAGAAAAAAGAAAAAAAGGAGCAGTTGGGAGCTTCAGTCACCTGCCAGCCTGAAAACAGCCCTCAGCCCCTCACCCAGACTGGCCAGGCACCCCAGTGGGGACCCCCACCCTGAAGGGGGTGTGACCAGCTGCAAACAGCCATTAGCCCCTCACCCAGGCTGGCCAGGCACCCAAGCGGGACCCCCACCCTGATCCAGGACACCCTTCAGGGCAAACCAGCCGGCCCCCACCCGTGCACCAGGCCTCTATCCTATATAGTAAAAGGGTAATATGCCTCCCGGCACCAGGATCAGCGTGACAGGGGGCAGCGCCCAAACCCCCTGATCGCCCTGCGGCTCTGTGACAGGGGGCGGCGCCCCAACTCCCCCCCATGGGCCCTGCTCTGTGTGTGACCGGGTAGAGCCATAACCTCTCCATCGGCCCTGCCCTGAGTGTGACAGTGGCGGCACCCCAACCCCCTGATCCGCCCTGCTCTGTGTGTGACAGGGGGCAGTGCCCCAACTCTCCTATCAGCCCTACTCTGTGAGTGACGGGGGGAGCTCCTCAACCCCCTGATCGGTCCTGCTCTGTGCATGACAGGGGGGAGCTCCCAACCCCCTAATCGACCCTGCTCTGTGCGTGACAGGGTACGGAGCCCCAACCCCCTCTGATGGGCCCTACTCTGCGAGTGACAGGGGGCAGCGCCCCAACCCCCTGATTGGCCCTGCTCTATGAGTGACAGGGGGTGGTGCCGCACCCTCCCCATCGACCCTGCCTTGAGTGTGACAGGGGACGGTGCCCCAACCCCCCAATCGGCCCTACCCTGAGCGTGACTGAGGGTGGCATCACAACATCCCGATCCGCCCTGCTCTGTGCATGACTGGGGGCAGCTCCCCAACTCCCCAGTCAGCCCTGCTCTGAGCCCGACCAGGGGCTGCACCTAGGGATTGGGCCTGCCCTCTGCCACCCGGGAGCAGGCCTAAGCCAGCAGGTCGTTATCTCCCAAGGGGTCCCAGACTGTGAGAGGGCACAGGCCGGGCTGAGGGACCCCCCCTGCCCCCCAAGTGCACAAATTTTTGTGCACCGGGCCTCTAGTTCTATATAATAAGAGAGGGATATGCTAATTAGCCCAAATATGCTAATTAGTCATGACCAGTATGCAAATTGACTGTCACTCCAACACACAAGATGGTCATGTGGTCAAAGATGGCTGCCACAAGATGGCCACCACAAGATGGCCATCAGGGGAGGACACTTGGGAGTGACCGGGACTGCAGGGGAGGGCAGTTGTGAGAGACCAGACCTGCAGGGGAGGGCCATTGGGGGTGATTGGGCCGGTAGGGGAACAGTTAGGCATCAATCAGGCTGGCAGGAGAGTGGTTAGGGGGTGATCAGGCTGGCAGGCAGAAGTGGTTAGGGGCAATCAGGCAGGCAGGCAGGCGAGCGGTTGGGAGCCAGCAGTCCTGGATTGTGAGAGGGATGTCCACTGCCTGTTTAGGCGTTTAGGCCCTGTGGGATCAGGCCTAAACATGCAGTCAGACATACCTCGAGGGGTCCCAGATTGGAGAGGGTGCAGGCTGGGCAGAGGGACACCATCCCCCATGCACAAATTTTGTGCATCAGGCCTCTAGTAATAATAATATAAGCTTCTCCCTCAAGATTCTAGGAAAAGAAACCCTTGGGGCTAGTCATATCTGCTGTACCTAACAGAAACAAACTCAAAACTAGTCATATCTGCTGTGCCCAACAGAAACAAACTCAAAACTAGTCATATCTGCTGTGCCCAACAGAAACAAACTCAAAACTAGTCATATCTGCTGTGCCCAACAGAAACAAACTCAAAACTAGTCATATCTGCTGTGCCCAACAGAAACAAACTCAAAACTAGTCATATCTGCTGTGCCCAACAGAAACAAACTCAAAACTAGTCATATCTGCTGTGCCCAACAGAAACAAACTCAAAACTAGTCATATCTGCTGTGCCCAACAGAAACAAACTCAAAACTAGTCATATCTGCTGTGCCCAACAGAAACAAACTCAAAACTAGTCATATCTGCTGTGCCCAACAGAAACAAACTCAAAACTAGTCATATCTGCTGTGCCCAACAGAAACAAACTCAAAACTAGTCATATCTGCTGTGCCCAACAGAAACAAACTCAAAACTAGTCATATCTGCTGTGCCCAACAGAAACAAACTCAAAACTAGTCATATCTGCTGTGCCCAACAGAAACAAACTCAAAACTAGTCATATCTGCTGTGCCCAACAGAAACAAACTCAAAACTAGTCATATCTGCTGTGCCCAACAGAAACAAACTCAAAACTAGTCATATCTGCTGTGCCCAACAGAAACAAACTCAAAACTAGTCATATCTGCTGTACCTAACAGAAACAAACTCAAAACTAGTCATATCTGCTGTGCCCAACAGAAACAAACTCAAAACTAGTCATATCTGCTGTGCCCAACAGAAACAAATGCAATACTATTCTGGATGGACTATGCCTCAGTCCATGCTGTATAATATTGCAGGTAAAGCCCCACTGAAAATGAACCCACCGTCCAAAACTACACAAACAATATAATGAGTGTCCACTGAGTGGCAGTGTGGTGTGACCAGCATAGTGCAGGCTTTTTTTTATTGTTGTTAATCCTCACCCGAGGATATTTTTCCATTGATTTTTAGAGAGAGTGGAAGGGAGGAGTAGAGAGGGAGAGAAACATCAATGTAAGAGAGACACATCGATTGGTTGCTTCCCACAGCCAGGGCTGGGAATGCAGCCTGCAACCAAGGTACAAGCCCTTGACCGGAATCAAACCCGGGACCCTTCAGTCTGTGGGCTGACACTCTATCCACTGAGCCAACTCAGCTAAGACTGTAGGCTTTTTTTAAAAAATATATTTTTATTGATTTTTTACAGAGAAGAAGGGAGAGGGATAGAGAGTTAGAAACATCAATGAGAGAGATCAATCAGCTGCCTCCTGCACACCCCCCACGGGGGATGTGCCCGCAACCAAGGTACATGCCCTTGACCGGAATCGAACCTGGGACCCTTCAGTCCACAGGCCAACGCTCTATCCACTGAGCCAAACTGGTTCGGCAAGACTGTAGGCTTTTAATGCAGAGATACCAGGGTTCAAAACTGGCTGTGTCTAGTCAAAATAACTACTGTAATCTTCAGTTTCGTCATCTGTAAGATGAAGATGACACAATATTCATCACGGTACTTTTGTAAGGGTTAAATGAGAATAAAAACATGCAAAAACTCCTGGTATATAGTACCCAATTTTTAACTTTTTCATTTTAATGAATTTCTCTTGAGATTTAGTTTCAGGAGAAAACAGTTTCTCCTTACCAACTTTGTGCTTGTTTTAATTAGCTAATTAGAGCTATTTAACACAAGGACTTTCCCTTTTGCCTTGACCAACAAGAAACTTAAAACTAAACCTTATTGTTTCATCATCCCTATGCCCCTTAAAAATTTGAAATATAATATATGGATAATGAAGTGCAATATCTCAACTCTGTGTCTTTTAAGCAACTTTAAACTCTTTTTTGGAGGAATTACAGTGTAAATAAATAATGGAATGATGCCTTACAGTCATTTTCTCATTGTTTCAGACTTTGTCAAACTTCATTCAACTATCTCATCTCTGTAATTTTTCTGTTTAACCCAAGCTTGGAAATCTCTATTTGAAGAGTTCAAAAAGCAATATGACTCAGAATGATTCAATCTGTATTATGGTAGCAAATGAGCTTACACTTTCAAAGTTCATGGATGCTGATGCCAGGATATGGACCACATGATGAGGAATGTACCAGTGGGTAGTAGAAGTGACAAACTCATCAATGACATTTTTTTTTTCTCAGAGCAAAATGGAAGCTGCAGAGATAATTAAGTACTTGGTGTTCTCTTTCTCATTTTATAATGGTTCTTATTTTTTGTGGTTACGAAAAGCTGAGGATTAGTAATGGTGAGAATATCTCTTCTCTGTGTCCCTCACAAGTAGCTATTCTTTACCATAAAGACAAATAAGCAAAGACAACCAGAATGTACTTCTTAGAACAATGTATATCTGCTTTAAGAACTATTGCTGAATTGTCTGCTTAGTTTGCCCTTAGGGTTAATAATGGGTTAGTTGAGCCTTTATGTAGAAAGAGTCGGGCAAATAGAATACCAAACATATTGTGGATACTCAATAAAATACTATGGCTGTGAAATTCGCAAGAAAGAAAGCCAAGAGATGCATGCTGGCTTGAATTACAACAGGGTATTTCACCTCATCCTGAGATCGCCTGGATCTCAGTAAGACTAGACAGACTCTCTTTGATTCTGAACAAGAAAAAAATTTTTTTTCAAACCACATTCTTCTTCCTAATACTCTTCCTCCATTTCAACTCAGATTTTTTTTTTCTCTCTCCCTCTCTAAAGTCTAGACTAACTATGGCAGAGTCTGCAAAGTACTGTATTTGTTTAATTCACTGGGTGGCCTAACAATGCTAACTCTTGGAACACATAAAGATAAAGGGTCCACCAGTCCAGACCATTTCTTGACAATTTCTTGGAGGGAAATGAGCAAAATACAAATCAAAAGAACATCTGAAAATCCATCCTGTATAATAGAAAGCAAGAGATCTATAACTAAAGCAGTTGTTAGTTGGTGGACTCACTATGAACAATTTGGCTACATCTGGTAAAATTAGAGGAAGTATGGTGAGAATTCACATGTGTTGGAAATCCCAGCAGATCAAAGACTCTTAGCTTAACTCTTTCCTAGTAGATCTAAAAACATCTGCCACTCCACGACCCCCTCCCACCTCAAATGTCTTCCTCTCTAAATGTGCATGTTACGTTGAAAGGAGGAATTCCAAGAGCAGAGTATAATGATCTAACTTTTTGAGATGAAGGCTTTAGCAAAATTATTTTACTAGATAAATAATGCAGTTATCACATTACAAAAAATTTTTGGCCCATGGTCAAAAAGCAACCACAGATTTCAAAATCATTTAATAAATGTCAAATATTTCCTTTGGTTATTCCTATTCATAGACAATAATCAGCTTCATTCTTTAAATTTGGATCAAAAAAGTCTGTTTCCACACAGCCAAGACAAATGTCCTTGTTGGTTTGGAAAGGGCTTTCCTAGGACAAATGCTGTTATACCGGTAGGCCCCCGCCAACTACACAAGCATTTCTTCTTGAAGTAAAAGTCTTCTTCTCTGGTCTTCTCCTATGGTGTTCCTTCAGAGACACCAGGGATTAGAGGCCTAAATGAGAAAAACAAACAAACAACTTTATATAGAAAAATATTTTTATATCAAGATTGGAAAGAATTTCCTCTATATTTTATGCTTTTTATTATGGGAAAAATTTAACATATACAGAATTAGATAGAATAGTATAATGAACCCCCATTGCTCAGCTTTGACAATTACCAACTCATGGCCAATCTTGCACCAGCAACTCCCTCCTCATATTATTTTGAGGAAAATTTCACGCATTACACTATTTCATCTGTAAATATTTGAAACTGCATCTCTAAAAGAAAAGGGACTCTACCCAAAAAAAGACCTTAATATCATTATTACACTAAAAAAACTTTTATACTAATTACCTAAGCTGGTCAAATTGCTGGTCGGGAAGGATTTCTTGAAAGAAAGGAAGAAGTCTCTTGGGAAAGGAGGGAGAAGAAGCCAAGGAGAAGGAAAGGAAGAAAGGGAGGGGGGGGGGGCGGGAAAGAATAAATAAGACAAACCATAACTATAAAGCAAAAGGCACAGCTCTAAAGGAATAACTTGATGCATTCTACCACATAATTTTTTAACTTATTTATTTGAGATACCATAAACAAAATTAACAAATAGTCCAGAGAATGGAAGAAGATATTTGCAATGCATATAACAGGCAAATGGTGGTTATACTGAATATATAAAGAACTACACAAATAAGGAAAAGAAAAATAATCCTAAGAAAATTTTATAAAGTATGTGAACTGGCATAGCTAAGGATGGTCAATAGCACCAGTAATCAGGGAAGTGCAAATTAAAATCATAGTGAAATACCAGTTCACACAGTCAAACTGGTAAATATTAGAGCCAGACATATACTAGTGTTGGCAAAGAAGTGATCAATGGGGACACATCCACCACTGATATGAGAATAAATTCCCCTAATCTATATCAGGGACCCCTGTTATTTTCTCCATAAAGACAGGGACCATAAGCTTGAAAATACTGGATTTGATAGAAACAAGAGAAAAGAAAATTGATAATGGTAGATGCCATTATCAAAATTTTTTGAAAATGTACAGAAAAGGGAATCACAGAGTGAAGAGTTTGTCGGTGCTGTGGACTAACAGTGGACACTCAGAAGGACATCCAACCGCCAAAGCATCAGCCAATGATATATATCTGTGGAGAATGTCATATATGAAGTGAAATTAAATCCAGGGATACAATCAGATACAGAGAATGTAGATACAGAATAATGTGCAAGAAAAGGACTAAAAGATTGGTGGTTTTTGATGCTCAGTGAAATATGGAATTCAAAAGAATATCTTTGTTCTCATTTGGACTTGCTGTAATTGTTGTATAACTTTTGATTAGTGTACTTATCTTTATTAACACAACTATATACACATGATTTCATTTTTAAAACAATATTGTATTTAGGTATCTATTCATAGTTTATAGCCTGGCTGGCAAGGCTCAGCAGTTGAGCATTGACCTATGAACCAGGAGGTCACGAATAGATTCTCGGTCAGGGCATGTGCTCGGGTTACCGGCTCAACCCCAGTAGGCAGCCTGCAGGAGGCAGCTGATAAATGATTCTCTCTCATCATTGATGTTTCTGTCTCTCTCCCTCTGTCTTCCTCTCTGAAATCAATAAAAAATATTTTTTTAAAAAAATAGGTATATAAAGAAATTATTTTTTGTTCAATTACATGATATGTAATTTAATGTTATTGTATATGTCATGTCAGGATGAAGGTTAAAAGTGCTTCCCCAAACCACACTTTTAATGAAAACCTAAGATCACTGGGGCCTTTGTTAAAAAAAAAAAGTTTTCACCCTGGCTGGTTTTTCTCAGTGGTCAGAGCCAAATATACCTCTGTTGCAGGCTCCAGCCCCGACCCCAGTCAGGGCACATGCAGGAGGCAACCAATCGATGCTTTCTCATATCTATGTTTCTCTTTCTCTGTCTTTCCCCCATCCCTTTCACTCTCTGAAAAAAAGAAAAATCAATGGGAAAAAATATCCTCAGGTGAGGATTAACAAAACAAAAATTAAATAATACAGTTTTCTAGGCCGGCCAGTGTGCTTAGTGGTTGAGTGGTGGCCCGTGATCCAGGAGGTCACGCTTTGATTCCTCATCAGTGCACATACCTGGGTTTCGGGCTTGATCCCCAGTAGGATATGTGCAGGAGGTGGCCAATTGATGTTTCTCATCATTGTTTCTAGCTATACCTCTCCCTTCCTCTCTCCAAAAAATCACTAAAATACATTTTTAGAAAATGAAATAAAATAAAGTGTTCTAGGGCTCTCTATAAAAAAAAAAAAGCACAGAAAAAAATTTTAATGTTCAGAAATTTTTTTAAATTATGTACAGAAAACTAATACAAAAATCAAATCTTTGGCCCTAGCAGGTTTGGCTCAGTGGATAGAGCATTGGTCTGTGGACTGAAGGATCCTGGGTTTGAATCTGGAAAAGCGCACATGCCCGGGTTGCTGGCTCAATCCCCAGGAGAGGGTGTGTAGGAGGCAGGCAATCAATGATTCTCTCTCATCATTGATGTTTCTATCTCTCTCTCTCTCCCCTCTCTCTTCCTCTCTGAAATCAATAAAAAAATATTTTTTTTTAAAATCAAATCTTAGTTGTAACATCCACAAGGTAAAAAACGCGTACTACTAAAACTAGTTTTGGAAAATCAGAAAAGAAAATGGAGATTAAAAATGGCGGCAGCGTAAGTGGATGCTGCACGCACACACTCCCAGAAACAAACTGGAATTACAACTAAAATACAGAAAAATTTCCTGAATAATCAACAGAACACTTGCAGGAGAGTACCCTGATACCCAAGGACCGAAAGTGGAGGCCGCATGGAGACTGGTAGGAGAGGCGGAGGCACAAAAGGGCTGGCCAGACGCCCACAGACAGCAACCGAAGTTCCAGGGAGATATCTCAGCTGTGGGGGGTGGCCACTGAAAACTCTGGGGTCTAATCCCCAAGCTGGGGCCCCCCAGCAGAGAGCACCACAACTGAGAAGAGTACCCACATAACACATGGCTGTAAAAAGCAGCAGGAGTGCTGTCTGCCAGAGAACAAAGGCTGGAAATTCAGGTATCCTCTTAAAGGGCCAACACACAAAATTCCCTGTGGAGCCACCCACCTTGTGCTCCAGCAGAGGGAGGGTGGAGTGGACTGCAACTGTGTGAGCAGAAGCCAAGATTGGGATTCAGGAGTTAGAGCTCAGAAGGCAGACACCCCCACTTTCCTGTGCTGAGTCATTCCCTCACACTGAGAAGGTCATCTTTCCCACACAGACATTTGCCTTGCCTCAAGGGGAAGAGAGTTGACCCACCCTATTGTAAAACACCTTTCCTTAAGGCTACTTAAGAGACTAAAAATAACAATTAGCCTCCAGGCAGAAGCAACTACCCCATCCTGTTTTAAAAAAAACTCTGGCCAGCCCTAACCGGTTTGGCTCAGTGGATAGAGTGCCGGCCTGCAGACTGAAGGGTCCCAGGTTCAATTCTGGTCAAGGGCATGTACCTTGGTTGCAGGCACATCCCCAGTAGGGGGTGTGTAGGAGGCAGCTGATCGATGTTTCTCTCTTATCGATGTTTCTAACTCTCTATCCCTCTCCCTTCTTCTCTGTAAAAAAATAAATAAAATATATTAAAAAAAAAAAAAAAAAAACTCTGGCCACAACTGAGGACAATTTCCTGGGGGCAATTCAAGTCGGAATCCTATCAATCTGTAAGCAGAGGTGGTCTCTGGAGGATGTGAGTCTTTGCCTGACCTAATTAGTCAGAAACAGCATTTGACACTATTCTCTACTAGAGATTGAGAGACATAGAGGATCTACCTAATACATAGTCACAAACCCAAACAGACAGCCAAAATGAGGAGACAAAGAAACAAACCCCAAATGAAAGAACAAGAGATTTCTCCAGCAGAAGAGATAAATGAAGCAGAGATAACAGAGTTCAGAGTAATAATGGTAAAGATGTTCAACTGCATAAATAAAGATATAGTAACTATGAAAAAACAACAGTTGGAAATAAAGAACGACATCCTATCTAATAAAAGAGAAACATGGTGATTAGCCGTAACTTTGCTACCGTTCCCATTGGCTAATCAGGATGATATGCAAATTAACTGCCAACCAAGATGGCGGCCGGCAGCCAGGCAACTGATGGGAACAGGAGACTTGCTTGCTCCAGTGACGGAGGAAGCCAATGTTCCCCGCCTGCCGCTGCTGGGCTCTGAGCTGCTCTCTAAGAAACATTGATACAAATATAGAAGCTAAACAAAACCCCAGAAACCTGCTTTCAGTCAGCCGGGATCTCAGAGCTGGAGTCACAACAAAGTTTCAAATACAGAAGGTAAACAAAGCCAGAAACCTGCTTTCAGCAGCTGAGGTCTCACAGCTAAAGCCGGGTCTCAGCTTCAGTGACAGCCATAGAAGGTAAATAAATCCAAGAATAAAAAAAAAAAAAAGGAAAAAAGAAAGGAGCGGTTGGGAGCTTCAGTCACCCGCCAGCCTGAAAACGGCCCTCAGCCCCTCACCCAGACTGGCCAGGCACCCCAGTGGGGACCCCCACCATGAAGGGTGTGTGACCAGCTGCAAACAGCCATCATCCCCTCATCCAGGCTGGCCAGGCACCCCAGTGGGGACCGCCACCCTGATCCAGGACACCCTTCAGGGCAAACCAGCCGGCCCCCACCTGTGCACCAGGCCTCTATCCTATATAGTAAAAGGGTAATATGCCTCCCAGCACTGGGATCAGCGGAGCAGCGAGGCCTCCCAGCACCGGGATCAGCTGAGCAGCAAGGCCTCACTGCCCCGGTGTCACGCAGAGCAGCGAGGCCTCCTAGCACTGGGATCAGCAGAGCCACGAGGCCTTCTGGCCCCTGGAGCAGCGTGACAGGGGGCAGCACCCAAACCCCCTGATAGCCCTGTGGCTCTGTGTGTGACAGGGGGTGGGGCCACAACCTCCCTATCCACCCTGCTCTGTTCGTGAAAGGGGAAGGCGCCCCAACCCCCTGATCGGCCTGCTCTGTGTGTGACGGGGTGGAGCCGCAACCTCCCCATCGGCCCTGCCCTGAGTGTGACAGGGGGGAGTGCCCCAACCCCCCAATCGGCCCTACCCTGAGTGTGATTGAGGGTGGCATCACAACCTCCTGATTGGCCTTGCTCTGTGCATGATAGGGGGGAGCTCCCTAACCCCCTGATCGGCCCTGCTCTGTGTGTGACAGGGTACAGAGCCCCAACCCCCCTGATGGGCCCTGCTCTCTGCGTGACAGGGGGCAGCGCCCCAACCTCCTGATCAGCCAGCTCTGTGAGTGACAGGGGGTGGCGCCGCAACCTCCCCATTGACCCTGCCTTGAGTGTGACAGGGGGCAGCGCTCCAACTCCCCAATCAGCCCTGCTCTGAGCCCGACCAGGGGCTGCACCCAGGGATTGGGCCTGCCCTCTGCCACCCGGGAGTGGGCCTAAGCCAGCAGGTCATTATCTCCTGAGGGGTCCCAGACTGCAAGAGGGCACAAGTGGGGCTTAGGGACACCCCCCCACCAGTGCACAAATTTTTGTGCACCGTGCCTCTAGTCCTATCTAATAAAAGAGAAACATGGTAATTAGCGTACGACCGCTACCCTTCCCATTGGCTAATCAGGGCACTATGCAAATTAACTGCCAGCCAAGATGGCGGCTGGCAGCCAGGCAGCTTCAAACTAACATGAGGCTTGCTTGCTTCAGTGACGGAGGACTCCAACATTCCCCGCCTGCGGCTGCAACCCTAAGCAACTATGTAACAAATATAGAAGCTAAACAAAACCCCAGAAACCTGCTTTAGTCTGCCGGATAGCAACATTGTAAGCAAAGGCCAGAAACCTACTTTCAGCAGCGGAGGCCTAGGAGCTGGAGCCAAGCCTCAAAGCTAAAGTTGGCCCAGAATAAAAAAAAAAAAAAAAGAAAAAAAGGAGCAGTTGGGAGCTTCAGGCACCCCCAGCCTAAAAACAGCCCTCAGCCCCAGACTGGCCAGGCACCCCAGTGGGGGCCCCCACCCTGAAGGGTGTGTGACCAGCTGCAAACAGCCATCATCCCCTCACCCAGGCTGGCCAGGCACCCCAGTGGGGACCCCCACCCTGAAGGATGTGTGACCAGCTGCAAATAGCCATCATCCCCTCACCCAGGCTGGCCAGGCACCCCAGTGGGGACCCCCATCCTGATCCAGAACACCCTTCAGGGCAAACCAGCTGGCACCCACCCGTGCACCAGGCCTCTACCCTATATAGTAAAAGGGTAATATGCCTCCCAGCACCAGGATCAGCAGAGCTATGAGGCCTCCCAGCACCGGGATCAGCATGACAGGGGGCAGCGCCCAAACCCCCTGATCGCCCTGCAGCTCTGTGACAAGGGGCGGGGCCACAACCTCCCTATCCGCCCTGCTCTGTTCTTGACAGGGGAAGGCGTCCCAACCCCCTGATCAGCCCTGCTCTGTGCCTGATAGGGGGGAGCTTCCCAACCCTCTGATCGCCCTGCGGCTCTGTGTGACAGGGTGCAGTGCCCCAACCTCCTGATCGGCCCTGCTCTGTGTGTGACAGGGTGCGGCGCCCCAACCCCCTCCCCCCCCCCACTGGGCCCTGCTCTGTATGTGACGGTGTAGAGCCATAACCTCACCATCGGCCCTGCCCTGAGTGTGACAGTGGCGGCGCCCCAACCCCCTGATCGGCCCTGCTCTTGGGTGATAGAGGGCGGTGCCCCAACCCCCTGATGGGCCCTGCTCTGTGCATGACAGGGGCAGTGCCCCAACCCCCTGATTGGCCCTGCTCTGTGCGTGACAGGGGGTGGCGCCGCAACCTCCCCATCGACCCTGCCTTGAGTGTGACAGGGGACGGTGCCCCAACCCCCCAATCGGCCCTACCCTGAGCGTGACTGAGGATGGCATCACAACCTCCCGATCGATCGCCCTGCTCTGTGCATGACAGGGGGCGGTGCCCCAACTCCCCAATCGACCCTGCTCTGAGCCCGACCAGGGGCTGCACCTAGGGATTGGGCCTGCCCTCTGCCACCCCGGAGCAGGCCTAAGCCAGCAGGGCGTTATCTCCCGAGGGGTCCCAGACTGCGAGAGTGCACAGGCCGGGCTGAGGGACCCCCCTCCCCACCGAGTGCACAAATTTTTGTGCACTGGGCCTCTAGTAATAATAATAAAAGGCTAATATGCAAATTGACTGAACAGCAGAATGGCCGGTTGCTGTGATGTGCACTGGCCACCATGGGGCTGATGCTCAATGCAGGAGCTGCCCTCTGGTGGTCAGTGCACTTCCGTATGGGGAGTGCCACTCAGCCAGAAGATGGCTCATGGCTGGCCAGTGCAGAGGTGGTGGCAGGAGCCTCTCCCACCTCCGTGACAGGACTAAGAATGTCCAACTAACGGTTTAGACCTGATCCCTTGGGGGCCTAAGCCTTTAGTTGGACATCCCCTGAGGGCTCCCTGGCTGCCAGAAGGATGTCTGACTGCAAGCTTAGGCCTGATCCCCCGGGGAGTGGGCCTAAGTCAACAGGTGGACATCCCCCAAGGGGTCCTGGACTGCAGATGGGCGCAGGCTGGGCTGAGGGGACCCCCCCCAAGTGCACAAATTTTTGTGCACTGGGCCTCTAGTCCTATATAATAAAAGAGAAACATGCAAATTAGCCATCCCTCTGCTACGCTCAAGCCATGCCCACCAGCCAATCAGCATGATATGCAAATTAACCTAACAAAGATGGCGGTGGCCACGGAGCTGAAGGCTTGGGTTGCCCCAGTGACTGACAGAAGAAGCCAAATTTCCCGCCTGCTCTGGCCTCCAGTGAAGGAGTGGCTAGGGGCCTGGGTCGCCAGGAGTGGGGTGGAAACTACGCAGCCGGGAGCAGGGCGCTGGGCAGTCGGGAGCGGGGCAGGAACTTCCCAGGGTGGGTGCCAGGCAGCCGGGAGCAGGCTGGTAACTTCTGCCGCATTGCCATGGTGACACGGCAGAAGTTCCCACCCCATAGCCACTTGCTCATTCACTTACTTGCACATTCATTCACTCATTCACTTACTCACTCACTCATTATTCACTCACTCAGTCAGCAAACACTCCCAGGTCCCTGGCACCAGGCCAGGCACTGAAGGTGAAACAGGATAAGACAGAACTATGTCCTCAAGATGTTAGTAATTCAGTAGGGCGAAGCAGGCACATGAACGAGGCAGTTGTATGCACAGACACATTGTACTGGGTTCGGTGAGGGCTGTAACTAATGCTGACTTTGTTCTCTTGATAAAATGGGGCCTCAGGAGCCAGGCCTCCCCAAGCCTGTAGGCCGGCACGTAGGCCCGGAGCGGCCAGGGTCCGGGAACATGACAGAGGGTGCAGGTCGGGCTGAGGGATCTGCCTCCCCACCCCTGTGCACGAATTTCGTGCACCAGGCCCCTAGTAGTACAAATAAAGAACACATTGGAAGGAATAGACAGCAGATTAGGGGAAGCTGAGGATCGAATCAGTGAATTAGAAGACAGGGTTGAAAAAATCAATCAGAGAACCAAAAAGAAAAAACAATTAAAAAACAGGAGGACAGCTTAAGGGAGCTGTGGGACAATGTGAAACAATATTAGAATAGCAGATGTACCAGAAGAGGCAGAAAGGGAGAGAGGGATAGACAACATGTTTAAAGAAAAAATGGCAGAAACTTCCCTAACTTGTAAAGAAAAAAGTCACACAAGTTCAGGAGTCACAGAGAACCCCAAACAAGAAGAATCCAACAGGCCCACGCCCAGACACATCATAATTAAAACGCCAAAAAGTAAGGACAAATAGAGAATATTAAAGGCAGCAAGAGAAAAGCAAACTGTCACCTACAAAGGAGTCCCATAAGGCTGACATCTGATTTCTCATCAGAAACTCTACAGGCCAGAAGGGAATGGTATGAAGTACTCAAGGATCTGAGTGTGATGGTGTAGAGTCCATGAGTCAAATTAAGGATCTGAAACCAAGATTACTATCCGGCAAGGCTATCATTCAAAAAAGACGGTCAAATAAAGAGCTTCCCAGACAAAAAATGGCTAAAGGAGTACATCACCACCAAGCCAGCATTACAAGAAATGCTAAAGGGACTGCTATGATAAGAAGAAACAGAGAGAAACCTAGGCATACAGAATTAAAATGGCAATAAATAAGTACCTATTATTAATAACCTTAAATGTAAATGGATTAAATGCTCCAATCAAAAGGCATAAGGTAGCTGAATGGATACAAAAACATGACCCAACTATATGTTGTCTACAAGAGACCCATCTCAAAACAAAAGACACGCACAGAACGAGAGTGAAGGGATGGAAAAAAAATTTCCATGCAAATGGAAAAGAAAAAAAGCTGGAGTAGCAATACTCATATGCGACAAAATAAACTTCAAAATGAAGGCCATCACAAGAGACAACAAAGGCCACTACATAATACTAAAGGGATCGATCCAACAAGAGGATAGCACCCTGGAAGGGAAGGAGGAATGTGGAGTGAATGCTGATGGATATGGGATGTTCTTTTGGGAGTGATAAAATATTCTAAAATTGGTAATGGTTGCATAATTGTGAATATCTTAAAAATATTGAATGGTACACTTTAAAGGGGTGACTTTCATGGTATGTGAATACTATCTCAATATAGCTATTATTAAAAATACACATTTGAAAAATCTTGACTGGCCTTCTCTTATTCATGTCTGTTAATACATAGTTTTCACGTTACATTTTCCATGTCTGTATAATTTCTGTCTATGGTTTAAAACCCTACATCTTTTATAATAAAGCACGCTAAACAAAGGATTTCCACCTTAAATAAATTACTAGGAGGTTGCTTTTCTCAGATGCTGTTTTTGTATATGGTTTGGGTAATTTAGGTAACCAGCTGCTACTTATTATCATGATTGAATTAATATCACAAGTAACTGATAGTGGATCTGATAAATGTGTCTGTGAGCTAATGAACTGAAACAGGTATTTATAGATATAGAATTTGAAACTATTTAAACTACATTTCACTATTTACTCCATGTCACTGTTGCTATCCTCTAGCTCATTACCTCTTCACGTGACATAGACTGCTAAATTCCTTTATTGTGAGGTCATATTCCTAAATTAAAAAGCATTAGAGATGAGACATGTAAAACCCAAAATGAGTTTTGTGGCTCAGAGAGTGAGTCACAGAATTAGACTTCAACACATCTCCCATTACATTTCTTTCTTTTTATTAGAGAGAGAGAGAGAGAGAGAGAGAGAGAGAGAGAGAGAGACAGACAGACATTGATTTGTGGTTGCTTCTTGTACGTGCCCTGACTGGGGATCTTACCTGAAACCTTGGTGCATAGGGAGGACACTCTGACCAACGGAGCTACCCAGCCAGGGCCCATTACATTTATTTCCTAGTTATAAGCTCAAATTTGAATTTAGAAAAGTACATGATGTGACTCCTTACCGGTCTTTTAGCTCGGGCGTGGGGTAGGAGGGATGTGTCAGAATAAAGGAGGCAGGTGGGTAGAAAGGTACATTTTGAAGTTGTGAGTGTCTTCATGCTTACATTTGTCTTTGTCAGGAAGTGGCTGTGGGAGCTGAGAGTGATGTGTCTTGACAATGAGTGGGGCTCAAACAGAATTTTTCGGCATAACCTTCCAAATGTATTGTTTTAGATGGCACCTGAAAAAATGATCTTAAACTTTTACATGCCACAGAACTCTATCAAGGTCGTTTCTCGGGAGAATATACATTAGGAGGTATTCACTTTTCCAATTTTCTAAGGACTCTTGAGTAAACTAACTTTAGCTGAGTCTTACAAATCAATACAATGAGGCTTGGGATGCTACATGACTGTGGCCTGTAAGAGTAAAAGCATGCTCTCGCCTTCATTCACTCTGCACTGGAGGTAACAACAGCCCTTGGGTTCCTATTCCTGTGCTGGAAGCTTTACATACACTGTCTCACTTGATCCTCACCATGATCCCAAGAGGGAGGAGGTAACATAATCCATTTTATACACGAGGAAAAACCCTTAGCGCAGTTAAGTAAATGACACTACTGTGTCAGAGCTGAGATTCCATTCAGATCCAGCCTCTTTTTTTTTTTTTTAATTGATTTCAGAAAGGAAAGGAGAGGGAGAGAGACAGAAACATCAATAATGAGAGAGAATCATTGATCAGCTGCCTCCTGCACGCCCCCACTGGAGAGCAACCCAGGCATGTGCTCTGACCCCTACCCGGGAATCGAACTGTGACTTCCTGGTTCATAAGTCCGTGCTCAACCACTGAGCCATGGCAACCAGACTAGATCCATCCTCTTTGAGGTTACTCTCATTTGGTTCCTAATGGTTGTTTCTAACTGCCATCCCTGTGTCCAGCAAAGGGAAAATTAGAGCTTAGATGTGTGTTCTAGTACTGAATTGTTCAGGATCATACCTGTTCATTGTTTGTTTGGGCTTGAAATTGCTAAAGAGAACATCTGTGGTGTGGTAGGAAAAATAATGGCCCCCAAAAGATGTCCCTATCCTAAACCCCAGAACCCAGAACATAAGGATTAATATAATGATTTTGAGATGAGATATTTAGAATTACCCAGGGGTCCCAACCAATCACAGTAGTCATTAAAAGTGGAGGAGGGAGGCAGGAGAGAGTCAGAGACAGGATGACTAAAGCAGATGTGAGGGTGGCGCAATTGCTGTCTGGGAGCCACAAACCAAGGTACATGGCAGCCTCTAAGCTGGAAAAGGCAAGAAAACAGATTCTCCTCTACTGTCTCCAAAAGCAACGAACTGCTGCCAATAGCCTTGATTTTAGCCCCATAAGAATCATTTCTGACTTCTGGCCTCCAAAAATTGTAAGACAATAAGTTTGTGTTGTTTTTAAGCCACTAAATGTGTGGTGATTCGTTATAGCAGCCACGGGAAACTAATATAGATGATATTTAACATTCAGATCCTTCCACGACACAGGGGCCACAATTCATGCAGCAATGCTTCATAATGCTGTCCCTTTACCACGGAAGCGGTGGTAGGTGTTATAAATCACAGGTATGAAGAGAAGGAGTTGCTACTGCCCCTGAGGTTCTAAGGGCCAGCCTCACAAGGACATGTAGAAAGGCCCCACAGTCTTCAGGAGCTTCCTTTTTGTTCTCTTAATAGCACTGAAGCATCTTAAATTCATTATTTCATCATCTACTGAGCACCTACTACGTTCCAGGTTCCAGAAATTCGAAGGTGAGTAGGACTCAGATTCATAAGGAGCTTGCAGTCTAGCAGGGTGGCAGAACACATAAACAAGTTATTTCAAGGCAGCAAGATATCTGCAAAGACAAAAATATCTTCCAGAAAAGAATCCTAGAGCATGGGAGATGAACTCTGCTTAGGGAAGGTGAAAGGAGCAGGGAGGTTTGGGGAGGGGTTGATGTCACAACTGGGGGTGTCTACCATCTTCGGAATCCCCAGCTTTGGTGGGAGAGGTTCTGACACCTAATCTAGGGGCCCCTAGATCTAGTTTCTGTGAGGGCTGTGGCCTCTGTGGAATCTCTTTGCTGCAAATTTAAAGGCTGAGAAGAGAGGGAGTCCCTGAGAGGAAGAGTACAGGAAGGAGAATTGCTGATACCCACACACAGCAGGTGCTTGGAGCCATTCTCCATGATTTCCATGGAATTTCAAAAGAGAGAGCCTTGCTGGCGTGGCACAGTGGTTGAGCATCAACCTAAGAATCAGGAGGTTGGGGTTCGATACCTAGGAGCCAGGAGGTTGGGGTTCGATTCCCGATCAGGGCACATGCCCAGGTTGTGAGCTTGATCCCCAGTAAGGGGGGGCGGGTGCAGGAGGCAGCTGATCAATGGTTCTCTCATCATTAATGTTTCTATCTCTACCCCTCTTTTCCTCTCTGAAATCAATAAAAAATATATTTTTTTAAAAAGAGAGAAAGTGAAAGGTTTCATAAACTATAATGTACCAGCTAGATGTTAAAGTATTATTATCTACTTGCTTGGGATTCATGCTTAGATATTGGGAAATTTTTTCTCAATTTTTTGTCTCTAAACTAAGTCATTCTTCCTCTTAAGAAAATAAACACAACAATGGACATAAAAACTAGACCTATGTTTCCTGAGCAATACTTAAGCATGCTCCATTTAAATTATGTTGATTTTGGATACAAGAATTTATCATTTTATACAGACTAGAACAGCCGTGGGCAAACTACGGCCCGCGGGCTTGAAATGAATAAAACTAAAAAAAAAAGACCGTACCCTTTTATGTAATGATGTTTACTTTGAATTTATATTAGTTCACACAAACACTCCATCCATGCTTTTGTTCCGGCCCTCGGGTCCAGCTTAAGAACCCATTGTGGCCCTCGAGTCAAAAAGTTTGCCCACCCCTGGGTTAGACAGTGATTTTCCACCTGTTTATCATTTTGTTCTTTCGGAGTCAATCAACTGGGTAACCCCTAGAGCAGTAGTTCTCAACCTGTGGGTCGGGACCCCTTTGGGGGTCCAACGACCCTTTCACAGGGGTCGCCTAAGACCCTCGGAAAACACATATATAATTACCTACTGTTTTTGTGATTAATCACTATTATGTTCAATTTATAAGAATGAAAATGCATCCTGCATATCAGATATTTACATGACGATTCATAACAGTAGCGAAATTACAGTTATGAAGTAGCAAGGAAAATAATTTTATGGTTGGGGTCACCACAACATGAGGAACTGCATTAAAGGGTCGCGGCATTAGGAAGGTTGAGAACCACTGCTTCAGACAGTGATTTTCCACGTGTTTATCATGTTGTGTTTTCCGGAGTCATTGGATCAACTGGGTAACCCCTAGTGTTTCCCTCATCTAACTGGAGGAAGATCTGACAGTTCACCGGGTCTCGCATGGGGGGGCTTTCCAAAATGACCCCAAGAGTTGGAATCCAGCCCCTTTGCAGGGAAGCCCCGGCGGAGAGAAGACTCCTCCGTGCGTCACCGCCTCACGCGCAGCCGACCCGGGCGCAGCGCCCCGCGGAGGCAGCGCGGAGACGCCCCTCGGGAGCCGCGCTCCGGCCGGGCGGTACCCCGGAAAGGAGGCGGCTCCGCGGCGCAGGCCCGCCGGCGCGCGCCGGGGTCAGGTCGAGGACGCGGGCGGGGCGGAGGCGGAAGGGCCGGCCGGGGCGTGCCCACGTGACCGCCCGCCCGCGCCGCAGCCCCCCAGCCGCCGCCGCCGCCGCCTCTCGGGCTGCAGCTCCCGGCGTGCCCCGCACTCGCCGCTCCCCGCCCCGCCTCCTCCTCCTCCTCCTCCTCCGCCTCCCTGTGCCGCCGAGCCGGAGCCCAGCCGCGCAGCCACAGCCGCGGGCACTATGGTAAGGCGGGCGCG
The DNA here is from genome assembly GCF_963259705.1 of Myotis daubentonii. Classification (NCBI taxonomy): domain Eukaryota; kingdom Metazoa; phylum Chordata; class Mammalia; order Chiroptera; family Vespertilionidae; genus Myotis; species Myotis daubentonii. The sequence goes on along the minus strand of NC_081840.1, from coordinate 89,013,679 downwards.
CCGGCCCGGGGCCGGGGGCCGGGGCGGGGGGTCGGGGCCGGGCGCGGCGAGCCTGGGAGGAGACCGCCATTTTAACCTGATTTTGGCCTCAAAGGTGGTTGCTCCTGCGCTGCGCCCCGCTGCTGGGTCTCCGCCGGCCTGCCTTCCCGCCGCCAGGCTGGGCCCTGCCGCTCCTCGGATTCCTGGGGCGGGCGGGCCGGGGCGCGGGCGCGGGCGCGGCGGGGGGCCTACGCCGGCGGCGGGGGCGGGGGCGGCGGCGCGGCTCCGGGAGCGGGGACCCGCGCGGGCGTGGCTGCGGAGCTGCCCCGCGCGCGCCGCGTTTGCCCTTCGCTGCCCGGTTTGGGTTAACGCGCGCGATCTAACATCGGTACGTGCTCCGACGCCCTTGCCGCGGGGTTTCGGTGAGGGGCTGGGCGGCCCGGGGAGGCTCGGGAGGGGGGTAAAGGTCTCTCAAAACGCTTTCCCGGGTGAAAAGCCTTTGCACCAGACCCGTTAGGTCGGTGTCTGCATTTGCGCTGCGAGGCGGTTACGTTGAAGCTGTGGGCGGTTTGGAGTTCACACTTGATTCTCTTTCCTTATGAGGAAACGGCACTGGCTAGAGGACTTTAAAGAAAAAAAATAGTAGAAGCATTAACTGAAATCCAAGTGTGTTTTTTTAAGGCCTGCAGAGTTGACACAATACAGAAGGTATTTTTGCTGCTGCTCCCGAAGCTCTGACATCACCCAGTGAAAGAGGAAACATTTCAGGGATGGGACAGCCTGTATTTGTCCCTTTCCCTCAACCTCCCATTCACTCCAACCAGCAAACCACCTTTAAAAGGATGGGTGGGGCAGGATGAGTGAGAATCCTGAGATGCATTAATATGCTGGCACTTAAAATGTGGCAAATATGATCGGGCTGCTTGCACGGGAAGGTGCGATTTTTGATGTCCAGACGAAAGTGAATCCTCTCCAGACAAATAGTAATTTTGGTTAAACCAAAATACTTGTTCTGATTTACTGTTCTTTTTTTATTATTATTTATTTTTAGGCTTCTGGAGTCACAGTGAATGATGAAGTCATCAAAGTTTTTAATGATATGAAAGTAAGGAAATCGTCTACACAAGAAGAGATCAAAAAAAGAAAGAAAGCGGTTCTCTTCTGTTTAAGCGATGACAAAAGACAAATAATTGTAGAGGAAGCAAAGCAGATCTTGGTGGGTGACATTGGTGATACTGTAGAGGACCCCTACACATCTTTTGTGAAGTTGCTACCTCTGAATGATTGCCGATATGCTTTGTACGATGCCACATACGAAACAAAAGAGTCTAAGAAAGAAGACCTAGTATTTATATTCTGGTGTGTAAAAACAAAAGAAAAAAGCACTTTTAAAATGCAAGGATTGTTATTAACATAGTCAGTTTTGCCTTTGTTTTTCTTTTAAGTGGTGGTCAACAGTTTTTTTTTTTTTCTTCTGTAGGGCTCCTGAAAGTGCACCTTTAAAAAGCAAGATGATTTATGCTAGCTCTAAAGATGCCATTAAGAAGAAATTTACAGGTACAAACATGGAATATTTTGTGCAGAGGAATTACTCTTTTTTACTTATAATAAGGTAATGGGATACATTTTTTTTTTTTCTTTTTAGGTATTAAACATGAGTGGCAAGTAAATGGCTTGGATGACATAAAGGACCGTTCAACACTTGGAGAGAAATTGGGAGGCAACGTAGTCGTTTCACTTGAAGGAAAACCCTTATAAAATGACAGTCAAGTGCCATGTGGATCTTAAGGAGCTTCCATTTCTCCAGCTCAGTCAATTGGGATAGTATTAGGTTTTTGTTTTTCTCCTCTTCCCACTGGGTCCTTCCAACACAATGGATGAAGGAAATATCATTCATGTAAGCAGCCTATCAGTGATTGCCATTAGACTGTTTAATACTGTTACTTTGATGTAGAACCCAAGGAATGCCTTCCCATGACATTATAGCCAAAACAACTGGTTACATGCCTCCCTTGCAGCAAGCACTACACTGAATGTGATTGTCAATGTGAATAGCTTAGAGTACTGCAAAGGGTAAGCTAATTGAATGCCTTGAAAGTATTATCCACTGGTCAGATGGTAAACTTTATTCAGTATTATTTATCGTTGCATTTGATTGCAGTTCTATGAGGCTCCAGCATTCATACACCTCGCCTGCCTTGGCAAGCCTGTTTTTGTGACATGGCAGCACGGATATAACACTATGCATTGAGAGCACTTTTTTTTTGTATTGAGTTTAACTTCCCACCCTCAAAAGGAATGCCAATTAAGTTGTGTTAACTGTGTCATCAACTTACCCAAGTAAGTCAGTGTTCATTCCTGTTACCTGCATATCTTCTGAAAAGAAGTAGCTGTTATTAATGCCTTTTTGTTTTCCATTGAGTGTACACTACTGATTAAGTGTAGGTAGGAGTTTTATGTTTACCATGTAAGTCTTGGCAACACTAAAGATACTTTATCAGTCATGATGGCAATTTCTGTATAAAAGAGCCTTAAATGGAACGTTGTTTTTGAGATCAAACTCCCCACCCTCACAAAAATGGCCACTTTGCAATAAAAATTGTGGCATGTTACGGAACGTTGCCTTGTTTTCCTTGGACATTTTGCAAATGTTATGTGAAGCAAACAGCTATTATTAATCTCGGCATTGGTCATTTAAGAATTTTTTCGTACGACATTCATGCATGGTATTTTCCAGTTTTGTTGGGTTTATTTGGTTTAAAACGATATACTATCCTAAAGCCAACTAATATAAAAAATATTGGAGGGATACTTTTATAAGCATTAGTTTATTTCCTTATGAATTAATATGGAAATCAGAAATACTTTTTTTTTTTTTTGCACTTTGACATAAATACTCTCCAGTACCTGATTTGTTCTTTGAATAAATTAGGGTATTATTTTTTAATTCACGTTTACATTTTTAAGTAGTTAAGTAGTATAAGTAGTAGAAGCAGGAAGCTCTTATTGTGTATTTGATCATAATAAAAATAATTTGTAAAATGTCCACAAGTTTAATAATACTTCTCATAGTTAGAGACTTTTATTTTAGCTACTATTTCTTAATATATTTTACAAATTGGAAAAAAAATAATTGATGTAACAGTTTTAAACATTAGGAGTGGGGTTTGGCTGTGGTCCAGACTGCTCTCCTTATAGAGAATTTGATCTGCTCAGTGTGAGCAGTTTGCTGTTAGCCAGAGCTATTTATGGCATACACATGCTTTTGTATCTTGTCATAGTTATCCACAAATGGCAAAACTGGACTGGATTCTACTGGTATGCAAAACAGGCATGCTAGTAAGCAGTCAGTGGTGGCTGAGAAGAGAACTTAACCCCATAGCTCTGAAGAATGCTCTTATCACAAAACAGGAAATGAAAAATCTCCCCTTTTTAATGTGTACAAGTAATTTGAATATGTTAATTAGATATTTTACCATATTTTCAAAAGATTTTTTAGTTGGAAACAAATAGAAGTTAAATGTCTGGGCTTCCATTTAAAATTATATGAATGGCTTGGGATCTTTTGCACTGAGCGATTTTATTTCAGGCTTCCAGCTGTCCCTGTGAATTACCCTGAACATTCTGATAGCTTTTTGGTAAGGCCAAACTCCTCTAAGTAAAGCAGGAAGATACTGACATATACAAAACCATATGTGTAATTGATACTTGTACCTTGGAATTTTCCTCATTTTTCTAAGAAATAAGGAACTTTATATAAGTTATGTAGTATCTTTTGGTTTTTTATAGCTGATTTCTCAATTTTCGTATATGCCTCTTTAATTATATAATTTCAGAGATTAAATATTGCTTCAACTGTGGTACTTTGATTTGTTAGATCAACAGAACTGATTTTACTATTAAGTTCATCTGTGAAATACATCTTTGTGCATAAAGCCAAACATACTGATAAAATTAATGGTTCACATGTTATTTGAGACTAATTTGACATTTGATACCATTTTATTTTACAATCATTTACAATGAAACAATGTTCCAGTTAGCTTTAAAAGGTATACGGTGCTAATTAGTAAAATATTGAGGATAATATTTTACTGCTAGCTTGCAAAATTATAAGTGTTAAAAAATAAAATATATGAAAATATATAAAGCTGTTGAGATGTGTTTACTTCAGAACATTAAAATTTTTAAAACTAATATTGTAAATCAGAGAGGCACCATTATCTTGAGCCTTTTTTAGGATTTTAGTTGATTGTACTTTCTCATTTAGAGATAATTATTTTCTTTGAAAACAGTGTTGTAGCAATTAATTTTAATATTGTCAGACAAATGGGAACAGTTGGCATGTATCCCAAACTGGCTATCAGCTGTTGTTTTCCATCATTATGTAATGTGGCCAGCATCGTGTATTTAATGTACCTTTTCAAATTGGAAGAAAAGCCTTTTGTTCAGTTTGGAGTTTCTCTGATATAGGTCCTTTGTAGCAACTAATTTATGGAATCTGGCAGATGAGCTTTGGAAGAAAACAGTTTTAAAAGTGTTTCCTTGTTAAGAAATAATCTCAGCAGTGGTAAATCATAGAGGAGTTGGAAGCACCTTTCATTACATTTGCCACTCTGAAAAAATAATCTGGTTCTGCTTTTTATAGGTCCTGTTTTTGCTTTCAAATTTAATACTTTGAGATCCAAAACAAATATGATTATTCTTTTTTCAGTGGACATTATTGCTATGAGAGAAATGTAGGCAGGCTCCAGTGATTATTGCTTATCAGACAGCATGAATTTATAGAATAGATACTCTGTTTTGTTTCAACCAAGAGGAAGTCTGAGGCCTTTCTTTTGCTCTTAAGCATTGAAGTAATTGCTTTCTTTCCATGTAGAATTGGGAGTCATCCCTCCACTTCAATTTCTTGTCATAAAGCATTTAGGCAAATTAATCTCTTTGAGCTTCAGTTTCTTCCTACTATGAGAATGTGACTATCTGTCTACCATACCTGGTTGCTGAGGATTAAATATGGCAAAGCCTTTTACAAAACAGGAAAAGGCTATGAAGATGTAATAATCTATTCATTCTAAATGAGTGTAGTTAAGTAGGTTAAAAAAACATGTTAAAAATAAGAATTACAGCCCTAGCCAGTTTGGCTCAGTGGATGGAGCGTCGGCCTGCGGACTGAAGGGTCCCGGGTTCGATTCCGGTCAAGGGCATGTCTGATCAATGTTTCTCTCCCATCAATATTTATAACTATCCCTCTCCCTTCCTCTCTGTAAAAAAAAATCAACAAAATATATTTTTAAAAAAATAAGAATTACAGTCCTAGCCGGTTTGGCTCAGTGGACAGAGTGTCAGTCTGAGGACTGAAGGGTCCCGGGTTCATGTCAAGGGCACATCTGTTGCAGGCTCGACGCCCAACCCTGGTTGGGGTGTCTGTGGGAGGCAACCAATTGATGAATGTTGCTCTCTCTGTCTCTCCTCCCTTCTATTCTAAAACATCAATGGAAAAATATCCTTCGGTGAGGATTAACCAAAAAAAAAGTATTATAAGTCTTTGAACCTCTTTATTTTTGTAACCAACTTAATATGACCATTTAAAGACTAATTAGCTGATATGTAGCATCTTTTTCAGAATGAAGAATAAAGTGTGGCCTCAGTTGATGTTTGTTACTATTAATTTTTTTAATGTAGTTTGCTTGTTCACATGTGACTGATCAGATACTATTTTTCCCCAAAATAATTTTGAGATAAAAAATAATTTTCTGCCCTGGATGGTGTGACTTAGTAGGAGTGTTGTCGCATGTTCAATTCCAGGTCAGTGTACATACCCAGGTTGTGGGTTCAATCCCTAGCCAATCAATGTTTCTCTCACATCGATGTTTCCCTCCCCCTTTCCTCTCTCTGAAATCAATAAAAGGCATGTCCTCAAGTGAGGATTTAAAAAAAGATTTTCTTAGATGTTTCAGTATTGTAAATTTATGGGATTATGGAAACCATAAGGACTATATAGACATTTTCCAGAAAGCTGAAACCTCTTTATATAATTATTTATATATATCTTCATCCTAAAACCTTGCATATTTCCCTCCTCCTGCTCAGTACTCATCTTCCTAAGGAGAGAATACTATGTATTATAGTGTTTTAAGTCCTAGGACTTTGGTATCAGATGTCTAGGTTATTCACATGTAGGCTTTAGGCCTTTAACACTTACTATTTGAATGATATTAGGGACATCATTTAACCTGTCAGTCTTATTCATGTTTAAAAGAGGGGTAATAATTGTACTCCATTTCAGAGGATTATGAAGACAAGTGAAAGCACCTGGAATAAATCCTGGCACGTAGTAAACAATAGGATGACACTAAAAGTTATAGTCCAAACCAGGACACGTTTGTTTTTTATTGCTTAAAATATTACGAGTAGTACATTTGTCTCCTATTTTTTTTAAAGTTAAATCTTTATTTTTCAGATTATTACAGTTGTTCCTTCTTTTTCCCCCCATAGCTCCCCTCCACCTGGTTCCAACCCCACCCTCTGCCCTCATCCCCCCTCCCCCACTGTCCTCATCCATAGGTGTACGATTTTCCAGTCTCTTCCCGCACCCCCCACATCCCTTCCCTCCCACCCCCGAGAATAGTCAGTCCACTCCCTTTCTATGCCCCTGATTCTATTATATTCACCAGTTTATTCTGTTCATCAGATTATTTATTCACTTGATTTTTAGATTCACTTGTTGATAGATATGTGTTTGCTGTTCATAATTTTATCTTTACCTTTATCTTCTTCCTCTTAAAGGATACTTTTCAGCATTTCATATAATACTGGTTTGGTGGTGATGAACTCCTTTAGCTTTTTCTCAGCTGTGAAGCCCTTTATGTGACCTTCAATTCTGAATGATAGCTTTGTGGGGTAAAGTAATCTTGGTTGTAGGTTCACTTTGAATATTTCTTGCCACTCCCTTCTGGCCTGCATAGTTTCTGTTGAGAAATCAGCTGACAGTCATATGAGTACTCCCTTGTAGGTAACTGACTTTTTTTCTCTTGCTGCTTTTAAGATTCTCTCTTTGTCTTTTGCCCTTGGCATTTTAATTATGATGTGTCTTGGTGTGGTCCTCTTTGGATTCCTTTTGTTTGGGGTTCTCTGTGCTTCCTGGGCTTGTAAGTCTATTTCTTTCACCAGGTAGGAGAAGTTTTCTGTCATTATTTCTTCAAATAGGTTTTCAGTATCTTGCTCTCTCTCTCTCTCCTTCTGGCACCCCTATAATTCGGATGTTGGTACGCTTGAAGCTGTCCCAGAGGCTCCTTACACTATCTTCATATTTTTCTTTTTGTTTTTCCGGTTGGTTGTTTTTTGCATCTTCGTATTTCAAATCTTTGACTTGATTCTTGCGATCCTCTAGTCTGCTGTTGGAACTCTGTATAATCTTTATTTTAGTCAGTGTATGCTTAATTTCTAGTTGGTCCTTATTCATATCCTCAAGGGTCTCACTAAATTTACCGGCGATTTTTAGAAAATTCTTCGAAAACCTTATAAGTGTGGTTTTGAACTCTATATCCTGTAGTTTGCTTTCCTCCATTTCTGTCATTTGTGACCTGTTTCTTTGTTTCTGCATTTTTTATGCTTCCCTGTGTTGATAGAGTGGCTTTCTGTGCTAGGTGTCCTATAGGGCCCAGTGGCTCAGCCTCCCCAATTACCTGAGGTAGACTTGGTACACCCCTTTGTGGGCTTTGTGTACAGCCTTATTGTAGTTAAGCCTTGATTGTTGTAGGTCTCACTGGGAGGAATTGACCTCCAGGCCAATTGGCTGTGAGAATCAGCTGTGTCTACAGTGGGAGAACTTCTGTGCTGGAGACACCCTTCTGGGGCAAGACTTGCTTCAGTGGAGTTTTGGTGCTCACTGAATCTGCCCCCTTGTGGATCTGAGGAGTTGTAATCTGGATGGTCCCACTCTGACCACTGGGTACACTGGCTCTTGGATCTCTAAGGAGGTGCTAATTTAGCCTCTTCCTGAGGCTACCCAGCAGGAGCTATGGAGAAATCTGCAGATTCCTCTTCTTTGGGGTTTGGATGTGCCTAGATGAGGCCCAGCTGTGAAGCAATGCAAGCTGCTGTGGGGCCTTGGGCCTTCTTTTGGAAGTTCTGGGTCTCTCTGGCCCAGCTGCAGTTTGTTAGGTAATTTTCAGATTGCAAAGGCACAGGCCTTTCATGCAAAAGCCTCTGCACACGGCTTGGGTGGGGGTGGGTCTCAGGGAATCAGCAGGGCGGAGCAAACAGCGATGGCTGATCCTCAGTCCTACCCTAAGAGGCCCCGGGTCTCAGTGTCCCGCGGTAATCACTGCAAGCACCTCTGAGAGAAAGCTGCCCTCGAGTTCCGACCGATGCCAGACAGTCCACTTTCTCCCCATATGAGTCTGGGTCCCTAGAGACTCGCCCTGAACTGGAGTTCAGAGCAGTCAGGAGCTTGAGACTCCCTCCCGATTGAAAAAGACAACCGTGTCCTCAGTTGCCAGCCCTTTCCACGTGCGCCTCTGTACCTCTGCACTTTACTTCCGCACCTCCTCTGAGTCTCTGTGCTTTTCTCTTTCCTTCTAGTTGTAGAATTTCCACTCAGCCAGCCTTCCTGTGGTTCTGGATGATGTCCGTTTTGTCTTTTAGTTGTATTTTTGAATTTGTTGTGCGAGGCAGCAATTTCCAGTGTTTACCTATGCCGCCATCTTGGTTTCTCCCAAACCAGGACACTTTGAAGCTTAAAGGGGAGACCTAGTAATAATTATGCCAGGACAACAGTCTTAAGCTGGGACGATCCCAAGCAATCCAGATGTGGTCACCCTATCAAGAAGTAGGCTGATACAAAATGTAATACTTAAACAGAAGGAACTGTATTGAAGACTCAAGGTCGTCATTAATTTCAATTATATAAAATACTAGCATGCTGACTTGAGAGTCTCCTGAAGTAGGTAAAATTACTCGTAAGTAACCTTAGAAGGGTCAACTTTGGCCTTTTATGCCTTTTTTTTAAATAGCTTTCCTTTTGATTTTCATACTTGTAACTTTCAGATACTGCATTTTGCTATTATTGGTATGCTTGGTCTATAGTATCTTCTCATAATTGCTTTTTTATTTTTTGGAGGGTTTTCTTAGAATGTGAGAGTGAGACATCAGTCAGCTGCCTCCTGCATGCCTCTGACCCAGAATCGAATCAGCAACCTTTTGGTGCACATGAAGACACCCAACAAACTGAGCCACACTGGCTCGGGCTCATAATTGTTGCTTTTCATCTCATGTGGATTTGGAAATCCATGTTTGTTAGAATTCTGTATAAAAAAAGTGAATAGATTCAGAGTAAGTTACCTTGAGAGCAAAATGCCTGAGAATGTGACCTGTCTAACATTCCTTTTGTCTGTGTAAAGAACTTTGGTGCACTTCTTGGGTTTTGGTTTTATCTATGTATATAAAAGGCTAATTTGTTAAGTTTATCTATGTATATAAAAGGCTAATTTGTTAAGTGTCCTTCCCTCTGTCCAGGTAATGACATCAAGTAGCAACACCTGGCTTCCTCTCCCTAGCTATGACTAGCCTCCTTGCAGTTTCTTTAGCCCAGGAATACAACTTGCTTTGTACCCAGGTAGAAACATTTACACTTTAACCAAATGTCTGTGAAGTGTTTTCATGTGCCTCATCTCATTCGATCCTCACAGAAGTCCTGGAGTAGGTAAATAGGAGAATAGGTGGAATCCTATTTTCTTTTCATCAGCCAGAAAATGGAGATTTAGAAAGCTTAGAAACTTGACCCGACTGAAAAGAGGTAAGAAATGGTGGACCTTGAAAATGACTTCAGGTTTTCTCACTGCACAGAATATAGTCAAACACTGCTGCAGTTAAATATTTTACCCTTTGTTCTCCCTGCGTGATCTACAATAATAATCTGCTTCGTGTTGATATTTACTGCTGTGTTGCTGACAATTACCTGAAAGAGAAGTTGGGGTGCTTCACTAGCTACATCAGAAAGCAGGTCTAATTAAGCAAGTTTGTTCTATATCTATAATAGGTTAAATTGACTTGTGCATGCACGATACATATACTGTAAAGCCCTTGCTGGCGGCAATCGCACACATGTGTTTTGATCTGTCATTGTCATGAATTTGGTTCACACTTTTATTATAGAGAAAGGACGAATAGTGATATTTAAATATTCTAATTTCCTTTCAATGTGCACAAATTTTGTGCACCAAGCCACTAGTTCAGTGGTTCTCAACCTTGGCTGCACATTAGAATCACTTGGGAATGTTTTTAAAATCCTGATTTCTGGGCCTCATCCTCCGGAAATTCTGTTATTTTGTTACTAATGTTTTGGCCCCACCCCATAACAAAGAAACAGAATTTCCGGAGGATGAGGCCCAGAAATCAGGATTTTAAAAACATTCCCAAGTGATTCTAATGTGCAGCCAAGGTTGAGAACCACTGCACTAGTTTCTTTATAAATAAGGTACGTAAGATAGCTGAGCTGTAAAGGAGCTATTACTGTATCTTAGCGAGGTATGTAAAATGTCATTAATATTTAAACAAGTCATATTTGCCTTTGACTGTACCTATATCATTAAAGGCACACAAAGGAATTGGTTTCTATTAAGAGAAAGAAGGTTTATTCTTGATCAACTTTTTTTAATTATTGAAAGATAAGCAGAGTAATCTTAAAAAATGTAAAATACCAGTTGACTTCTTTTTAACCTATTAGATTTTTCTTACATGCACCCTAGACATGTTGACTTAGAAATAGTTGTGATTGCTCTTCATCTAGATATAAAAATACTTTCTTTATTCTTGACTTCTGACAGCTAATTTGATTATATGTATACAACATTTTAGTAGTTTATTTGACAAAATTTTGGAGCAGATTTTTGTTCAAATGTATAATTTTCTCGCAAATGAAAAAGCACTTCTTTTAATAGATACTATTTTCTTTTATCATTTTATTTCTCATTTTATATAAACATTTTTTTAAATATATTTTTATTGATTTTAGAGAGGAAGGGAGAGGGAAAAAGATAGAGCACCAGTGATTAGAGAGAATCATTGATCAGCTGCCTCCTGCACACCTCACACTGGGGATCGAACCCACAACCCAGGCATGTGCCCTAATCAGGATCAAACTGTGATCTCCTGGTTCATGGATTAAGGCTCAACCACAGCCACGCCAGCCTGGCTTGTTTTATATATTTTTTAATAGTGGAATTTCAAATATTTCCTTTGGGAAGTTGATAGTTACGGAATGAATCAGAAAATTCCTGGGCATATGGCCCAGAGCCTTCTATGTGTTCCTGTGAGCTGATGGAGACTTTTTTTTTTTTTATTAGCTGCAAACTAAATAAACAGATAAAAAGAAAGGCATTTCTTATGTTAGCATAGTTAGACACAGTTTTGTAAAAATGGCAACAGAGTATTTATTATGTTCTAGAAATCATAAAGCTTTGCTATACCACACAAGAAATAAGATACGAGCCCTGGTTGGGTGACTCAGTTGTTTGGAGCATCGACTACACCAAAAGGTTGAGGATTTAATCCTCATTTAGGGCGCTGAGAGGCAACTGATTGATGTTTCTCTCTCATATCCCTGTATTTTTTTTTTTTAAATCCTCACCCAAGGAAATTTTTTTCCATTGATTTTTAGAGAGTGTAAGAGAGGGAAAGACAGAAATATCAATGTGAGAGAAACACATCCTGCATGAGCCCTGACCAGGGCCCAGGCCAGGGAGGAGCTTGCAACCGAGGTATGTGCCCTTGACCAAATCAAATCTGGGACCCTTTGGTCCACAGGCCAACGCTCTACCCACTGAGTAAAACCGGCTAGAGTATCACTGTATCTTTCTCTCCCTCTCTTTCTCCCTTTCTCTAAAATCAATAAAAACATATCCTCCAGTAAGGATAAATTTATATATATATATATCTCCTATCTAATAAAAGACAAAAGGGTAATTGACCGTACCTTCACTACGCTTCCCATTGGCTAATCAGGGCGATACGCAAATTAACCGCCAACAAAGATGGCGGCCGGCAGCCAAGCAGCTGAAGCGAGCAGGAGGCTTGCTTGCTCCAGTGATGGAGGAAGCCAAGGTTCCCCACCTGCCACGGCCCAGCTCTGAGCTCCGAAAGCAACTAAGTTTCAATTATAGAAGCTAAACAAACCCCAGATACCTGCTTTCAGCAGGCCGTAGCCTCAGAGCTGGAACCTCAGCTCCAGTGATGGCAACAAACTTTCAATTATAGAAGGTAAATAATAAATCCCAGAAGAAATAAAGGAGAGGCTGGGAGCTTCAGTTGCCGGCCAGCCTGAAAACGGCCCTCAGCCGCTCACCCAGACTGGCCAGGCACCCCAGTGGGGACCCCCACCCTGAAGGGGGTGTGACCAGCTGCAAACAGCCATCAGCCCCTCACCCAGGCTGGCCAGGCACCCAAGTGGGACCCCTACCCTGATCCGGGACACCCTTCAGGGCAAACCAGCCGGCCTCCACCCATGCACCAGGCCTCTATCCTATATAGTAAAAGGATAATATGCAAACTGACCCTAACAGCAGAAAGACTGGGAATGACTGGTCACTATGACACACACTGACCACCAGGGGGCAGATGCTCAATGCAGGAGCTGCCCTCTGGTGGTCAGTACGCTCCCACATGGGGGAGCTCTGCTCAGCCACAAGCCAGGCTGATTGCCAGTACAACGGTGGTGGTGGGAGCCTCTCCTGCCTCCTCAGCAGCACTAAGGATGTCTGACTGCAGCTTAGGTCTGTTCCCCGCTGGCAAGTGGACATCTCCCGAGGGCTGCCGGGCTGCCAGAGGGATGTCTGATTGCCAGCTTATGCCCAATCCCCCGGGGAGCTGGCCTAAGCCAGCAGGTGGTCATCCCTCGAGGGGTCCCAAACTGCGAGAGGGCACAGGCCTGGCTGAGAAACACCCCCTCCCCGAGTGCACAAATTTTTGTGCACCAGGCCTCTAGTATATATGAGAGATGTAGACTTCACGAAATAAGTGGAAAAGAATTGTACATAAGGGTTAAATTAAATGGTTTATACCTTTTTTGTAAAATAGCTATTGATCAAAGATTTATTACTGCTTATTGTTAAATGTGTTAGAAATGTATAGAAATCATATAGTCTTTCTTTCAAAAAGTCATTTATATGAGGGGGATGGGGATGAGTTAACAAAACTGGTGTTAGCCATTTTCCTAATTTGAAATATATATAGATTTTACAATGTATCTGATTTTTTTAAGGCTTAACTGCTTTTTTTAGAGTAAAACAAAATTGTTGATTTGTTGTTTTAATTTTTCAAATATATTTTTATTGATTTCAGAGAGGAATGGTGAGGGATAAAGAGATAGAAACATCAATGATGAGAGAGAATCATTGATCAGCTGCCTCCTGCATGCCCCCCATTGGGGATTGAGCCCACAACCCGGGCATGTGCCCTGACTGGGTATCAAACTGTGACCTTCTGCTCATAGGTTGATGCTCAACCACTAAGCCACACCAGTTGGGCTATAGTTTTTAATACTATTGCATATTGAGTAATATGTATCCTTTGAGTTGCTGTATTAGAATTATATTTGTTATGACGTTGATTTAGCAGTACTTCCCACCTTACCTTAGTTTTGTTTTTATCTGCCTGCTAAAGAAAAAAATGCTTTATAGTTATAGTACAGCAGTTCTTAAGAAATATCAGGTGACTGAATTAATATCTTGTATCCTGGCCATAGGAAAAAGTTTTGGAATTTCTAGACTTATCATTCAGTGTCATTGCCACTGCAACAAATAAGTTTCCTTCTTGAGCTGGGTATTTTATTTCATTCAGACTTTCTCTTGGCAATATGTAAAGTAAATGAATAGAATTCTAGAAAATGAGCCTTAGGTGAAAAAGAAAATTTAATGACATTCTCATAGCAAAACCCTAAAATTATGGGCCATGCTAATTAATATGGTTGATATTCTTCTGAGTAACTCGTTAAAATAATTGTGTTTGTATTTAAAAAGGAACATGTTCAACCCAGCTGGCATGGCTCAGTAGTTGAGCATCGACCTATGAACCAGGAGGTCTTGATACCAGTCAGGGCACATGCCCATGTTGTCGGCTCCATCCCCAGTGTGGGGTGTGCAGGAGACAAATGATCAATGATTCTCTCTCATCATTGATGTTTCTGTCTGTCTCTCCCTCTCCCTTCCTCTTCGAAATCAATAAAATATTTTTTAAAAAATAATAATAACTAAATAAAAAGAACCGTGTTCAGTGTGGAACCTCTGCAAAATACAGAAAAGAACAAGGAAGAAAGGTAAATCATGAGCTAATTTTTTTTTCTTTTTCAGAGGGGAAGGGAGAGGGAGAGATAGAAACATCAATGATGAGAGAGAATCATTGATTGGCTGCCTCCTGCACACCCCCTACTGGGGATGAAAACCCCTACCCGGGCATGTGCCCTTGACCAGAATCAAACCCAGGATCTTGCATGATGAGGAGCCAGAGCAGAGTTTTTAGCAGAGGAGTGGCATGATCTTTCTGAACCGCACAAATCTGACCATGTTGAGAATGCATGGGAGGGTGAGGAAATTGGAGGCAGTTAAGAAGGGAGGCTTTATTAAGGCAGTGGAAAGTACATTTGGAGCGAATATATTTGAGAGGAATGTAGAATTGATAGGACTTCATTAATTTTATAATTAAATGAAAGGTGTAGCTTTAATCATTATTTGCAAAAGGTTAGCTATATTTTTAGTATTATTAATATTTAAAGTCACTTAAGCATCAAATTGGCTCAAAAAAGACAACAGGAAATCTGTAAATGTGAAAGGAGGGAGAAACACATTTTTAATGATGGTAGTAACATTTTGAAAGCATGAAACAAATCATTAACTAAAAAATCACAGGTCTGGTATGTGAATTTAGTTTTACAACCCAGATTTGCAGTAATTTTCATATAACTGGTTTCAATGGGTAAGAAAATTTAAAAACTACCATAGCTATAGCATCTTTGAAATGGAATATCCTATAGTTTTAAAAATTACAGTTGTATATTCCATTATTCTGTATGAGCTTTTGTCATAAAAATCTTGTCTATCCACATATAAGCCATGGCTAAATTCCTGGATCAAATATTTTAGAAGGAATTTAGCAATGTTTTTCATCACATAATCTGTCTGCTCATTAGAGAAAGCCTGGACACTCTGCTGTTGATAGAAATTGGAATTTTCAGGTCATCTGAAAGATCACTTTCTATTTTAAAAGATTTTTAATTCCTACTAGTAAATAAAAGCTATTTATAAATGTGTCTTAATTCCTTTCACAAGTACTATCCAGAATCAAAGATTTTTCTTTTTTCACCACCTTGAAAAAAAATTACTTAGCCTTATTAATTTTTAATGTTGCTGTTATGGTAAGTAAATTTACTTTTCTGGGAAGTCCTACACTCATCAGGAAGCATTTATTGAGTGTCTATTTGTAGAACACTATTCTAGCCATCCTGAGAAATAAGTTTCTCAAGGGCACTTTTATAATCCACTTGGTGAGACAAAATAGACCTGTGAACTAATAAATATTCAGTGACAAGCAACTGAAAAAGCACTATGGGGATGCAGGAAAACTGAAGGATCAAAGGAAAATATTTCCTAGAAGACAGTTTTAAATAGAACTTAGAGAAAATAAATGTTTTTTAAAAGTCAAGACATTTTCCCTTCAAATACAGAATTATTTTTTGACATGAGGTTCTTTCTTCACTGAGTATACCTGTTTTCATGGGTTCCCTGAATTATTTCTATGGATCCATTATCAGTTTAGCAATTACCTGAGAAGCCCTGGTAAGTAAAAGATCCATTTCAAAGAAGCTGTTTTTATTTTATTTTGTAATAAGATTTCATTTGGAATAAAAATGGTTTCTGGGCAAGAAAACCAAGATGGCAGCGTAGGTAAACGCGGTATTCCACACCTCCCACAACAACATCAAAATTATTACTAAAATACAGAACAACCATCATTCAGAACCGCCTGAAATCTGCCTTAATGGAAGCTCTACAACTAGAGAAGTAAAGAAGAAAGAACATTGAGACTGGTAGGAGGGATGGTGATGCAGAACGAGCTGGTTAGACACCCACATGTGACATTTTTTATTTATTTATTTTTTAAAAATATATTTTATTGATTTTTTACAGAGAGGAAGGGAGAGAGATAGAGAGTTAGAAACATCGATGAGAGAGAAACATCGATCAGCTGCCTCCTGCACATCTCCTACTGGGGATATGCCCGCAACCCAGGTACATGCCCTTGACCGGAATCGAACCTGAGACCTTTCAATCCGCAGGCCGACGCTCTATCCACTGAGCCAAACCGGTTTCGGCACATGTGACATTTTTTAAATCAGGAGGGATATCTAAGCTGTGGAGGCCTCCGGTGAGAAACTAGGGGTCCCAGCCCACACCAGGCTCCCAGCCCAGAGTTTCAGTGCCAAGGAGGAGGAGTCCCTATAACTTTGGGCTGTAAAAACCAGTGAGGATTGCAGCTGAGTGACAAGGAGGCTGCTGGCGACCCAGGCAGTCCCTCTTAAAGGGCCGGTGCACGGACTTCTGAGCTCCAGCCCTGGGGCAGTGGCTTGGGGAATCCAGGATATACAGGGAGGAACTGGATTGTCTGGCATCAGAGCAAGAACTAAGTGGCTTTCTCCTAAATAGGGGAGGCTTGCAGGGATCATTGTTCCTATGCTGAGATCTTCCCCACAGCAGAGCCGACTGGCAGGCACCATATCTAAGTCTCCATCAACCTGGCTCACACTGTTCACTCCTGCCTAGTGATTCTCTAAAACCTGGCCCCATCCAATTTGCAGCAGCTTTTCCATATAAATGGCCTGTCTTGGCTCAGGCTTCAGACTTTCCTAAAATCTCTCAAACAAGCAGGAGCTGGCATCAGGATACCCCATACCACTCAATAACAGGCCCCGGGCCTAGAACTAGCAGCAGCCTGCCTTGCTTCACAGCTTGGCCTCTCCTAGGCACTCCCAAGCCCAACACAATAGTAGCCATCTGCAGATTACTTTGTAGCTCCTGATGGGAGCCCCAGGCAGGGCACAGGCAATGGCTGACTTTGCACCTCCAGGGGGCCCCAGAGCCAGTGCACCTGGTAGACAGCTTCAGACTATGCCAGATTACAACTCAACATATCCACAAGCAACACACTCAAGGGGTAGACTCAGTGAGCACCAAAGCACCACTGAAGGAGGTCCTGCTCCATAAGGGTATCTCCTGCACAGCAGTTCTTCTGCTGTAGTCACAGCTGGTCCACACAGCCGGTTGGTCTGGGGGTCAGTTCCTTCCAGTGACACCAACAACAATCAAGGCTCAACTACAACAAAACAGTGTACACAGCCCACACAGGGGCACATCTAGAGTACCCAACTCAGGCGACTAGGGAAGCTGAGCCACTGGGCCCTATAGGAACCTTCTACACAAGGCCACTTTACCAATTCCAGGAGACAGAGGAGCTCTACCTAATACATAGAAATGAACACAGGGAAACAGCCAAAATGTAGAGACAAAGAAACATGTCAGAAATAAAAGAACAGAAGAACTCTCCAGAAAAAGAACTAAATGAAATGGAAGCAAGAAAACTACTAGATAAGAGTTCAAAACAATGGTTATAATTATGCTCCAGGATCTTTTCTTTTTAATTTATCTTTATTGTTGAAAGTATTACAGCTGTCTGCTTTATCTGTTTATTTTTCCTTATTGACCCCCTCCTTCCCATACCCACCCCTCCCAAGCCTTTGCCACACTATTGTCTATGTCCATGGGCTACACATATATGCATATAAGTTCCCCAGATAATCTCTCCTTCCCCACCCCTCTACCCCACCTTGTGTCTGAAATTCATAAGTCTGTTCATGGTTCTATGTCTCTGGATCTATTTTGTTCATTAGATTTCACATATGAGTGAAATCATGTGATACTTGTCTTTCTCTGACTAGCTTATTTCGTTTAGCATAATACTCTCTAGGTCCCTTCATGCTGTCTCAAAGGGTAAGTGATCCTTATTTTTTCTGCTGCATAGTAGTCCATGGTATAAAGGTACCACAGCTTTTTTTATCCACTCATCTGCTGTTTCCAAATCTTAGCTATTGTAAATTGCACTGCTTATTAACATAAGGGTACAGGCAGTATTTCCTATTAGTGTTTTAGGTTTCTTAGGATATAGTCCTAGAAATGGGATCACTGGGTCAAATGGGAGTTCCATTTTTAATTTTTTTAAGAAATTCCATACTGTTTTCCACTGTGGCTACACCAGTCTTCCCACCAGCAGTGTACTAGGGTTCCCTTTTCTCCACATCTTCGCCAGCACTTGTCACTTGTTGATTTGTGTTTTGTTTTGTTTTATTGGTTTCAGAGAGGAAGGAAGGAGAGAGAGATAGAAACATCAATGATTAGAGAGAATCATTGATCAGCTGCCTCCTGCACACCCCACACTGGGGATCAAGCCCACAACTCAGGCATGTGCTCTCACCAGTAATTGAACTGTGACCTCCTGGTGCATAAATCAACATTCAACCATTGAGCAACACTGGCTAGGCTGTAAATTTATTGATGATAGAGCATCAACCTGCAGACTGAAGGGTCTCAGGTTCGATTCTGTTCAAGAATTCCCAAGTTGGGGGCTCAATCCCCAATAGGGAGCATGCAGGATGCAGCTGATCAATGATTCTCTCTCATCATTGATGGTTCTATCTCCTTCTCCCTTCAACTCTGAAATTATAGATAGATAGATAGATAGATAGATAGATAGATAGATAGATAGATAGATAGATATAGATAGATATATTTGTTTGTTTTGTTTTGTTTGTTTTTTAAAGCAGCTAGAGAAAAGCAGTTAGTTACCTATAAGGGAGCACCCATACTACTGCCACCTGATTTCGCAACAAAAATTTTGCAGGCCAGAAGGGAGTGGCAATAGATACTTGAAGTAATGAAAAGCAAGGACATATGACCAAGATTACTTTACCCAGCAAAGCTATCATGTAGAATTGAAGGTCACATAAAGAGCTTCCCAGACAAGAAAAAGCTAAAGGAGCTCATCACCACCAAACCAGTATTACATGAAATGTTAAAGCAGAAGAGGAAGAAGAAGAAGAAGAAGAAGAAGAAGAAGAAGAAGAAGAAGAAGAAGAAGGAGAAGGAGAAGGAGAAGGAGAAGGAGAAGGAGAAGGAGAAGGAGAAGGAGAAGGAGAAGGAGAAGGAGAAGGAGAAGGAGAAGGAGAAGGAGAAGGAGAAGAAGAAGAATGAACTGGCAATAAATACATATCTATCAACAATTGAATCTAAAAATCAAAATAAACAAGAAATCAAATTAACAAAATAAACTGATGAATAAAATTGAACCAGATGGCGCGGAAATATGGAACAGACCGATGAACCTCAGAGGCAAGGGGAGAGGGAGAGGTCAGGAAGAGATTAACCAAATAATTATATGCATACTAGAGGCCCGATGCATGAAGTCATGCAAAAGTAGGGCTTCCTTCCCCTGGCTGCCAGCATTGGCTTCCCTCCGGCTGCCGGCACCCAGGATCTGGGCTTCCCTCACAACTCTGGCTTCATCCAGAAGGTTGTCTGGTCTGCTTAGCATATTGTGCTTTTATTATATGCATACTAGTAGCTCGGTGCATGAAATTCGTGCACATTAAACGGGAATTAATTAGCGGAGATATTTTAATATTGCTATTTTCCCTTTCTCTATAATAGAAGTGTGAGATATGAAAGGAAATTAGTAAAATGTATATGAAAATAATATATAAATTTATTAATAAATAAATAGTAACAAAAGAATATAACAACAACAGAGGCATGATATAAAAATGACAAAAACATGATATGAAAACAACATTGCAAACAATGACTGATAAAGTGATTAAACTTATTCTAATATCTCCCTGTACACCACATTAAGAGTGAAAACACTTTCAGAGTGCTTGACTAATTTCCCTTGTGATGAAGTATTTAGAACTTTAACTGTAATGACACATCTCCTCAAACTCAAGAGAAAGCAACATATAACTGACCATGTGCGAAAATGGGTTCAGGTAGGAATATGCCTACTCTGTCTAGAGTTTGTCCTTGTGATTTATTAATAGTCATCACAAATGCTGGCATCACGGGAAACCGTCATCAAATCAATTTAAATGGGAGGCCAGTGTCAGAGGGGGACAAATTAATTCTTGGAATCAGAACAACCTCTCCCTCTGCAGATCCTGTTAATACTTCAGTTTTGATAATGTTAGGTAATAATCTTTTGATAATAAATCTGGTACCATTACAAAGACCCCATTTACTATTGAGATTTCTCAATAGCATAATGATTGCACCCACTTTCAATTTTAATTTATGACATGGCATTCCCGAAGGAGTAATACTATTCAGAAATTCAATGGGAAAATTTTCCTTTTCAGTATCATCTGTGGAATCAATGGAATCGTCACTCAAATATGTGTGAAAATCTCCATCGAGTATATCCAAAATTTCTTCATTTAATTTTTGAACATGCTCATTTTTTGAATGAAGAATTGCACATTTAGATATATTTTTAATATCTATAGATATAGTATTTCCAAAGGTAGCATCAATAATAGATCCATTACAAATCATTTCACAGGGGATTTCAATAATATCCATTCCTAAATGAAAACTGCTATCAAGTTTGCCATCTCCAAGTTTTACTAACCATCCATTCTAAGCAGAATCCTCTGATCTCATATTTGTTGTAAGAGACAACTTTCTGAAACATCCCCAAACATTACAGTACTTTAAACTCTTTGTACTATGGCCGATCACATAGTATGCAGTACAATATGGAGACATTGTCGAAAGTCCCCTCCAAGAACTTTCCCACCAAATACAACATTCAGACTCATAATTTCTCTTAGTAATCCGTCTATGGCATTTATAGCATGACTGGATGCCATGGTGCATTCATCAATAATGAGAAGTTGGGCCTTTTTAATAGTTTTAGCAACTTCACTCTTTATATTGAGTCTAGATATTGAAGCTTCATTTAATGGAATCGGTAATTTATATTGGGAATGAAAGGTGCTTCCACCGAGAAGTAAATTTGCAGCAATTCCTGTAGACACTGTGGGTAAAACAGTACCACCACGACCTCTAATATAATGTATTAAAACTTTATACAGATATGCAGGTGAATAGGATTCCTAGCTGGCAGGCCCCTGACAGCAAGCTGGCCACCTGTCAATTCCATGAGGAATGGGGCTTCCTCCTCCCTCCTGTCAGGGTCTGGGGTGCAGGTGAATGGGGTTCCTGGCTGGCAGGCCACTGACAGCAAGCTATCCAACAGCAGATCCTGTGAGGAATGGGGCTGCCTCCTCCCTACTGTCAGGGTCTGGTTTGAAGGCCGGCCACGCCCCCTGTTGAGTCAGATCCAGAGTTCTACCACACTGTGGCCTCTGCCTCAGCAACCCAGGACTGACTGCTGCAGGGCACTCCTGGCGCTCTGAGGGTGGGTTCTTCCCTCAGGCCTCAAGGGAAACAGGCCAGAGAGGGCGCAGCCCTTGGCAAGGCAACCCAGGACTCAGTACTTCCATGCTCTGCTCTGAGGGCGGATTCCTGCCTGAAACCTCGCCCTTCGGGGAAACAGCTGGGGGAGGGCACAGCCGTTTCCAAGACGACCCCTGCAGGACTGACTTCCTTCCGGTTGGTCGAGCTTCCAGATGTGATGTTACACCCAGGGTTTTTATATAAGTAGATATGCATTACCTATGGACCCAAACAATAGGGTGGTGAAGGCCTGGGGCGGGGCAGGAACCAGATGGAGGGGGGCAAAGGGGGGCAAAAAAGGGGGACATCTGTAATACTCTCAACAATAAAGATGTTTTTTAAATGTTTTTTTGTCTCTGGCTGATGTTCCTAAATGGTTAGAGCATTGGCCCACAGCTCAAAGGTTCTCAGGTTTGATTTCCAGTCATGAAGGAGGCAATCAATCTATGTGTCTCTCTCACATTGCTGTTTCTCTCTCTACTTCCCCCCTCCCTCCTTCCATCTTACTCTCTCTCTAAAAATCAATGGAAAAAATATCCTCAGGTAAGGATTAACAACAATAATAAAAAAGGTTTCTGGGGCTAAATAATGTATAATTTTGAAAATTATAAATGATTCTCTGTTTATCTTGCCTTTTTAGCTTAAGCTGGGTTTCTTTTTTTTTAATTAATAAATCTTTATTGTTCAGATTATTACAGTTATTCCTCTTTTTTTCCCCCATAGCTCCCCTCCACCTGGTTCCCACCCCACCTCATCCATACCCCCTGCCACTGTCCTCATCCATAGGTGTAAAATTTTTGTCCAATCCCTTCCCACACCCTTTACATCCCCTTCCCCCCAAGAATTGTCAGTTCACTCCCTTCCTATGCCCCTGCTTCTATTATATTCACCAGTTTATTCTGACTTAATTTTTAGGTTCACCTGTTGATAGGTATTTATTTGTTGTCACTTTATTGTTCATAGATTTTATCTTTACCCTTTTCTTCTTCTTCCTCTTCTTAAAGGATACCTTTCAGCATTTCATATAATCCTGGTTTGGTGGTGATGAACTCCTTTAGCTTTTTCTTGTCTGTGAAGCTCTTTATCTGACCTTCAATTCTACATGATAGCTTTGCTGGGTAAAGTAATCTTGGTTGTAGGTTCTTGCTATTCATCACTTTGAATATTTCTTGCCACTCCCTTCTGGCCTGCATAGTTTCTGTTGAGAAACCAGCTGACAGTCGTATGGGTATTCCCTTGTAGGTAACTGAGTTTCTTTCTCCTGCTGCTTTTAAGATTCTCTCTTTGTCTTTAGCCCTTGGCATTTTAATTATGATGTGTCTTGGTGTGGTCCTCTTTGGATTCCTTTTGTTTGGGGTTCTCTTCGCTTCCTGGACTTGTTAGTCTATTTCTTTCATCAGGTAGGGGAAGTTTTCTGTCATGATTTCTTCTAATAGGCTTTCAGTATCTTGCTCTCTCTCTCCTTCTGGCACCCCTATAATTCGGATGTTGGTACGCTTGAAGTTGTCCCAGAGGCTCCTTACACTATCTTCGTATTTTTGGATTCTTTTTTCGTTTTGCTTTTCTGGATGGGTGTTTTTTGCTTCCTTATATTTCAAATCATTGATTTGATTCTTGGGATCCTCTCGTCTGCTGTTGGAGCTCTGTATATTATTTTTAATTTCAGTCAGTGTATGTTTAATTTCTGACTGGTCCTTTTCCATTTTTTTGACATTCTCATTAAGATCCTTGAAGGTCTCACTCAGTTCCTCGGAGGTTTGTAGATGATTCTTTTTTTTTTTTCTTTCTTTTTTTTTTTTAATTGAATCTTTATTGTTCAGATTATTACATTTGTTCCTCTTCCCCCCCCCCCCATCCTCCCAGCTCCCACCCCACCCTCCGCCCTCACTCCCCACCCACTGTCCTCATCCATAGGTGCACGATTATTGTTCAGTCTCTTTTCGCATCTCCCACACCCCTTTCCCCCCCAAGAATAGTCAGTCCATTCCTTTTCTATGTCCCTGATTCTATTATGATCACCAGATTATTTATTCACTTGATTCTTAGATTCACTTGTTGATAGATGCATATTTGTTGTTCATAATTTTTATCTTTACCTTTTTCTTCTTCCTCTTCTTAAAGGATATCTTTCAGCATTTCATATAATGCTGGTTTGGTGGTCGTGAACTCCTTTAGCTTTTCCTTATCTGTGAAGCTCTTTATCTGACCTTCCATTCTGAATGATAGCTTTGCTGGATAAAGTAATCTTGGTTGTAGGTTCTTGCTATTCATCACTTTGAATATTTCTTGCCATTCCCTTCTGGCCTGCAAAGTTTCTGTTGAGAAATCAGCTGACAGTCGTATGGGAATTCCCTTGTAGGTAACTGGGTTTCTTTCTCTTGCTGCTTTTAAGATTCTTTGTCTTTTGCTCTTGGCATTTTAATTATGATGTGTCTTGGTGTGGTCCTCTTTGGATTCCTTCTGTTTGGGGTTCTCTGCGCTTCCTGGACCTGTAAGTCTATTTCTTTCACCAGGTGGGGGAAGTTTTCTGTCATTATTTCTTCAAATAGGTTTTCAATATCTTGCTCTCTCTCATCTTCTGGCACCCCTATAATTCTGATGTTGATGCACTTGAAGCTGTCCCAGAGGCTCCTTACACTATCTTCGTATTTTCGGATTCTTTTTTCATTTTGCTTTTCCAGTTGGGTGTTTTTTGCTTCTTCGCATTTCGAATCTTTGACTTGATTCTTGCGCTCCTCTGGTCTGCTTTTGGGTGTCTGTATAATATTCTTTATTTCAGTCAGTGTATGCTTAATTTCTAGTTGGTTCTTTATCACAACATCGAGGGTCTCATTAGATTTCTTGAGGATCTCACTACATTTATCAGCGGCTTCTAGACAGTTCTTAAGAGACCTTAAAAGTGTGGTTCTGAACTCAATATCCTCCATTGACAGTTTTGTCCTGTTTCTTTGTCTCCACATTTTTTTTATGCTTTCTTGGTACACCCCCAAGTGGTCTTTGTGCGCAGTCTTGTTGCCTTTAAGCCTTGATTGATGTCGGCAATACCGGGGGTGATTTGACCTCCGGGCTAACTGGCTATGAGAGTCAGCTGTGTCTGCAGTGGGAGAGCTTCTGTGCTGGATCTCTAGGGCGGTGCTAATCTAGCCTTTGCCTGAGGCTATCCGGCAAATGGTTCTGCGCAGGGCTTGGGCGGGGCGGGTCCCTGGGGATCTACAGGGCGGGCCGGAGCGAGCAGTTATGGCTGCTCTCAGTTCCTTCCCCAGGGGCTCTGCCTCTCAGAGTCCCAGCAATGGCTGCAAACCTCGGAGAGAAAGCTGCTTTCGAGTTCCGACCGAATCCAGACAGTCCCGCTTCTCCCGTTTGAGTCTGGGTCCCCAGAGATTCGCCCGGATCTGGAGCTCAGAGTCTGAAACTCCCTCCCAATTGAAAACAACAACCGCGCCCTCCGCCGCCAGCCCACTCCGCACCTCAGTATTTCACTTCAGCACTGCGCCTCCTCTGAGTCTGGGTATGATATTCTCTTTCCTCCTAGTTGTAGAATTTCCACTCAGCCAGCCTTCCTGTGGTTCTGGATGCTGTCTGTTCTGTCCTTTAGTTATATCTCTGAAGTGGTTGTTCGAGGGCAGCAATCTCCGGTGTTAACCTATGCCGCCATCTTGGTTTCTCCTGTTGTAGATGATTCTTGAGTAACCTTATAACTGTGGTTTTGAACTCTATGTCCTCCATTAGTTTGCTTTCCTCCATTTCTTTCATTTGTGACATGTTTCTTTGTCTTCGCATTTTTGGCTGACTGCGAGGACCCACTGTGTCTATAAGAAGAACTGCTGTGCTGGAGACACCGTTATGGGGCAGGACTTGCTTCAGTGGGGCTTTGGTGCTCACTGAGTCTGCCTCTTGAGTGTGTCCCTTATGGATGTGAGGAGTTGAAATCTGGTATCTGACCAGGGGTACCCTGGCTCCTGGATCTCCAAGTCAACCACTGTGTGAGTCCACCCAGCAGGAGCTACAGCAATATCAGCAGATTTTTCCTCTTTGTTTGGGATTTGGAAGTTTTGGAGCTCTCTGACCCAGCTGCAGTTAGATTAGGCTGCAAAAGCCGAGGTGATTCCTTTGTGCGGCTGAGCACAGCTTGGGAGGGGATATAATTTGAGTGGGGCGGGAGAATCACCAGGGCGGAGCAAACAGTAATGGCTGTCATCAGCATCTCCACGTCTCCACGACTCTGAGTCTCCGCAGTCCCACGCCCACACAGCAACAATGATCCCTGCAAGCAGCTCTGCGAGAAAGCCACCCTCACTTTCCAAACCGCTGCAAGACAGTACAGTTTCTCCCCGTAGGAGTCTGGGACCCCAGAATCTCGCCTTATACGAGCTCAGTGCATTCGAGAGCTTGTATCTCCTTCCAATTAAAAAAAACTGCGCATCCAGATGCAGCCTGCTCACGCGCGCCTTTGTACCTCTGTTCTTGGCGCCTCTGCACCTCCTACCTGGTCTCAATACACTTCTTTCTTTCCTTCTAGTTGTAGAACTTCCACTCGGCCAGCTTTCCCGTGGTTCTGGATGATAGCTGTTTTGTCTTACAGTTGTAGTTTCGATGTTGTTGTGGGGGGCAGCACGCACAGGTTTATACCTTATGCCGCCATCTTGATTCTCCCTGGGTTTCTTTTATAAATCTTCTAAGCACATTAGTGTACCATCAAGTTTACAACACCAGAAATAGAAATTTAGAAGTCAACAGTATATAGTTGAAGCCATGGAACATCAATCAATAAGATTGTCCAGCAATAATCTGTATGAGTGTAGCATGAGAAGAGAAAGAGGCCAAGGAGTAGGCAGAAGAGATGCCTGGAAAGAAGACAGAAAGAAGGAGTTGACAGGTACGTCTGGGAACACAACTTACATAATGTTACAGAAGCAAAGGGTGTCAAATGCTACAGAGATGTTTCATGTGATGAGGGGGAAAAAAATCACCAAACTTGGCCATAGGAGGTCAGCGGCATTTTTAGCAGAGTGAGGAGGGCAGATGCCAGATTGAAATGGTTTGAAGACTGAACAAGAGATGAAGTGGAGTCCGTATGCTTTCGTGGTGAAGCACGATATCTGTAATTTCCAATCTGTTGTGGACTAACAACAGCCCCGCTATGTGACCAGTATGCCACTTGTGGCAGAGGCAAGGTTTCTGAGATTTGGATGACAACCAAGCTGGTATATATTCTTTTCAACAAGACAAGTCTGCTGATGACAGGCTTTTATGCTGTGGCCATGTCAAATTGCCATAAGAGGTTCTAAATGCTTATTCTTAATTCTATTCAGTGGTAGAGGTATAGACTATTTTTTTCAAGGAGCTTATTTGTCAAGGAAGAGAGAATAGCCAATACTCTAAGGGGCATAATAGGGTTGAGAGAAAGTTTCTACCAATATTATTTCTTGCAACTTTTCCCCCTGACTATCTCCTAATGTTCTTCATGCTTCACATTCTTTTCAGCCCTTAACTTGGATCTCCCCCATCTAAATAGTTCCTGATACATAGAAAGCATTTAAATTAAATAGTTGTTGAACAAATTAATGAAATTTCATGTGCACTGTGGAGGATTTAAGAGGTCCTGTGTTTCCAGATTTTACAGTAGGATATCCTGCTCATTTAATCGCTAGATATTTATTTTACTGGTAGTCAGGGAATTATCAGGGAGGCCCATAACCTTCCCAGTCTTTGAGTGCATTAAAGCTCTGCTCTGTGTGTTCAAAGCTGAAATCACTTACTTTTACTTAGTAGGACCTGTGCTTTGAGTTTCATTTGTTTGTTTGTTTTCTCAAAATTGGTAGTGAATTTGCCTCTTGCCTTGCCTTCCCTTTCCTCTTCAAGGGCATACATTAACAAAACACTAAGAAGGTTTGGGACTATAATGTGGAACTGATAAAGAGAACTGAATTGACACCTGGCAGGGGACATAGCATGATCGCCAAGGTGGTTTTCCCAGGGCGAGGCTTATCCATTGCACTCTGATATGTTGACCCCTGTGAATTCCCCAAATGTGGGAAACTTGACTGCATAATTTGTGGTGGTGGGGGACTGCGTACACACTCTCCGCTACAAGAAAAAAGGGAGAGAACTGATTGACCTGCACAGAGCTCAAACCTAAAATAATAGTTTAGTGTAAAAGAACTCTGGTTTTTTTGTAAACCTCTTCACTTTCCTCTTTTTCTAATTGGACTATTTTCAAACATTCCTCTTATTTTCTTATCTACAGCATTGCCCCTAGCCCACACAGTGGAACTCAAATCTGTACCTACAAAAATGAGAATTCTAATATAAAATGTGGACATTATGAATAGGAGCCAAAGCAAAGCGGACACTTTCAGTCACTCGTACAACAGACATTTACTGAATGCTTAGTATGTGCCAGACACGGCCCTGCGTGCCGGGCATGTAATTTCCCTCTGGTCCAGTTGGGTGTGGCAGGCTAGACTTCTATATTTAAGAATTCAGCCAGACTTGTTTCCCACGGCAGTTGGAAGGCTTTTCACATGTAGATGGCTTATATAGCTCCAGACATCCTATACTAGATTGTTAAACTTAGGCAGGCATTATTTAACAGGTTTAAGGAAAATCCTAGCTGTGTATGTGTGTATGGTTTGGGGAGTGAAGTACATAAAGGAGATTAAATGGGAACTTTCAGTACTTTGGAGGATAAGAAGCAGTTGTTTATATACTAGTAGCTTAATCAATAGGGTTATTATGGCTTTTTGTTCAATTCTGGGATGAGAGGACCTTAACTCTTGAGTTGTAAGTCTTGTTTTTCATCTGGTCCTTAGCACAAAGAACACAGCTGCAGGAAAAAACTATTGCTACATTAGAGCAATAACTGTTGAAGTGTGTGGCTTGCATGTGTTTGTTCATTCATTCAAAAACAATCTAGTGAATACATTCTATGTTTAACACCTTTAACTGTGCTAAAGGGCATTGGCTGGTAACAGAAGAACTGTATGTCAGTAGCCATAACACAAGGTGGAAAGTGTTCAGTACTGTACTTATTTAAAACAGTGATTTTCCAACCAGTGTGCCACAAGAATTTTGAAAACATGCAATACTTGACTATTTTGTCAGGGGCACTAACCTCTTTTCTTTTTTAAAATATGTTTTTATTGATTTCAGGGAGAGGGAAAGAGAGAGATAGAAACATCAATGACGAGAGAGAATCATCAATGGGCCACCACCTGCATGCCCCCTACTAGGGATCAAGCCAAAAGGAGGGCATGTGCCCAGACCAAGAATCAAACAGTGACCTCCTGGTTCAAGGGTTGACACTCAACCACTAAGCCATGCCAGACAGGCTGACCGCTTTTCTTTTAGGTTGTCAAGTTTTAAAAAATGACAGCCAACACAACAATAGCTGTTCAGTGTGAATGAATCAAAATGATACCTTTTTTTTTCGTCAGATTGGCAAATTTTTGGAGTGCCGCAGAATTTTAGTAATTAATTTATGTATGCCATAGGATGAAAAAGGTTGAAAATCACTGACTTAGGTAATACATAATTCCATTAACCTGGCTGGGTAAAAACAGTCCATGGCCATTCAGAAATACCACATGAATAGAGGGAAAGTCTGCTTGTTTCTCACAAAGCCAAATGGTGATCTTATGGAATTCCCTTTATGTCAGGTGATCAAGCCGGAGAAGTTTGAGGAATTTCAAATAAATAATATCACTTTGGTATAAAAGGCTATGTAAAAATTATGTGTGTGTATGTTAGCACACAAGTGTACTCAGACTTGCTTTCTCTGAGTTCTAGCACCAAGCTGCTCTGGGAGACCCAGACATATACCAGAAGAAACTGGATTGTCTGGCACCAGGGCAGAAACTCAGGGGTGGCTTTCTCCTAGGCAGAGGTGCTGGCAAGGGTCATTGTTCCTGTGCTGGGACCTCCCCTGTCTCAGGTCTGGCTGGCAGTCATATCTGAGTCTCCATCAGCCTGGAGCACATTGTTTGCTCTGCCCTGGGGATTCCCTGAGACCCCGCCCCATCCAATTTGCAGCCCAAGCTGTTTGCAGTGGCTTTTCCATATGAATGATCTGTCCTGGCTTAGGCATCAGACTTTGCTAAAATCTCTCAAACAACCTGCAACTGGTGACAGTGTGCTCCAAACCTATCAATAAAAGGCCCTAGACCTGGCACTAGCACCAGCCTGCCTTGCTTCACAGGTGGGTCTCACCTCCTGCACAGCTGCTTTTCCACTGAAGTTCCAGCTGGTCATCACAGCCAATTGGCCTGGAGGGCAACTCCTCCCAGAGACACCAACAGCAATCAAGACTCAACTACAAGACTGTGCACACAGCCCACACAAGGGCACACCTAGAGTGCTCACTCAGGTAACTGGGGAGGCTGAGCCACTGGGCCCTACAGGACACCTAATACACAAGGCCACTCAACCAATTCCAGGAGACAGTAGCTCTAATACACAGAAACAAACACAGGGAAGCAGCCAAAATGCGGAGACAAAGAAACATGTCACAACTGAAAGAAATGGACACAAGCAAACCACTATATACAGAGTTCAAAACAATGGTTATAAGGTTACTCAAGGATCTTAATGAGAGCTTCAAGGGACTTAGTGAGACTTTCAAGTATCTTAATGAGAATGTCAAAGATATGAAAAAGGACCAGTCAGAAATTAAGCATACACTAACTGAAATAAATAACAATTTACAGGGATTCAACAATAGAGTAGAAGATTCCAAGAATCAAATCAATGATTTGGAATATAAGGAAGCAAAAAACATCCAATCAGAAGAGCAAAAAGAAAAAACAATCCAAAAATACAAAGATAGTAAAGAGCCTCTGGGACAACTTCAAGTGTACCAACATTCCCATTATGGAGGTGCCAGAAAGGGAAGAGAGAGAGCCAGATATTGAAAACCTATTTGAAGAAATAATGACAGAAAACTTCCCCAACCTATTGAAAGAAATAGGCTTACAAGTCCAAGAAGCACAAAGAACCCCAAACAAGAGGAATCCAAAGTGGACCCCTCCAAGACACATCAAAATTAAAATGCCAAAGGTTACAGACAAAGAGAGAATCTTAAGAGCAGCAAGAGAAAAGCAGTTAGTTACCTACAAGGGAACACCCATACCACCATCACCTGATTTCTCAACAGAAACTATGCAGGCCAGAAAAGAGTGGCAAGAAATATTCAAAGTGATGAATAGCAAGAACCTACAACCAAGATTACTCTACCCAGCAAAGCTCTCATTTAGAATTGAGGGTCAGATAAAAAACCTCACAAACAAACAAAAGCTAAAGGGGTTCATCACTACTAAACCAGTATTACATGAAATGTTGAAGGGCATTCTTTAAGAAGAGGAAGGGAAAAAAAGAAGAACAATAAAATGGCAATAAATACATATCTATCAACAATTGAATCTAAAAATCAAAATAAACAAGGAATCTAATGAACAGAATAAACTGAATAAAACAGAATCAGAGGCATGGAAGCATAGAATAGATTGACACATCTCAGAGGGAAGTGGGTAGAGGTGTGGGGGAGAGGGTAGTAGGAAGAGATTAACCAAAGATCTTACCAATGGACACAGACAGTAGGATAGTGAAGGCTTGGGGAGGGGCAGGAACTGGCTGAAGGGGAACAATGGGGTGGGGGGTGAGGGGAGACATCTATCATACTCTCATCAATAAATATTTTTTTAATTCAAACCATCACAACTGTGTGTGTTTTTAAAGGTAGCAGGAACTTTAGCTCATATGCTATACAAATAAGCCTAAAGCAAAATAAGAAATCTTATTTACTAATTCAGGACTTTTCACATCCTCACGTTTTGTGTGGGGACATGAGGAAGAGGCTGTGAAAGAGAAGTGACTAAAGCTGAAGTTTTACCAAAAATGCCAACAGGAAGAGTAATGTGAGCAGGTGAGAAGTAGGGTCATGTGCTGCCAGGTCTGCTGCCTGAGTCCCACTGGGCCTGGCCCTGAGATTCTGAGTCCTGGCTATGCATCAGAGAGAGACCATTACTACACCTAACAAAATTAACAATTTCTTAATATAATCTAATACCTGAACTATATTAAAATTTCACCAGCTGCCTCCAAAATACCACCAGCTGGTGTGTTCAAACCATGGTCCTACAAAGTCCCCACATTGCATTTGGTTTTATTTTTATGAGCCTGTTGTAATCTAGAATCGTCTCCAAAACACCTGTAATTTATTTTGCTTTTGTTAATCCTCACCCGGGAACATTTTTCCATTGATTTTCAGGAGCGGGCCTGACACCGAGGTACGTGTCCTTGACCAGAATCAAACCAAGGACCCTTCAGTCTGTGGGCCTACACTCTACCAACTGAGCCAAACCAGCAAGGCAAACACACCTTTATTTTTAATGCTATTGAGTTGTTAAAGAAAGTCAGTGTATTCAGTAGAATATCCCACTCTCTGTATTTGTTTGATGGTTTCCTTGTGATGTCATTACCCTGTTTCTCTATTCCCTGTAAACTGGCACTTACGTCTAAAAGGTTGGTTAGATTCAGGTTAAACATGTTGGTAAGAATATTTCACAAGTGATGCTGTGTCCTTCGTACTACATCACATTGGGCACACGCATAATAGTACCTGGTTGCCTGATAATGAGGCCAAGATTGATCCCTACCATTACAGAGTTTTGCCTTCTCTATGACCAGTTAACTAATCATTGGAGTGATACTTTTTTTTTTAATATATATTTTATTGATATTTTACAGAGAGGAAGGGAGAGAGATAGAGAGTTAGAAACATCGATGAGAGAGAAACATCGATCAGCTGCCTCCTGCACATCTCCTACTGGGGATGTGCCCGCAACCCAGGTACATGCCCTTGACCGGAATCGAACCTGGGACCTTTCAGTCCACAGGCCGACGCTCTATCCACTGAGCCAAACTGGTTTGGGCTGGAGTGATACTTTGATCCTTCTATTTATTGTCACCTTGTGCAGTAATCTTCCTAGTTCTGGAACATTAAAGGGAAAACAAAATAAAGAATTGTCTTTCTTTTTCCATTTTTAATCAGTAAATTGAAACAAGTATGTTTTATGCCCACAATGGAGTGAAGTTAGAAATTAATAATAGAAAGAAAATTAGGAAATCCACTAAGACGTGGAAATTAAACAACTCCTAATTTTTTTCAATTAAATCAAGACTGTAAAAATTGGTTCTTTACAAAAGAATAAAAAAGATTGTCAGCCAGCGGACCACAGGGTCTCAGGTTTGATTCCTGGCTAAGGGCAGGTACCTCCGTTGCAGGTTCAATCCTCCCCCCGTCCCCAGTCCCGGCACAAGCAGGAGACAACTAATCAATCTTTCTCTTTCTCTCTCTCTCCCCCTCTTCCCTTCTTCTCTCTCTAAAAAATCAATGGAAAAAATATCCTCAGATGAGGATTTAAAAAAAAAAGATTGTCTAATTCAGCTTCATGATTGTAGCCCCTCCTCCAAACTTGCTTCCTTGCAGGCATTCCTGATGCAGAGACAACGCCTCCAGTTCAGCAAGTCAAACCCAGGCAGCATCCTGACACCTCCCTCTCCCTCACCCCTCCCTAACCAACCCATCGCCAGTCCTCCAAATCTTACCTTCTAAAATACCTCTCAGATTTGTTCACTTCTTTCCATGTTCCCTAGTGCAGGCTGCCATCATCTCTCACCAGGATTACTGTTAAATTTCCTCACAGTCTCACCCCACTTCAGCCTGTCCTCCACACTGCAGGTGGGGGAATCTTTCCCAAGTTCAGAGCTCGTCCTGTTTACAATCCTTCAATCTCTTTTCATTTTAGGATAAAGATCAAGATCTACAATGAGGCCTCCAGGGCCCAACCCCCACCTCTCTTGCTTTCTGGGCTACAGCTACTCCAGAATGTTCCTCAAATGCCCCGTGCTGTTTCCTCCCACAGGGCCTTTGCATTCGCTGGCACCGCTGCCTAGAATGCTCTTGTCCAGCTTCGTTGTTCATCTGGCTCCAACTTTTCACTCAAGCCCAATATTACTTCCTCCAAGAGAACATGTGCCTTCCCTTTTTATCATAGTATGTACTTATAATTTTATTTTATGATCTGTGGATTAATGTGAGTTAATCTCCCTCATTAGACTGCTAACTCCCTGAAGGATGAGACTGTGCCTCTTTTACTCACATTGTCTCTCTTGTGCCTAGCACAGTAGCTGACACATAGTAGAAGCTCAATATATACTTGATCATTCATATGAATGGAACAAAAATTTAAGTAGGTGTTCACCACAGTTTTATGATACAAAAAAAAGAATCAATATAGAGGTTAAATTATAGGACATTTATACAATGAAATATGTAGGCACTTAAAAATCATGTTTCTGGGGCGGGGTGGGGGAATCCTGCTGATGAATGGCAGGGAAGAAGAGAGTAAAGGGAGGAAAATAGTGACAGAGGGAGAGTCTGGGTGGTGAGCACACAACGCAATATACAGATGATGTGTCATAGAATTGTACACTTGAAACCTATATGATGTGTTCAACCAACATCACCCCACTAAATTTAATAAAAAACTAAAGTAAATAAATAAAAATTATGTTACTGAGTAACACTTAATTATATTGAAAAGCATGCATTATGTAATGTTAGATATACTAATAAAAAACATGATGAATGTGGAGTAGGAGTCCCATTTATCATTTCCACGTATTTTTAAAAAGTAGTTACTCAATGTAGTTTTGTTTTCTGCTTTTCACTTAACATTATATGCAAATATGTTATTCCCCTTTATCCTAAGTTTTGTTTTCCTCGATTTCAGTTACACATGGTCAACCTTGGCCCGAAAATATTAAATGGAAAATCCCAGAAATAAATAATTCATACATTTTATATTGCACATTGTTCTGTTCTCTCCATCTGTTCTCTCCAGTAGTGTGATGAAATATTATGAGTTCTCTCCATCCCTCCCCAGACACAAATCATCCCTATCCAACTAAATATACCACATTCATTACCAGCCTGTCAGTCAGCTAGTAGCCACCTAGGTTGTCAGAAGACTGCCCTGGTATCTGGTATCGAAGTGCTTGTATTCAGGTGACCCTAATAGTAGCCTAACACAACATCACAATGCCTACATAACTCGCCTTACTTCATCATATCAAGTAGGCATTCCATCATCTCACACCATCACAAGAAAGGTGATTATAGTACATGTTGATAGTTTGAGAGAGATAGAGAAAGGCCACATCCACATAACTTTATTACAATATATTTTTATAATTGTTCTGTTTTATTATTAGTTATTATTATTATTAATCTCTTTCTGTGCCTAATTCATAAATTAAACTTTATCATAGATATGTATGTGTAGGAAAAAACATAGTATATATAGAATTTGATATTATGCA
This sequence comes from Myotis daubentonii, assembly GCF_963259705.1. Lineage (NCBI taxonomy): Eukaryota > Metazoa > Chordata > Mammalia > Chiroptera > Vespertilionidae > Myotis > Myotis daubentonii. The sequence continues at coordinate 88,978,766 of NC_081840.1, read as the reverse complement.
TGGTTTTAGGCATCCACTGGGGGTCTTGAAACATATCCCCCATGAATAACAGTGGACTACTAGGTAGTAAAGAAAAAGAAATTGATAACAAGGTTACTGGTGATTTGTTGTGGTAGATAGGATTTCAGGGGGATTTATTTATTCTTCAAACTTTCTGTATTTTCCAGGTATTTTTACAATAGTCATGTATGTTTTTATAATTGGGAGGCAGCTATAATTAAAATATGGACTTTGGTGTTAGCCAGGTCTAAGTTCCAGTTCCGGCTCTACCTCTGCCAGCTAGTAGCAGAGTGACTTGGGCATATTACTCTACCTCCCCTAAGACTCAAAAGAATACCTACCAACAAGTTGTTGCAAGAAGCAAATGCTATAATGCACATAAATCACTTAGCACAATTTCTGCTAAATCTTGTTACAGATTTTGACCTGATAAAGATGTCACTTGTAAATTTTCAAAAATCTTATCCTTGGGCCCTGGTCGATTTGGCTTGGGTTTGATTCCAATCAAGGGCATGTGCCTAGGTTGCAGGCTCAATCCCGGCCCCAGCTGGGGCACATGCCAGAGGCAACCAGTCAATGTGTCTCTCACATCGATGTTTCTCTCTCTGTCTCTCCCGCTCCCTTACACTTTCTCTCAAAATCAATGGAAAAAATATCCTCAGGTGAGGATTAACAAAAAACAAAAACAAAAAACTTTTTCTTGGGAAAAAAGAAACAAAGATTAAACCCACATCTAGTTTCAAGTATATTTTCAAATAGAAAAAAATGAGTTTAAAGTCACCAGAACTTTGAAAATGTGAAGGACTGCAGGACCCGGGGGAGCAACTGGAGGAAGCAAGATAATTGGATGTCAGGAAATAATTCCTGAGTCACTTTCTAAAAGCAAAAACAAAACCCTGATGTTGCCAGCTTAAAGAGAGGTGAGAAAGTAAGCATCGAATGGAGTCATATACTGAAGTGCAGCTGCTACAGCTGAGCCCCTCAGAGCTGTTAATACCATGATTTCGGGCAGGAAATAATTTAGCCAAACTGACTTGTGTCAACAACATAGGGGCCAGCTTTGAAGGCTGGATAACCCTCTACTCAGTGAGCACAGACTTGCAAGACATCAGCTTCTCCATACAAAATTGGCAAATTGGCTCCATAATCAGGTTGATAATTTGTAAGCTAGCCAAGATTTGGGCATCATGCTCCAGTCAGGGCAGTGTAGAGTCCGGGAGACCAACTTTGTAACACTTGTTAGGTTTTCTCTAGTGCAGTGGTTCTCAACCTTCCTAATGCCGCGACCCTTTAATACAGTTCCTCGTGTTGCGGTGACCCCCAACCATAAAATTGTTTTTGTTGCTACTTCATAATTTTGCTACTTTGTAATTTTGCTACTGTTATGAATCGTAATGTAAATATCTGATATGCAGGATGAATTTTCATTGTTACAAATTGAACATAATTAAAGCATAGTGATTAATCACAAAAACAATATGTAATTATATATGTGTTTTCCGAAGGCCTTAGGCGACCCCTGTGAAAGGGTCGTTCGACCCCCAAAGGGGTCGCGACCCACAGGTTGAGAACCGCTGCTCTAGTGGAAAGACCTGTTTTCAATCTCAGCTCCACCACCTACCCTGTTTTATGATTTGGAGCTACAACAACCATTCGTGAACTTCGTTTTCTCTCTTATAGCTGAGACTGATGGTTCCTACCTCACCAGAGGGCTGTGCAAATGAAAAGAATGATGTATGTGAAAGCCTAGAACAGAGCCTTCCGACTGGCAGGATCAATGAGTTACTTCCCCCTCCCGTGGCAAGTCAATCGCAAGACAGAGCCAAGCACACCGTGCCGATGTCTGAGCAGTGAGATGTGCAGCCCATGTCCTTCATGGGACATACGTCCAGTGAGCAGGGCTTTCTGCCAAGTGGTGCAGGCCTTTAGGGAGGGACTGACACAACCCCTGTCTTCAGGAAGCAGCATGCCTAAGCAGCCTTTCAACAAATAGAATAGTTCAAACTGTTAATGGTTTTGAATAGGTAATGGTCACATTTGCTTTCTTAAATGATTATGCCTCTGAAATTTCTTTTTTCATTTTTTTACATTTTTATTTGTTGATTTTTAGAAAGAGAAAAGGAGAGAGTGTGAGAGAAACATCGATCTGTTGTTCCACTCATTCACGCATTCATTGGTTGACTCTTGTATGTGCTCTGACCCAAGATGAACCAGCAACCCTTGTGTATTGGAACGATGCTCTAACCAGCTGAACTACCAGGCCAGGGCCACCTCTGAAATTTCTAAATATAAACTTAAAGCATGATACTCCCTATGCATACACACACACACACACACACACACACACACACACACACACGCACACATGCAATCCTTGAATCAGAAGAGTGATGGCTTTTCCCCAAATTTTTATTTTGAAAAATTTCAAACATATAGAAATGTTGCAAGTAGCACAATGAATATCTGTGCTGTTCACTTAGATTTATCTATTGACTTTCACTGCATTTCATTTCTTCCTTTCTGTTCTTTTATTTTTTATATTTAGTTGAACCATTTAAGATTTAATTATAGTCACGGTGACACTTCATCCCGAAATACTTCAGAGTGTATTTCATAACAAGGACAGTCCTCCTATATAGCCATAGAATATTGAACATTAATGCCCTTGTGTTGTTAATATACAGTCCATAATCAAATATTCCCAGCTGTCCTAGAAATATCCTTTATAGGTGTTTTTTAAAATCCATACTTTAAAAGAAAAAAATTCACACGTGGCACTTAATTGTCTCATCCAGTTACTCTGAAATTCTGCCCTTCTCCCATTGGAGCTAGAGCTAATTGTTTTCCTCTTAATTTTCCTTTACACCAATGGGCCTCAAAACTAAAACCAGCAATTTCTTATCTTGATTTTCTTAATTGATTTTGAGAGAGAAAAACATCAATTTGTTGTTCCACTTATTTATACCTTCATTGGTTGATTCTTGTTATGTGCCCTGACCGGGAATCGAACCCACAACCTTGGCATATCTGGATGATGCTCTAACCAACTGAGCTACTCAGCCTGCGGTCATCTTCATTACTGACCCATATGCTTTAAAAAAAAAAGTGCTTTGTACTAAATATAACCCCACCATGTTTCAGTTCTTAGCTTTAAACCATATTTAAATAGAATAACAAATGTTCACAGCATCTACACAATGACAGGTCTGGGCAGGGGAGGAACAGGGCATTCAGTTTGGGGCACATTCAAGTCAAGGTAATGACAGAATATTCAGGTGACAAGACAAATAGGTCCTGATTGAAGATGGGAACCTGAATCTCTCCCTAGGTCATAAGGTAAAGAAAGTCACCTACAGAGAGATGAGAGGGGGAGCCACAGAATGGTGACTTTCCTAAGGGAGGGACTATTCTATGAGAAGGGTCAATCTGAACCTTGGGAGACTTCAGGCCAGAGGGGAAGGAGCTGGAGTCTCCAGCTGGCAGGCTGGAGACCCAGAAGATCCAGGGAAGTGGGGTGTCCTGGGAGGCAAAGGAGAGAGGTGACCAGGTAATGAGGAAGAAACAATGAATCTCACCCCAAGCCACTTACGGTTTTTAGTTCCAGATGCAAATTAATTCTCAGGACCAGGCCAGGAGAGGGGCCCTCCGGCCTGGAGCGATGACAGCTGGAGTCGGATCAGTCAACCTTCTTGTGGATCAGGGTGGAGGCCAGGCTAGAGGTGCAAAGCCCCCACTCAGATCTCCTGAGGCAAAACTCCTTCGGATAACACTGGAGACACAGTTCAAGAATAATCATCAGAAAGAGAAGTTGCTGAGGAGACCGTGAAGGGACAAGCTGGGGGACAAAAGCCAAGTCAGCTGGGGCGGCCAGGGAACAAGCGGGAAGAATGTGTGTCCTTGATCATATTGAGCCACTGAATTAACCAGCTCCAAAACTGCCCCACCTTTGGACTTCTTGTTACGTGAAATAATAAACGTCTGTGCCATGAAAAAGCAAGAGGCAACCTAAATCGATGAATTAAAAAAGTTTCTTAAAAAGCATATTTACCAAGAACTTTTAAGAACCAAGAGAATTAAGTAAAAATATCAAATAGGTGAACATAACATAGTCACAATGGCTGCAACAAGCTCACTAAGCTCCTTAAATAGATCTTATACAGATGATTATATTTGGAAGTTCATGGAGTATAAGCCTATCAGCCAGTCACTCGGTGATTATAAAAGATCAAAGAGAAAAACCAGAAAGGCAGGCAAAGGAAAATCTGCCATATAGGCCCTCAGTTTCTAAAGACAAGACATATAAATACATACTCACAGGTGCATATTACTACATATGTGTATATGCACATGTGTGTATGTACATGCGTATATGTGGTTTTACACAACACATATATAGATATATACCTCTATGCCCATGCTATATGTGTGTGTGCATACACAAAATTTGTCCCGCACAGGAAGCCCTGATGAACATGTAAGCATTTCTTATTACTCAGGTGGTGCAAACAAGAAAAAGCAAGGTCCAGGCCACTAAAGAAGTTTGAGGTGCTCTTACCACCTAACAAGGGAATTGTTGTCAGAGTAACTAGAATTAATAGAGCTTTCACAACACACCCGTTTTCATAAGGTTTCAGACGGTGTGAGTAATGGAGGGGAAGTGTCATAACACTGTTTCCATTGCCGTGCTTCTCCGATAAACTCTTCCCAGCAGATCCTGACTCAACAGGGGAAGAGTATCAAACCCTTTTTGTGTCTAAGAAATTAACCCCACGCACTTCAGTTTATTTCTACAGACCTTACCTTAGCGTTTATGGACGGAGAATGGACTTAAGCTCTAGTTTGCAAATTTAACTCTAAAACTTTCAAACTCGTTTCCTTACATTTACCATGAAAATAGTCAGTGCTGGAGTTATGAGGAAGAAAGGGGAAAGCGTATTTTCCCTCCCAGATTAATAATCTGACTGGAGAGGTGAAACAGCCATAGTTTCATTTGGAGACTGTGGCACAGGCTGCTTCTTTCCTGCTGCTCAGTCCTCTAACCCTTGGGGGTGGTGCTGGAGGAGATGTGAACAGCTGCACATTTCCAGCATAGTATTCCCTAAATGGTGTCAAATGACTGGGAATGAAGTTTTAGTGACTGGATGATTTATTCACTTAGTCATCGCTGTTCCATGAGAGGAAACAATAATAGGCTTTTGTTTGTGTTTCTGTGTGTAGGGTGTGAGGGAAAAAGAGAAGAAAATAGCTATATAATGAAACCTTGGTCCTCTTTTTTTCCTCTCTCAAAAGAGGCCTTTATCTTCAAATTACTATAAATATATCATAAAATAGAATATACACTGCATTGTGGCTCTTTCCAAATTGTTCTCACATGTTTCTGAAAAGCTTCTTTTTTCCTTCTCTATAAAAAAGATAATGCATGAATATGTTCTGATCATAAAATATCCAAACATACAGAAGTATATAGATTGCAAACAAAAGCCTCCCTTCACAACTCCTTTCTCCCATTATTCAGACCCTTTTTTGGGGGCGGGGGGGGAGTTATTTTCTTGTTTTAAACTTCTATTCTCCTGCTTTGGGGCAGTTTCATAACAACAGATGGCACACGGCAAGCAACAGTCAAATTCCAAAATACAGACAATCAGGAATCACTGAAAGTGAACCTCCCTGTGGAGTGGAGTCCCAGAGAGCGCCAGGGAAAATCAGTCACGGAGTGACTGAACACAGGTCAGGGTAGCTCTCCTGAAAAAAGGGCACGCAAAGCCAGAAATGTCTGTGTTTGCTTCTACCTTGCCCCTAGCGAGTTGCTGTCCTTGGGCAACTTTAGTTTCCCCTGCTGTAATGTAGGCAGGATAATAGGAGCATGAGATGACATCATGTGTGTGAAACACCTCACAAGGGCCTGATTTATGCGAGGTCTTCGGCAAATGTCAGTGTTCCTCCCACTTCCAGAGGAACTTCGTTGCACCTAAAGCACACTTTGTGCCAGACATCAGCCACAGACATAGTTGCATAGTTATCTTCAAGTTCCTTATAAACTAGATCCCTCCATATTGTGAGATCTTTGTTGAATACTGTTTAAAAGAGGGAAGGTAGGGGAGGGTGGGGGTAAGGGGGAGAGATCAACCAAAGGACTTGTATGCCTGCATATAAGCCTAAGCAATGGACACAGACACCAGGGGGGTGAGGGCATGAGTGGGGGGTGGGGGGTAATGGGGGGATAACGACACATATGTAATACCTTAATCAATAAAGAGAGAAAAAAAGAAAAAAACAATAGCTAATATCTGTAATAGTATTAAAAAAGCATTTGTGTATGTGTATCCACCCCCTGACATTTACCAGTGCCAGATGTGCTTTATTCAAATTATCTTATTAAATCCTAATCACACACACACACACACACAAATAAAGCACACTTTGGTTTGTTTCCGGTGACGTTTTAGCTATGCCTGCCTGTCTATGAGGACATTTATACTTCTACTATGTACATTGTTTATCAACAGTGGAAAAGAGCATGCCTTGCTCTCCTGCCAAGCTCCTCAGAACATGTCAGTGTTTTACAGGTTAATTAAAGGATGATTAGAAATAGATCTGCATCTATGTACAGGGGTGGACAAAGGTAGGTTTACAGTTGTAACACAAATAATACAATAATTAATAAATAATAATACAAGAATACACTCTGTGTTTCACATACTCACAACTGTAAACCTACTTTTACCCACCCTGTATATGGATAAAGGCAAGAGTGTTCGGGATTAAGAAATCCTGATCATCCTGGGTGTCTTACTTGCCAGAATTCTGAATCATTAAATGATGAATTCAAAGAAGCAAGTTGAATAGTTTGGGAACACTGGTGCAAGAACATGGGGTTATTTTTAAGTTATTTGTGGAATATTAACATGACTATTTGGGAGTTCAGAAATTTTGGTTTTCATCACCAAGAAAACTATTCTGCAATCATCCAATAGGCAAGCCCTTAATAAGGTTAAAGTATCTTGCAGGAGGTGAAAGATTAAGGCTTCTGGGGGAATCCAAGAGCGTTTTTCCGCCACCTATGAAGCCTAGAGTGCCCCCTACTGGTTACCTTGCAGAAAGCAAGGCAGCTAGTGGTTTCACACAGGACTCCAAGTTTTGAAACACTGTAAATATAATCTTTTTTCTCTCTCTGTATCTTCCCCATTGAGTGACCCTCTTCTGAAGGCTTATTGTTTGAAAGAGAGGGCGACTTTTTTTTGTACCAACTTGATTCCTTAATCAGAAGTGTGTCTGAGATACCATTTCAAATGTGATCAATTATGTCTGTTGTATCCTGAGTTCTAAAGTAATCTGCACTTCAGCCCTAACTGGTTTGGCTCAGTGGATAGAGTGTCGGTCTGTGGACTGAAGGGTCCCAGGTTCGATTCTGGTCAAGGGCATAGCCCTAGTAGGGGGTGTAAAGGAGGCAGCTGATTGATGTTTCTCTCTCATTGATGTTTCTAACTCTCTATCCCTCTCCCTTCCTCTCTGTAAAAAAATCAATAAGATATATTTTAAAAAATAAATAAAGTAATCTGCATTTCAGAAGAATAATTGAATGGAATAAAGTGGCCCAAAAATATTTAACTTGATTTTACCTTTTAAAAATATATTTTGTTATAGACTGAACTTGTTTCTCTTTACTAGTTTTTTTAAAAATATATTTTATTGATTTTTTTACAGAGAGGAAGGAAAAGGGATAGAGAGTTAGAATCATTGATGAGAGAGAAACATCAATCAGCAGCCTCCTGCACACTCCCCACTGGGGATGTGCCCGCAACCAAGGTACATGCCCTTGACCGGAATCGAACCTGGGACGATGCTCTATCCACAGAGCCAAACCGGTTAGGGCTACTAGTTGTTGTTTTTTTTAATTGTTTTAATATACCTTTATTGACCTTAGAGATAGAGGAAGAGAGAGAGAGAGAGAGAAACATCTATTGGGTGCCTCCCACACAATTCTACTGGGGATCAAGCCTGCAACCTGGGCATGTGCCCTGACCTGGAATCGAACCAGCAACCTCTTGGTTCCTGGATCAATGCTCAATCACTGAGCCACACCAGCCGGGCTGTACTAGTTTTTTAAACTTACTGTGAATCTAAAATAATTTCAAAACAAAAAGTTTTTTAAAAAATTTGGTGACTTTACTTTGCAACTTTAAATCTTTAAATATTTCTTTGAGCTAGTTGGACCATAAAGGAAAGAAAATGCCAATGACAAAGATAGAGAAATGTGCATCACTTGAAATTTCTCTTCTTTCTCTTTCCCTGCTTCTCCTTTTGCTGGGAGCCAGTGGCCTTTCCTGATAATCCTGGAGGAAGCTGCAAGGAGCCAGCAAGAGCAGGTATGCCCCATTCATAGGCAGTAAGAGCTCACTAGATTTCCAATGTGAACTAACTCACTGCTTTTCACACACGTGCTAAAAAGCAGAATCCTTGCCTTTTAAAGCAATGTTACCCAGAATTCATTTACTTTTCATTTGTCCATGCATTCATTAATTCCAGTTATTGAGCACCTGTTCTGTGCTACACACTGTCTATATGTCATGAACACATGTCACTTCTACCAGAAAGTTCTAAAATATAATCACATTCCTTTTAACATTAAATCTCTCTCTCTCTCTCTCTCTTTATCTATATATATATATCTCTCTCTCCCTCCTTTCTCTCTCTCTCACTTCTTTCCCTCCACAGAATTCCTCTCTGTAATAAATCATAAACTCCAGAGAGCAGACTGAGTCTGGGACCCAGTCCTTCTCTTGGCTTGCCTATTGGTCCCTGAATGAAGTATGGAACTTAGATTTCAACTTGTATCTATTGCTCCCAGCATTGCCCTTGGTTTTCCCCATCACAGATACCTGCGATGGGAACTAGAAGAGGGAGGGATAGTGTTCTTCCCCACCCAGTGTTAAAGCACACAAAGGGCAGAAACCCCAAACTGCTCTTTAAACACACACATAGCCCAGAACCCACCTTTCCCCTGCCGACGGGCAGCTGCAATACCCAGTCTTGCATCCATGACCTGAGAAATCTCTGAAACAAAGCAGCCTGTCCTTGATTTGGACTCCTCAGTCACATCCTTGGTTATCTGGTTCCATATAAAGCAGACAGCAGAGCTTGAAATAGGGATGGGGCTCTATCTCTTTCCTCCTGCCCTTTCCTTCTATCTCTCCCCTTCCAGGTTGGTGGAAATTGAGGTACCTCTGTGGAACTGTGGGGGTTTGTGTACTACCTATTGAAAGCCACAGTTCTATTTTAAAACGCTTATTTTACAAATGAGGTGGTTGTAAACTGCTAATCTGAAATTTGATGGGGAGGGGGATAACTCCCTCCCTATATCCTTCTTTAGTTCTTATGGCTGGACTAATAATAAAATGATAAAATTGACACAAGCCTAGATTAACAAGAGAAAACTAATCTATACTAATAAAAGGGTAATATGCTAATTAGACCAGGTTGACAGGACATGTTCTGGATGTCCAACTTCCTTCTGGACAAAGCCACGGTGGTGGGGGCCAAGGCAGAGGCAGTTAGGGGCGATCAGGCAGGCAGGGGAGCAAGCAGTTAGGGGGTCTAAACCGACAGTCGGACATCCCCCAAGGGGTCCCAGATTAGAGAGGATGCAGGCCAGGCTGAAGGAAACCTCCCCCCTCCCATGCACAATTTTCATGCACCAGGCCTCTAGTTTAATATATGTGCATAGGGGAATCACAATATGATGCTCAGATCATAAAATGAAGCTCAAATAAATAATCAAACCAGGCACCTCTTTAAATGTGTTAGACTGAAACAATAAATTTTTGAGAAATTGACAGGACAAAGACAATCTCATTAGACTCCTTAGAACAGAATCTAGGCAAGGTTTGGGTATCTGTTAGTAAGGAATCTAAACAAATTTTGGGCTTACGAGTAAATTAGCAAAGGCAGTACAAGGTTTACTTATATAAGCTTTCTACTCTAGATTCTTTTAACTCTTATGATAAGGTTGTCTCTGAGGCCTCAGGAGCAGGGAGGGCGCCTGTCACGTGGGGGATCCGTCTCCTGGTTAGGGGGACAGAGAGGTCAGGGTTTCTTCTTGCATGGGCAGTTTCTTAAGTAACTTTAATTCAAAGTGATCAATATGACCTTGAGTCACTCCTTTGTCAGTAGAACCCCCTTTCTCAGCATCACAGTTTAGACTGACAGGATTTGAATCTTCTTTATTAAAAAAAAAAGAATAAACAAATAAAAAACATGGGTGGATTAAGAATATCATGCGAAGTGAAATAAGTCAGACAGAAAAAGTCAAGAACCATATGATATCACTTGTGCCAGGCCCCAAACTCCATTAGAACAGAAGCTCTTTTGTTCAAGATCTTTTTAAATATCCTTTGTAATAAACTGGTAATCTAGTGAGTAAACCAGTTTTCTGAATTCTGTGAGCCACCCTAGCAAATTAATTGAACCTAAGAAGGGGGTCATGGAAACCTCTGACTTATAGCCAGACGGTCAGAAGAACAGGCAACAACCTGGACTTGCAATTGGCATCTGAAGTGGGGGGAGTCTTACTAGGACTGAGACCTTAACCGGTGGGATCTGATACTAACTCCAAATACACAGTGTCAGAATTGATCAAATTGTAGGACACCCAGCTGGTGTCAAAGAACTACTTGGTGTAGAAAGAATTGGTGACAGAATCATACTCATCTAAGTATTGCATTGACATAAGAAGTATCCAGCCCTAACCAGTTTGGCTCCGTGGATAGAATGTTGGCCTGCGGACTGAAAGGTCCCAGGTTCGATTCCGGTCGAGGGCATGTACCTTGGTTGCGGGCACATCCCCAGTAGGGGGTGTGCAAGAGGCAGCTGATCGGTGTTTCTCTCTCATCGATGTTTCTAACTGTCTATCGCTATCCCTTCCTCTCTGTAAAAAATCAATAAAATATATTAAAAAAAAAAAAAGATTCCACTGCTAAAAAAAAAAAAAAAAAAAAAAAAAAAGAAGTATCCAAACTATAGAGAATTTTTATAAGTTTATCTGAGCCAAAATGATGGCAACTGCCAGGAAGCAAGATCTCAATGGATTGAGAAAATAAACCCAAGAATAGGACTTTTGCAGCTTATTTTATACATTAGAATAAAAGGACACCTAAGTAAGGTTACATGAAATCTATTGGTGGTAAATTAAGGGGGCAGGAGAAAGCAAAGGGAGGGAAAATCTCTAAGAATGGATAAAAAGCAAAATGGAGAAACATACTTCTTTTACACTGGTGGGTACAGGATAGTTAACAATTAACATTTACAGCACATAGAGATAGTGTGCAGGAAAGAAGATAACTGTGAAGGGTTCTACGCTCTTTTGCTCTGGAATCAGCGTTCTGACTTGGATTCTGGCAAAGATTACTCTGGCATTTCAAAGGTCTGTTATCTTAGATGCAAAAGGACAGTAGACACACTCACTTAAGGTAAAGACTGACCTTTGTCAAGGAAGCTACCGGCCTAGGACGTGACCACCTGCCATGACTCACACCGTCACTTGCGGTCTCTGAGTTTCTAAAGCCCACCATGCAGGCCTCTGCGGAGCTTGTCAGGGTTAGTATGTGGCCCCTTTCTTGTCCACAGTGGGGGGCTCAGGTTCTGAGAGAAAACAAAGGACAAGAGCTCTTTGGGAGAGAGCTTTCCCAAATATCCTCAACTCAACACAGCCTATCCTGGAATTAATCTTACTGTGACCTGTTGCCCTCTATATTTTTGATGCAATTCATATATAGGGATTTTTACATGAGAAAGTGTTATAATTTCTTAAGTCCACACAGGTGGCTGGGAAATCCCTCAAAGCATTGCCCAAGCAAAGAGGGAGAGCCTTGCTTAGAGTCAAAGTCATAATGGGGGTCCAGAGGCATGCATTCGTTCCAAGGGGAGAGTTGAGGTAAAATGGAAGGAATTAGCGAACTTTAGATAAATATTTTTTTGAGATAAGAACTAGTAATTCCCATAAGATTTCTCCAAAGTAAAAAAGAAAACTCAAAAAAAAAAAAAAACCTTAGGAGATTAATGTTAGTGTTTTTTTCTTTTCTTAATGGGTAAATGTTTTAGTTTTTATTTAGTTTAAGTAAATTGGCTCTTTAAAATCAGATTATATACCAATGTCTTAAACATATTGTTTATTCCCCTAACCAGTTTGGCTCACTGGATAGAGCGTCAGCCTGAGGACTCAAGGGTCCCAGGTTCGATTCCAGTCAAGGACACATGCGCGGGTTGCAGGCTCCACAGTAGGCGGGAGGCAGCCAATCACTGATGTTTCTCTCTCTCTCTCTCCATCCCCCTCTCCCTCTCCCTTCTTCTCTGAAATCAATAAAAATAATTTTAAAAAAACATAGCTTATCATTGGTGTGAACATTTAATACACTGCAATTTCTGTTTCCCCCAAATGCTGCTGGTGCATCTTAGAGTTACAGAAATACCTTATGTCAAATATATGGCTCATGTCTCTTGCTTCCCCATGGTCTGGTAAAGAATGTGATGACTATGACAATACATATGCTTTATAAAGCTGGGCTGACACCCTATTGTCTTCCAGGAACTTGTTGGCTTCCTGTATACATACACATTTACAAAATGCATCTGCAGAGTTAAGCATTTTTAACTTTGAGAGCTTAAAGCACTTTACAGACTATGATTTCTGTAGGAAACGGGTATAATATGTAATCTCTTACATGTCAAAGAAATTACCATTGATTTTCCTGGAAGAGACCATTTTTCTCTTCATATAATAACTTAAGCATATTTACTTAAGGGCTATAGTCATATCTTCATCATTACCATCATATTATCACTCAGTGGTTAGAGAGTCTGCCGGTGAACCTAGGAGTCACGGGTTCGATTCCCACCAACGCATAGGGGGGTCTGCAGAACCCTGGTGGAGTCCTATCAGTCCCGAGTGTGGGGGTTCTCAATGGGGGTGGGGAGGGGGCTTACCTAGGGGAATCCTGTTCAGGCGCTGCCATAGACCAATTCCAGCATGTCATAATTTTAAGACTTTCATCAAAAGGTTGATGAGACTTGGGGACTCAACAGGGTTGAGTCACACATATAGTCACCTGTTGGAAATGGCTAAAGGCATTTCCCCAAACCTGAATAGTAAACTGATTGTGCCTGCCAGACAGCTAAAAGGCATCTTAATCTACATGTTATTGCCTCCTACTGGCCAAACACCTGAACAGCCGTAGGCTATTCCCCAAACTGGCAATGCTTCCGTACCCTTTGAAACCTTACCCTATGAAGTGTATTATCTCCACCTTGCCTTAGGACAAATTGTGTTAATAAAAGCAAGGGTCCTAGACAAGGAGGGGACTCTTTAGTTCCTTTAGCTGAAGATCCTCTGACCCCCAATGCCTTTCAAAATTATATCTCGTCTCCAGATTCTTTATTAGTCTCTGGATTCCGATGTCATCTACGCATAGCCCCTTTTCCAGATTCCTGAACCCTTCTTGATGCTGGGACATGAACCCTGGCAGGCGTCATATGTCGGGGTCCAACCCCAGCAGGTCCAGGGGTTCCCAAAGGTATGGATGGAGTCAGCAAAGAAGGAATGACACAAAGACAGCGTTCAGTTGATCAGCAGCCTAACTAGGTTCTCTAGCCAGGATTTCCAGCCAGGTTCTGTTTTTATTGACTTATTACATCTGTATTTATACCAGTTGATTTTGGTAAAGGAGAATTTTATTGCAATAAGAAAAGCATATATGTGTGTGTGCATCTCTGAAACCTTCCATAAATTCCTCCCTTGGGACTTCAGAAGATGGTTACGTCTGAAAATAAGTCCCATTGGCCAATCCATCTGTGTGCAGGAGCGGGTGGGTGGAGGGGATCCATTATCGAGCCAGGCTTCATTGTCTAATTCTCTTTCTGAACCTTCCTGGGAGTGAGAGACCAGGGAGCAGGGGCGGAGACAGAGCGAGAGACCACACAGGCTGACACACGCGCAAAGGGGAATGAGAGACAGAGCTGATGTTGATGCCATTTCTCAGCAAAGTGGAGAACGGCGTTGCAGAACCAGGAGGGACCGAGGGAGACTTGGGGCCCCTCCTCCCACCTCGGGGGCAGCCCCTACAAGGCGGTGAGGCTGGAGGTGGTGTTTGTGTTCAGGGCGTCCGCTTTGGACTTGGGGACCCCTTCCGGGGCCTCCAGGACCATGGAGAGGCTACGAAAGGACTCGGGGACCTTGATGTGGATGGCCTCCTCCTCCACGGGGTCCTGGCAGCACTTGCTGCAGCGGCAGCACGTGGGGCAGCGGATGCGGCGGCAGCAGTTCCTCATGCAGCAGCCGGTGGCCAGGGAGACCGCGATGTCCCAGGGCTTCAGCGAGCGCATGCACAGGGGCAGGAAGTTCCAGGTCTGGAACACCTTGGGCAGGATGTGGGGGCAGCGGGCCTGCAGGAGCTTGAGCACCACCACCAGAAGGATCACGAGGACGATGGGCACCCCCACGCCCACCAGCACTGGCCACCCAGCCAGCGAGAGGCCAAACACGGACAGCGGGACCAGAAAGAATAAGATGACCAGGTAGAAGACGGCAAACCAGCGGTACTTAGCTGAGATGTTGCCAAGGCCCTTAGCCAGGCGGATGGGCAGGCGGGTGAACGGGATTGGGTACCACAGAAGGATACCCGTGATGTTGAAGAAAAAGTGGCACAGGGCGATCTGGAGTGAGCTCCTCAAGGTTTTGCCTGGACTGGCCAAGGCAGCCATGATGGCGGTGGTGGTGGTGCCAATGTTGGCCCCCAGCGTGAGTGGATACGCCCTCTCAATGCTTATTACACCGACACCGATCAGTGGGGTCAAAGTAGACGTGAACACTGAGCTGCTCTGCACGATGAAGGTCATGCCTGCCCCCACTAAGATAGCCAGGTAGCCAGTCAGCCAGGAAAAGGGGAAAGGGAAATCGGTGTTGATGGTCTTCTTGATGACAACGGCTACTCGCCCCTCGAGCACAGAGCCCAGGACCTTGACGATCATGATCAGACAGCCACAGAGTACCAGCAGGGAGGTGACCAGCAGGATGATGCCAACAATAAGATCCAGGAAGTTGGCATTCACAAAGAGGTGCTGGCACTTGGCAATATTCTCCCGGCGGGTCACGTTCTTGATGGTCCAGGTGTGGAAACCATTTGCCCAACAGAGGTTGGGGGAGGTGCAGTTCTGAGTCGAGGGGACGGTGACATTCATCTGAGTCACATTGGTCACAGTTTTGCACCAAATCTTGATCAGACTCTTGTTCTGAGCTGCTGGGTCATTCATTGCAATCTGGTTGATAACCTTTTTATCCAGCTGGATAATTTGCTTTGTAAGAGGACTCGTGATAACTTTCAGAAGTTCCGGAGCATTTTCTCCGCTTTTGAAATGGAAGGACTCCACTATCAGGTTGGTCAGGACCTCCAGGTAGTGGGTGGAGACCTCCACAGGCAGGAGCACCAGCACGGAGAGCCAGTTGAAGAAGTCATGGACGGTGGCCCCGGCAAAAGCCCTTCTGAACACATTCCGGTCTCCTGCCTGCATAAGCGCCACGAGGGTGTTGGTGATTGAGGTCCCAATGTTGGCTCCCATGACAAAGGGGACGGCAGTCCGCACCGTCAGCAGTGAGGAGGCCACCATGCTGACGATGATGGATGTGGAGGTGCTCGAGCTTTGCACCATGGCTGTCACCAGCACCCCGATCATCAGTCCCGCCAGGGGGTTGGACATGATAGAGTTGCTGCTGAAGAACTTCCCAGCCATTTTCCCTCCAACCAGCTGGAAGGCACTGCTGAGGACATCCAAGGAGCACACGAACAGGTAGAGGAATCCCAGGAGCAGAAGGAACTTCCCGATCCCTTGCAAGATACACAGACTCTTCCCTTTGGTGTCTCTCTCTGTCCACTTGATCCCCTTGTGCTGAAGCTCGGGCAGGTCCCAGGGGTCTTCTATGTCGGTGGGCTCCTCTACCGGGGTGGCGGTGGAGTGGGATGGCAGAAGTTCAATCTTGGTTTCAGAGGTCCCGGTGACATTTTTGTTGGTCTCCTTTCCTTTCCCATCTGTGGGGGGCTGTTGGCTCGTGATGCCTCCAATGTATTTACCTGGGTTGGGCTGGGCATTTTCCACCTCAGGCCAAGGAGTCATGGTAGCTCTGAACATCTTCCAAGAGGCTGAAGTCCTCTCCCTTCTGTTCTCTGTGGAGTCTGGGTCCAGCAGTCCTTGGGAAGGTGCAATCTGGAAGAGCTGCTCTCTGAGGAAGGAGATGACAGAGTGAGCCAGGAGATAGCTTTCTTCAGTTGAAGCCAAGTTCTGTTTTCATTGTCTTGTTACATCTGTATTTATACCGGTGGATTTTAATCCTATCAATTCTGTTCCAAAGGTTAGGGCGTTTCTTATCTCCATTCCAAGGTTACTCTATTGTTCTATTAAGCTACAAGGAAGTAACTGAAGGAGATTATCCTAAGTAAAGATTATGTAGCATAAGCGTGATTGTTGTTCGTAGTTAAAGTGATTAATTACCCGCCTGGCACTTAGTTAAGGGGTTTTATTCCCTCCCTAACTCCAGGGGAAAATCCTCACCTGGGGAAACAACCTTTCTTGGGGAGGTGGTCCTGTTTAAAACACATAGCATTAAGAGGGGGAGCAAACATATGCCATATACGCCAGGTCCTTTGAAACATAAGCAGGACAGATGTTTCTTCCCTGCAGTGACTGTGTCAAGCAGCAAGGGTGGATCGGCTTCTGACAAATTCCCCCATTTTTATTTTTTAAATGGCAGCACGCGTAAATCAGCGGCCACCTCTCGGATTGGGTTGTTTAAGACTCGGAAGAAGACTGACAAGCAATGATGGTGAGCATAGCAATAAACATAGTGGATGGAGTGCACACAGAGCCTTGTAGAGGTTGCTGGCCTTTTCAGTCAAGGGATTTCAGCTGTCCCCAAGTCGGTGGTTTGATTGTCCTCGTTGATCTGGCTAGTGGGCGGTGTCGCGGGCTATGGGCTCCCCGAAGTATCAGCGCATTGAAGGGCTGGATCAAAGGATCCATCAGGGCCGTGCTTGATTGTGGTGTCGGTGTCCGGGGAGGAGTCAGCTGTGCCCTCTGGGTCTGTTGATATGGATGATACCGGGGAGGAGGAGGAGGCAGAGACAGAGGGTAGTAGAGAGAAAAAGAAGAGAAAGCAAAAGAACTACAAGGCATGGAAGTCTTTAGAAAAAAGAGGGAGAAAAAAGGGAAGAAGGCAGCATTCTGACACAGCCCTTTCCTTCAGCTGCCCCTTTCCCTGTGGTCCAAGGTAGAAATGGGAAACAAGTCCTGTTGCAGTGAGAGGGCAGCTGCTGTCAGCCAGTCTCTGTCTTTACCTGGGTCCCGATCTGAGCTGGGCGTGGGAAGTGAAGCAGCCATGAGGGCAGGAGACCTCCCTCAGAAGGGGTGAGGGTTCAGCCCTCTGCAAAGTTGGGGGGGTGAGGGTCTGTGCCCCACCTCTGTTGACCCCCAAGTTGTCTCCTGATGGCCCCTCTGCGACTCTACCTGTCTTAGGTTGTTCCTTCCCTGAGGAATCTTACCTGTCTCTGGCTAACCAGCCATCCTCCGGGGCCAAGCAGGGTTATGTGAGGTGTGCGAATGAGCGCCCCCCTGCAAGAGGTTCAGTTCTGTCTCCTTGGTAGCCTATGCCCCCATGGCCTCTACGCCCAGCACCTGCCTTGGGCTCCCTTCGCCTGCTGGTGGGGCCCCAGCTTTGGTCACATATCTTGGGGAGCCCAGGTTTCTTCTCCAGGGAGGGCCCAGCTCACACCATTGGGCGAGAGACAGATCCATGGCACTGGCCACCACGAGGCCTCAACCTCAGTGTGAACAGAAAGCCCAGGCAACCGCTGTGGGAAAATGGACTATGAGAGAGGGTCCCTCTTGGCACAAGGGCAAGAGGGGCCAATACAGGACAAGGGAGGAATGGTCTGTCAGCATGTAGTCCCAGGACAGGGCTTTCTCAGCCCAGGATGTCAGGCTCTTGGCACAAGACAACTCCACATATGGGGCATATACCAGACACCCCCAGTGATGGCAGAAAGGGGAGGTGCCCTTCCTGAAACAGTAGGGTAGGGAGATTCTAGAAAAGGCTGTGTTCAGGAGAGAAGGAGAAAGGCCAAAGAACCAGCAAACAAGTAGTCAGATTTAAAAAGAAAAAAAAAAGAAGGAAAGGAGATGTGGGGCAAAGCTGGGACATATGGACAGACAAAAAGGAGGCACATGTGATCCTCCCAATGGACAGGTGGTTCCAGCTCAGGGCTGCACATCTGCTGCAGACAGTCACTGGTCAGGTGTGCTAACTCAGCCTCCCAGGGGTGGCGGTCCCCAGGAGGGAGGCAGAGGCTGCTCCTTCTGGAAAGATACAAAACACAACCTCTTCCCCACATCATCACCAGATCTGGTAAAACTCTTGTCTGGTTTGTGTATCCTTCTACCAGGCTGAGTCGGCAGAGGCTATTGTAAAGGAGGCCCGATGCCTTTTGGCTGCTGTACAACCCTCTGCATTGTATTTATTTTATTTATTTTTAAAATTTAACATATAACATTCTCCCCCTTTTTTGTTTTGATAGAAAAGGTTTATATTGATGGAATTGTCAGTTTTTCTTTTTGTGTCAAGAGCTAACTTTGATGTGTTAAAACTAAGTAAAATGCATTTACTCAATCCAAAGCAGGCATTAAAAAGAAAAACCCCAAATGCTCTCTTGTATCCATTTTAAGAGTAGGATTGGCGCTTTCCGCTATTACCTGAGTCCTGATCTATCACCCCAGACAGAGCTTGCCAATCCTGCACTTTCCCAGGGTGGAAAGGCTGCAGTGGGGTTAAGGATAAGGCTCCTTGGGTCTACTTTCTCCCATGCCTTTACATTTGCCAGAAGCTGATCCACCCTTGCTGCTTGACACAGTCGCTGCAGGGAAGAAACATCTGCACAGCTTATGTCTCAAGGGACCTGGCATATATGGCATATGTTTGCTCCCCTTCTTAATGCTATGGGTTTTAAACAGGACCACCTCCCTGAGAAAGGTTGTTTCCCCAGGTGAAGATTTTCCCCTGGAGTTAGGGAGGGAATAAAACCCCTTAACTAAGTGCCAGGCGGGTAATTAATCACTTTAACTACCAACAATCAGGCTTAAGCTACATAATCTTTACTTAGGATAATCTCCTTCAGTTACTTCCTTGTAGTTTAATAGAACAATAGAGTAAACCTTGGAATGGAGATAAGAAATGCCCTAACCTTTGGAATAGAATTGATAGGATTAAAATCAACTGGTATAAATACAGATGCAACAAGACAATAAAAACAGAACTTGGCTGGAGATCCTGGCTAGAGAACCTAGCTAGCCTGCTGATCACCTGAACGCTGTCTTTGTGTCATTCCTTCTTCGCCGACTCCGTCCACACCTTTGGGAACCCCTGGACCTGCTGGGATTGGACCCCAACAAACGCACATACCTGAGTTGCAGGTCCGATCCCAGAATGTTTATCTCTCTCTCTCTCTCTATCGCTCTCTCTCCCCCCCCCCCTTCCTCCGTCCCTCCCTCTCTTCCTCTTTCTCTAAAAATCAATGGGAAAAATATCCTCAGGTGAAGATTAACAAACAAACAAACAAACAAACAAATCTTATTAGCCCTAATTGGTTTGGCTCAGTGGATAGAGTGCTCAAGGGCATGTACCTTGGTTGCGGGCACATCCCCAGTTGGGGGTGTGCAGGAGGCAGCTGATCGATGTTTCTCTCTCATTGATGTTTCTAACTCTATCCCTCTCCCTTCCTCTCTGTAAAAAAAAACAATAAAATATATATATAAAAAAAATTAGTGGCATGGTTTGAGGGAATACAATTAGCTACCAGAGGAATTAAACACACACACACACACACATCTTAAAATTAAAATTTAGAAAGAAAAAAAAAGTCTTATTTGAGGAAGTGAGGTCTGAAAGGTTAACTAACTTGCTCAGGGAAAAATGGCACATCTGTTACTAAAATATGGTTCCTGGGACTTCTGCTTTCTGCATGACAGAGTAACAGGAACTAAATTTGCTGCCTTCCTTAAAAAACTGAAACTGGAGAAAATTTTTGAAACAGCAGTTTCAGACATTGGACAACAGGCAGCATAGGAGTGTGATCCTTGAAGGGAAACAAAAGAGATAATCTCCTTGGTTGCCTGGAGAGAATTTCCTGGCTGTAGCACAGAGAGGTCTCCTTGAGGTAGAGCCCTGAGGTCTCCCTGAGTTGAGGAGACAGAGTTAAAAGTTTGAGAAAATTCAGTGGGTGGAATTTGCAGAGTAGAGTAATAGAGAGATTAATTCGGGGGCTGAGGAGAGCAGGGAGGGAGAGAGAGAGAGAGAGAGAGAGAGAGAGAGAGAGAGAGATCCAAAGATCTGAAGAGGGTTCCCCTTAAGTATTCAACTGTGTACTGCTACTGGGGAAATAACCACCAAAAAAATTATTGCTGAAGCTCACACAGGACTAATAATGATATATTCTCAAAAACCAAACTGAAGAAACCTCATAATCAGGTCATCAGTTAGAGTACTCAGAAGGCTATTTATTGCCTCAGTAATAATGAGATCATTTAACCTTAAATTAAAGGCTGCTTTGACAAAGCTTAAAAACAAGCCTCTAAAATTAGTTATTTAACTGTGTACCCAAACAAAGCTCAAAAATATTTAAAGGAACACAAAAAAGTCCAGCACAGCCCAGATGGTGTGGTTCAGTGGTTGAGCATCGACCCATGAACCAAGAGTTCACCAATTTGATTCTGGGTCAGGGCACATGCTGGGGTTGCAGACTCAATCCATACTGTTTGGGGGGGGGGTGGATTGGGGGGATTAAGAGGCAGCCAATCAATGATTCTCTCTCATTATTGTTGTTTCTGTCTCTTTATCCCTCTCCCTCTTTCTAAAATCAATAAAAACATATTTTTTAGATAAGTCCAGCACCCAATAATATAAAATTTCACAATGTTTGATATCTAACCAAAGCATGTAAAGAAGAAAATATAATCAATATTGAAGAGAAAAAAATCAGTCAATAGAAAGAAATCCAGAAATGAAATAGATGATGTAATTAGTATACAAGGACATTAAAACATCTATTGCAAATATAAACTTGCTCCTTGACTTACGATGGGGTTACATCCCGATAAATCCATCATAAGTTGAAAATATTTTAAGTCAGAAATGCATTTAATACACCTAACTTACCAAATATCATAGCTTAGCCTAGCCTACCTTAAACATGTTCAGAACACTTACATTAACCTATAGTTGGCCAGAATAATCCAACACAAGGAATACACTGTAGAGTATTGGTTATTTACCCACATGATCGTGCGACTGACTGGGAGCTGAAGCTCCCTGCCACTGCCTAGAGCAGTGATGGCCAACCTATGACACGCGTGTCAGAGGTGACATGCGAACTCATTTTTTTGGTTGATTTTTTCTTTGTTAAATGGCATTTAAATATATAAAATAAATATCAAAAATATAAGTCTTTGTTTTACTATGGTTGCAAATATCAAAAAATTTCTATATGTGACACGGCACCAAAGTTAAGTTAGGGTTTTTCATTTTCTTTTTCTTTTTTTTAATTAAATCTTTATTGTTCAGATTATTACATTTGTTCCTCTTTTTTCCCCCCATAACTCCCCTCCTCACAGTTCCCGCCCCACCCTCCGCCCTCACTCCCCACCCACTGTCCTCTTCCATAGGTGCACGATTTTTGTCCAGTCTCTTTCCGCATCTCCCACACCCCTTTCCCTCCCAAGAATAGTCAGTCCATTCCCTTTCTATGTCCCTGATTCTATTATGATCACCAGATTATTTATTCACTTGATTCTTAGATTCACTTGTTGATAGATGCATATTTGTTGTTCATAATTTTTATCTTTACCTTTTTCTTCTTCTTCCTGTTCTTAAAGGATACCTTTCAGCATTTCATATAATCCTGGTTTGGTGGTGATGAACTCCTTTAGCTTTTCCTTATCTGTGAAGCTCTTTATCTGACCTTCAATTCTGAATGATAGCTTTGCTGGATAAAGTAATCGTGGTTGTAGGTTCTTGGTATTCATCACTTTGAATATTTCTTGCCATTCCCTTCTGGCCTGCAAAGTTTCTGTTGAGAAATCAGCTGACAGTCGTATGGGTATTCCCTTGTAGGTAACTGGGTTTCTTTCTCTTGCTGCTTTTAAGATTCTCTCTTTCTCTTTTGCTCTTGGCAATCAAGAAGATTGAAATCATACCAAGCATCTTCTCAGACCACGATGGGATAATATTAGAATTAAACTACAATAAAAAACAACCCAAAATACTCAAACACTTGGAAGCTGAATAGCACGTTATTAAATATTGATTGGGTTACCAATGAGATCAAAGAAGAAATTAAAAACATCCTGGAAACTAATGACAATGAAAACACAACAATCCAAAACCTATGGGACACAATGAAAGCAGCCCTGAGAGGGAAGTTTATAGCTCTACAGGCCTATCTCAAAAAACAAGAAAAAATGGTGGTAAATCATCTAACTCTACAACTCAAAGAATTAGAAAGACAGCAACAAGAAAACCCCAGAGTGAGCAGAAGGAAGGAGATAATAAAGATGAGAGCAGAAATAAATGACATAGAGACCAAAAAAAACAATACAGAAAATCAATGAAACCAAGAGCTGGTTCTTTGAAAGGATAAACAAAATTGACAAACCTCTAGCCAGACTCACCAAGAAGCAAAGAGAGAGGACCCAAATAAACAAAATCAGAAACGATAGAGGCGAAATAACAACAGACCCCACAGAAATACAAATGATTGTTAAAAAATACTATGGACAGCTCTACTCCAACAAACTAGACAACCTGGAGGAAATGGACAAATTCCTAGAAAAATACAACATTCCAAAACTCAATCAGGAAGAATCTAAAAATCTCAATAGGCCAATAACTATGGAAGAAATTGAAGCAGTCATCAAAAAGCTTCCAGCAAACAAAAGCCCAGGACCAGACGGCTTCACAGGGGAGTTTTACCAAACATTCAAGGAAGAACTAAAACCTATCCTCCTCAGACTACTACAAAAAATTCAAGAGGAAGGAACACTTCCAAGCTCATTCTATGAAGCCAGCATCACCCTAATACCAAAACCAGGTAAAGACAACACAATGAAAGAGAATTACAGGCCAATATCCCTCATGAACATAGATGCCAAAATCCTCAACAAAATCTTAGCAAATCGGATCCAGCAGTACATCAGAAAGATCATACACCATGACCAAGTAGGATTTATCCCAGGGATGCAAGGATGGTACAATATCCGCAAATCAATAAACATGATACATCACATAAACAAACTGAAAGAAAAAAACCACATGGTCATATCAATTGATGCAGAAAAAGCATTTGACAAAATCCAACACCCATTTTTGATAAAAACTCTCAACAAGGCGGGAGTAAAAGGATCATACCTCAACATAATAAAAGCCATATATGACAGGCCCACAGCCAACATCATACTCAATGGACAAAAACTAACACCATTTCCCCTAAGAACAGGAAAAAGACAGGGATGCCCACTCTCACCACTCCTTTTCAACATAGTACTGGAAGTATTAGCCATTGCAATTAGGCAAGAAGAAGAAATAAAAGGCATCCAAATTGGAAAAGAGGAAGTAAAACTGTCCTTATTTGCAGACGACATGATATTATACATACAAAACCCTAGAGACTCCATCAAAAAGCGACTAGACTTAATACATGAATTTGGCAATGTAGCAGGATACAAAATTAACCCCAAGAAATCTGAAGCATTTCTATACACCAATAGTTAACTCTCAGAGAGATTATAGAAACAATCCCATTTACCATCGCACCAAAAAAATTAAGCTACCTAGGAATAAACTTAACTTAAGAGGTAAAAGACCTCTACTCAGAAAACTACAGGACGTTGAAAAAAGAGATAGAGGAAGACACAAACAGATGGAAGAACATACCGTGTTCATGGATTGGTAGAATCAACATCATTAAAATGTCCATTCTACCCAAAGCAATCTATAAATTCAACGCACTTCCCATTAAAATACCAATGGCATACTTCACAGATCTAGAACGAACTCTCCAAAAATTCATCTGGAATAAAAAAAGACCCCGAATAGCTGCAGCAATCCTGAGAAAGAAAAAAGTAGGTGGAATCTCAATACCAGATATCAAGATGTATTACAAAGCCACTGTTCTCAAAACTGCCTGGTACTAGCACAAGAACAGGCATATAAATCAATGGAATAGAATAGAGAGCCCAGAAATCGGCCCGAACCAATATGCTCAATTAATATTTGACAAAGGAGGCAACAACATACAATGGAGCCAAGATAGTCTCTTCAATAAATGGTGTTGGGAAAATTGGACAGATATATGCAAGAAAATGAAACTAGACCACCAACTTACACCATACACAAAAATAAACTCAAAATGGATAAAGGACTTAAATGTAAGACTGGAAACCATAAAAATTCTAGAAGAATCCAAAGGCAACAAAATCTCAGACATATGCCAAAGCAATTTCTTCACTGATACAGCTCCTAGGGCACTTGAAACTAAAGAGAAAATGAACAAATGGGACTACATCAAAATAAAAAGCTTCTGCACAGCAAAAGAAACCATCAACAAAACAACAAGAAAACCCACTGCGTGGGAAAACATATTTGCCAATGTCATATCTGATAAGGGCCTAATCTCCAAAATTTATAGGGAACTCATACAACTTAACAAAAAGAAGATAAACAATCCAATCAAAAAATGGGCAAAGAGGAGAACCAAGATGGCGGCATAGGTTAACGCCGGAGTTTGCTGCTTTGAACAACTACTTCAAAAGTGAAACCAAAAAACGGAAGGGACATCACCCAGAACCACAGGAACGCTGGCTGAGTGGAAGTCCTACAACTAGGAGGAAAGAGAAACGCACACAGACACTCAGAGGAGGCGCAGTGCTGAAGTCAAATTCTGAGGTGCGGAGTGCGCGGAGCGGGCTGGCGGCGGAGGGCGCGGTTGTTGTTTTCAATCGGGAGGGAGTCACAGACTCTGAGCACCAGATCCGGGCGAGTCTTTAGGGACCCAGACTCAAACGGGAGAAGCGGGACTGTCTGGCTTCGGTCAGAGCGAGTGCAGCTTTCTCTCCGAGCTTTGCAGCGGGTGCTGGGACTCAGAGAGGCAGAGCCCCTTGGGACAGGACTGAGAGCCGCCATAACTGCTCTCTCCGGCCCACCCTGTTGATCCTGTGCGACCCGCCCAGCCCAAGCCCTGCACAGAGGCATTTGCCGGATAGCCTCAGGCAAAGGCTAGATTAGCACCTCCCTAGAGGACAGAAGTTCTCTCACTGCTGACACAGCTGACTCTCATAGCCACTTGGCCTGGAGGTCAAACCCTCCCTGGAATTAGCTACAACAATCAAGATTTATCTATAAGACTGCGAACAAAGACCACTAGGAGGTGCACCAAGGAAGCATAACAAAATGCGGAGACAAAGAAACAGGACAAAATTGTCAATGGAAGAAATAGAGTTCAGAACCACACTTTTAAGGTCTCTCAAGAACTGTCTAGAAGCTGCCGATAAACTTAATGAGATCTACACGAAAACTAATAAGACCCTCGATCTTATATTGGGGAACCAACTAGAAATTAAGCACACACAGACTGAAATAACGAATATTATACAGACGCCCGACAGCAGACCAGAGGAGCGCAAGAATCAAGTCAATGATTTGAAATGCGAGGAAGCAAAAAACATCAAACCGGAAAAGCAAAATGAAAAAAGAATCCAAAAATGCGAGGATAGTGTAAGGAGCCTCTGGGACAGCTTCAAGCGTACCAACATCAGAATTATAGGGGTGCCAGAAGATGAGAGAGACCAAGATATTGAAAACCTATTTGAAGAAATAATGACAGAAAACTTCCCCCACCTGGTTAAAGAAATGGACTTACAGGTCCAAGAAGCTCGGAGAACCCCAAACAAAAGGAATCCAAAGAGGACCACACCAAGACACATCATAATTAAAATGCCAAGAGCAAAAGATAAAGAGAGAATCTTAAAAACAGCAAGAGAAAGAAACTCAGTTACCTACAAGGGAATACCCATACGACTGTCAGCTGATTTCTCAACAGAAACTTTGCAGGCCAGAAGGGAGTGGCAAGAAATATTCAAAGTGATGAATACCAAGAACCTACAACCAAGATTACTTTATCCAGCAAAGCTATCATTCAGAATTGAAGGTCAGATAAAGAGCTTCACAGATAAGGAAAAGCTAAAGGAGTTCATCACCACCAAACCAGGATTATATGAAATGCTGAAAGGTATCCTTTAAGAAGAGGAAGAGGAAGAAAAAGGTAAAGATACAAATTATGAACAACAAATATGCATCTATCAACAAGTGAATCTAAGAATCAAGTGAATAAATAGTCTGATGAACAGAATGAACTGTTGATTATAATAGAATCAGGGACATAGAAAGGGAATGGACTGACTATTCTTGGGGGGGAAAGGGGTGTGGGAGATGTGGGAAGAGACTGGACAAAAATCGTGCACCTATGGATGAGGACAGTGGGTGGGGAGTGAGGGCGGAGGGTGGGGCGGGAACTGGGAGGAGGGGAGTTATGGGGGGGGAAAAAAAGGAACAAATGTAATAATCTGAACAATAAAGATTTAATTTAAAAAAAATGGGCAAAGGACCTAAATAGACACTTTTCAAAAGAAGACATTCAGAAAGCCAAGAGACATATGAAAACATGCTCAAAGTCACTAATCATCCAAGAGATGCAAATCAAAACAACAATGAGGTACCATCTCACACCTGTCAGACTGGCTATCATCAATAAATCAACAAACGACAAGTCCTGGAGAGGATGTGGAGAAAAAGGAACACTCGTGCACTGCTGGTGGGAATGCAGACTGGTGCAGCCACTATGGAAGACAGTGTGGCATTTCCTCAAAAAACTAAAAATGGAACTCCCATTTGACCCTGTGATCCCACTTCTAGGAATATATCCCAAGAAACCAGAAACACCAATCAGAAAGGATATATGCACCCCTATGTTCATAGCAGCACAATTCACCATAGCTAGGATCTGGAAACAGCCTAAGTGCCCATCAGTAGATGAATGGATTAGAAAACTGTGGTACATCTACATGATGGAATACTATGCTGCTGTAAAAAAGAAGGAACTCTTACCATTTGCAACGGCATGGATGGAGCTGAAGAGCATTATGCTAAGTGAAATAAGCCAGTCAATGAAGGAAAAATACCACATGATCTCACTCATTCATGGATAATAGAGACCATTATAAACTTTTGAACAATAATAGATACAGAGGCAGAGCTGCCTCAAACAGATTGTCAAACTGCAGCGGGAAGGCCGGGGAGGGTTGGGGGGCAGGAGGGAGGGGGGTAAGAGATCAACCGAAGGACTTGTATGCATGCATATAAGCGTAACCAATGGACATAAGACACTGGGGGGTAGGGGCGGCCAGGGGATTGTTAAGGGCTGGGGGGAAGAAAAGGACACATATGTAATACCCTTTGTAATACTTTTAGCAATAAAAAAAAAATTAAATTAGTAGTTAACAACAAAAAGATAATTGGAAAATGACCAAATATTTGGGAACGAATCAACATACTTCTAAATAACTCATGGGTCAAAGAGGAAATCAGAGAGAAATTATAACATGCGGCTTTTTACATTTCAATTTAATAAAAGAAATTTACCCCTCAAATGCTAGTTTATTACATTTCTTCAAAGCCCTTCTATTTTTTCTGCCTAATCATCATGCAAGAGTAATCTTTGACATCTTTAAGGTTTACCTATGTGTTTTATTTCTGGAGACCTGTTTTTTATTCCTAATGAGAAATACTATTTTATAATGAGTCATCTTTGTAAACTGAGTCGCAGGAGAGGAAACCCAACTCAAACTAGCTCAAGTAAAAAGGATTTGTTAGAAAGATCCTGGAATAGCTCACAGAATTGAGAAATGCCATGCATTTTAGTGTCCTATTGCTGCTGTACCAAATTACCACAAACATAGTGGCTTAAAATCACATATTTTATCTGACAGTTTTGTAAGTCAGAAGTGAAATAGAATCTCGTGGTGCTAAAATCAAGGTGGTCCAGGGTTGTGTTCCTTAGAGGCTGTGGGAGAGAATATATCTTCTTGCCTTTTCCAGCTTCTAGAGCAGCGGTTCTCAACCTGTGGTGTCGAGACCCCTTTGGGGGTCGAATGACCCTTTCACAGGGGTCGCCTAAGACCATCGGAAAACACATATATAATTAAATATTGTTTTTGTGATTAATCACTATGCTTTAATTATGTTCAATTTGTAACGATGAAATTGAAGGTCACCACAGCATGAGGGACTGTACTAGAAGGTTGAGAACCGCTGTAAGCTAGAGGCTGGTCACATTCCTTGGCTTGTGGCCTTCTTCTATCTTCAAAGCTGGAAATGTCGGGCTGAGTATTTCTCACACTATCTCACACAATTCACAATAATCTCTCCATCCCGAAATCAACTGATTAACAAACTAAATTCCTTCTGCGACCTTAATTTCCCCTTGCCAAGTAAGGTAATATACTCACAGGTTCCAGAGATTAAGGCACGGATCTCTGTGGGATCTCTTTGGGGAGCATTATTCTGCCTACCCTACCATGTAGGCTACTTGGAATTAGAATCATCTGTAATGAGGACAGGAAGCCTTGGGCAACTTTGCTGGAAAGTGAATTTCATATCCGTAGATGTCTTTAAAGCTGCAGGGAAAAGGAAGTTTCTGAGCACTTCCAGATCCTTTGGAGGAGCACTCAAACAACAGGCCCATTTATCCTAGGATTGTCTTGTTATCAGCAAACTTAAATTCTACAAAGGACATGCAGAATACTCTCATGCTATTTCTCATCCCTTTAAAATTTATGAAACAATGAAATGAGCCAATTGGTACAAAGACAATTATCAAAAAATGTGCTAGTGAAAGACACTTTTTCACTTGCATTTAATTTGGGCCTTGTTGAAGTACCTAGCCAGTGCCATAGCTCTCTGATCCACTCAGCAGAAGCTTCCATATAGTCTCACAACATCTATGGTTTAATGGAGCCTTCCCATCCCCACTGTCTTTCTTTTCTTCTGGGGATGAATCAGACAACTGAGATCAAAGACAGCTTATCTTTCCAAGGAAAGATCTCACCTCCCAATTGCTACTTCACCTTTCCCTTATTTCCATACAAGAGGAATTAAGAGGAGGTCTCCCATTCCTATTTATTATTCACAGGGTCATTCTAGCAATTTTAAATTTTCTTTCCAAAGTTACCTAATGTTTAGCTTTTCAATTTCAAGACCAGTTCCTTTACTCAGTGGTGGCTCGGGCTTGTAATCTTCCATTCCAACTCAAGTTCTGTCATTATCTTTGATCTGCTCTTCTCCAGTGACCTTCTCCATTCAGTTTTATCTACTCTCTCCCATGATTACACCTTGGATCTTGCTGTCACCGGGAACTGCTACCCCACTGGAATAATAGGTTCCAACCCCCCACAGTGTTCCACTCTTCCAGCTCCCTCACTCACTCTCCCAGTCCCCATCTTAGTCTAACTGCTGTAATAAACAAATTAAAATCTTAGTATTTATATTAGTTACCCATTACTATCTAGTAAGTCGCCCGAAAGTTTGTTAGGTTAAAATAACATTCATTATTCCTGGCCAGTGTTGCTCAGTGGTTGAGCATCGACCTGTAAACCAGAAGGTTGAAGTTTGATCCCCATGTCAGGGCATATTCCTGGGTTGCAGGCTCCATCCCCAGTGTGGGGTGTGCAGGAGGCAGCCAATCAATGATTCTCTCTCATTATTGATGTTTCTATATCTCTCTCTCCCTCTCCCTTCCTCTCTGAAATAAATAAAAATATATTTGAAAAAAATAACATTCATTATGAAGCACAGATTTGTAGGTCATTTGGAGTTTGGCTGACCTAGACTGGGCTCATTGGGATGGCAGAGACACATGAGTGCAGTCAAAAGAAGTACAGTGACATCTTAAGGCCTAAGCACACTGTCACACACTTGCACTCGCATGCTATTGGCCAAAACAAGTTAATGGTCAGGCCCAAAGCCAAGGAGCCAGGAAGTACAAGGGGCCTTGGCAAAAGTGTGGACACAGGGAGTATGGAAGTACTGAGGCAGTAATTCAATCAACCACAGTGGCTTAATACAACAAGATTTTTCTCCCTCATTTCACAGTCCAGTGTGGTCAGTAGGGAAACTCGGCTCTACCCAGTCATTCAGTGAGTGACCCAGCTTCCTTCTATTATGTGTCTCCCATCTCCTTTGGCTTTATCATTCTCTGCAAATATGAAAAGAGAGACAAAGTGTGGAGGCTCCTTATAGTCTGCTGACTAATGGCCCCCAAAGATATCCAAGTTCTAATATCCAGAACCTGTGAGTGTTATGTTGCAAAAAGAACTTTGCAGATGTAATTAAGGGTCTTGAGATGGGGAGATGATCCTGGATTATCTGGGGAACTCTAAATGTAATCACCAGAGTTCTCCTATAAGAGGGAGGCAAAAAGGTCAAAGAAGGAAATAGGAGAAGTGAAGATGAAAGATGATGGAGTGATGTGAAGAAGAAGATGTGAACCAAGGGATGCAAGTGGCCTCCTGAAGCGAAAAAAGACAAGGAAATGGATTCCCCAGTAGAGTCTCCAGAAGGAACCAGCCTTGCTAACACCCTGACTGATGGCCTCTATAAATAAGTGAATCAATTGTGTTTATTAACCAACTAAGTTTGTGGTGATTTGTTACAGAAGCAATAGGAAACTAATGCAATTACAGAAGAGGTTTTTCATGTGCACATCATTTTCGCTCACATCCTGTTGAAGTTATTCATATAGCCACACCTATCTTTACAGGGTCTGAGGAATGCAGTCTCTCTAACTGGCCAGAACCAAAAAAAGGGGGTGCAGTTGGTGAGTGTCTAGCCAGTCTCCTCCACAGCTCTTCATGGAAGCTTCCAAACCATGGATCCCACCAGTCCACAGATCATCTTTTAGCACTCCAAGAGCTCCATGCTCCGGCCCCACACCAGGCCTTATCAGTTACTGCAGTCTCAGTCTTTCAGTGAATCCTGTAGCAGGTGATGGTAGTTTTTACCCAAATTTCTGAGGCCCTCCCATATCAAGTTTGTACAAGGTCCCAATTCAGTTAAATGCATGAGTGGGAAAGAAATATCTTTAATAATTTAGAATTTAGCGTATGCTGCCAAGAGGCCTTTAAAATGAAAATACGCATTCTAACTTTCCTTTTTAGAAAAGGAAAAGGAAATGGTGTAAATAGCAAGGTCAGAGAAGTAAGTAAAAAAAATGTGATTATCCTATCTAATAAAAGAGAAACATGGTAATTGGCATACGACCGCTACCCTTCCCATTGGCTAGTCAGGGTGATATGCAAATTAACTGCAGCCAAGATGGTGGCCAGCAGCCAGGCAGCTTGAAATTAACATGAGGATTGCTTGCTTCAGTGACTGAGGACTCCAACGTTCCCCGCCTGCCACTGCAGGCCTCTGAGCTGCAACTCTAAGCAACTATGTAACAAATATAGAAGCTAAACAAAACCCCAGAAACCTGCTTTAGTCAGCAGGGCTTCAGCCAGCAGGATCGCAACATTGTAAGCAAAGGTCAGAAACCTACTTTCAGCAGCGGAGGCCTAAGAGCTGGAGCCAAGCCTCAAAGCTAAAGCTGGCCCAGAATAAAAAAGAAAAAAAGGAGCGGCTGGGAGCTTCAGTCACCCCCAGCCTGAACACAGCCCTCAGCCCCTCACCCAGACTGGCCAGGCACCCCAGTGGGGACCCCCACCCTGAGGGGTGTGTGACCAGCTGCAAACAGCCATCATCCCCTCACCCAGGCTGGCCAGGCACCCCAGTGGGGACCCCCAGCCTGAAGGGTGTGTGACCAGCTGCAAACAGCCATCATCCCCTCACCCAGGCTGGTCAGGCATCCCAATGGGGACCCCCACCCTGATCCAGGACACCCTTCAGGGCAAACCAGCAGGCACCCACCCGTGCACCAAGGCTCTACCCTATATAGTAAAAGGGTAATATGCCTCCCTGCACCGGGATCAGCATGACAGGGGGCAGCGCCCAAACCCCCTGATTGCCCTGTGGCTCTGTGTGTGACAGGGGGCGGGGCCACAACCTCCCTATCCACCCTGCTCTGTTCGTGACAGGGGAAGGCGCCCCAACCCCCTGATCAGCCCTGCTCTGTGCCTGATAGGGGGGAGCTCCCCAGCCCCCTGATCGCCCTGCGGCACTGTGTGTGACAGGGTGCGGCGCCCCAACCCCCCCCTCCACGAGCCCTACTCTGTGTGTGACGGGGTAGAGCCATAACCTCCCCATCGGCCCTGTCCTGAGTGTGACAGTGGCGGTGCCCCAACCCCCTCATCGGCCCTGCTCTGTGGGTGATAGAGGGCGGTGCCCCAACCCCCTGATGGGCCCTGCTCTGTGCATGACCAGGGGCAGCGCCCCAACCCCCTGATTGGCCCTGCTCTGTGCGTGGCAGGGGGTGGCGCCGCAACCTCTCCATCGACCCTGCCTTGAGTGTGACAGGGGACGCTGCCCCAACCCCCCAATCGGCCCTACCCTGAGCGTGACTGAGGGTGGCATCGCAACCTCCCAATCGCCCTGCTCTGTGCATGACAGGGGGCGGCGCCCCAACTCCCCAATTGGTCCTGCTCTCAGCCCGACCAGGGGCTGCACCTAGGGATTGGGCCTGCCCTCTGCCACCCGGGAGAGGGCCTAAGCCAGCAGGTCCTTATCTCCAGAGGGGTCCCAGACTGTGAGAGGGCACAGGCCGGACTGAGGGGCCCCCTTCCCCCACGAGTGCACAAATTTTTGTGCACCGGGCCTCTAGTAGAATATAAAAGAGTAAATAATTCAGTACATTTTCTGAATCAAAAAGCACAAAGAGACCTCAAAAGGTAATTTGGCCCAATTCTCTACTTCTGAGAAGGCAAGGGTGGGGGTTGGGAGGAGATTGGGAAGAATGAACACAGGAAGGTGAGCTAGAGAGTATGATCTGTTCTGTTCCAACAGAGAAAGTTGTATAGATCCTTTAAAAGTTTTGTCTGAGACCCCAAAACATCTCTACATAGCTGACAACATCTGCTAGGTGCCTTACACGTGGAAGACCTGCTGGCTTTTGACTTTGAGGAAGAGCTTAAGGTTGGGGAAACATCTGGGCCTCAATCATACCCCAAGGAAAGCTAATCCTCAAGATTTCTGTCTGCCTGATTGGGCTGAACTGCTAGGTTAGCAAGTGGCATCCCTCTGGACAATTCATCTCAGAATCCTAAAAGTGAGCAAGAGCAACTGTGTCTCCCTATCACCAGCATGTGCCTCAGTGCCTCTGCCACTCTGATCCCCTCTAGACCTAAATTCTAAAGAGAAGAAATCAAGATCCATGTGTCTGTCCATGCCCCCCTCTTCTCTGGCTTCCCCTTCGCCCCAAAGCTAAAAGGAGCTGGCCCTACTGTCTCTGTCTCCACTCCAGCCTCATGACAAGGTCTCAGTGGCAGGCAAGAATATATCATGTTTACACTGTCAGGGAAGCTCTAACCACTATGTTCTAACTAGTCCACCATCCAAGTGTTCTACAAACAAGGGCAAGTGACTGCTCTCTCTTGCTCTGGGACAGTAAACCTCTAGACTCAGGCCAGAGATGGAAAGCTAGAAAACACAATCTGGGATTTTTTTTTCTTTGTTTTGTTTTTTGGTCTTTTGGGGGGATGTTTTTATATTCAGTGTTTTAATATTTACAAAAACAAGTCCTATTTCACTTAGTAGCAAAGCTTGAACTCAAATGCAGTTCTATCTGACTCAAGTCTTTGCACTTGAAGAAGTAATTCTTTAACTTTTCTGCTCGTCAGCTTGCCTTGTAATATAATTTCCAGCTTTTCAGTTCCATTTATTTCAATGTAATTAAAACTTTGCCGAGGATCTATTAAGGACTCCTTCCTATGCTCCTGCCATGGTGGACTCATCCCTGTCCTCAAGAAGATTTAAATCTTTTGGGGCTTTTGCTGGCCCTGGTCCTGTGTTATCTCCACACTCAACTTTGAACTTTTTCCCTAGTAATGAACCCTCCTCGAATCTCTTCATTTGAGTGAGACATCTGTTTCCTATTGGAATCCTAACTAATAGGACATATGTGACTCAATTGCTTGAACTCATGTGGCAGGTGGCTAGCTGAGTCGTGTACCCTTGCATAGTGCAGAGTTGTTGCTGCCTATCCCAGGAGTTACCGTCATTTCGCAGACCTCCTAGGGCCAGAACAGGCCACATGACTGAATGTGGGCAGAGGAGATGTTCTTGCAAACAGGCCTGGATCAAAAAGCTGCCTAACTCAATGCTGGTGCTCTCTGTCCTTGTTCAATAGTATCTGAGGCTCTAGGGTAGGCATTCTTTTTTATAAATATACTAGAGCCGAAACCGGTTTGGCTCAGTGGATAGAGCGTCGGCCTGCGGACTGAGGGGTCCCAGGTTCGATTCCGGTCAAGGGCATGTACCTGGGTTGCGGGCACATCCCCAGTGGGAGATTTGCAGGAGGCGGCTGATCGATGTTTCTCTCCCATCGATGTTTCTAACTATCTCTCTCCCTTCCTCTCTGTAAAAAATCAATAAAATATATTTAAAAAAAATATATACTAGAGGCCCGATGCACAAAATTCATGCACAGGGGGGTCCCTCAGCCTGGCCTGCACCCTTTCCAATTCAGGACCCCTTGGGGGATGTCCGACTGCTGGTTTAGGCCTCATACCGCAATCTGGGACCTCTGGCTCCTAACCACTTGCCTCCCTGCCTGCCTGATCACCCTAAACAGCCTCTGCCTACCAGCCTGATGCCCCAAACTGCTCCCCTGACTGCCGGCCTGATCGCCCCCTACCTGCTCTCCCCAACTGAACTGATCACCCCGAACTGCTCTCCCCTGCCAGCCTGAATGCCCGCCCCCTAACTGCTCTCCCCTGCTGGCCTGATCACCCCTAAATGCCTCTGCCTCGGCCCCCATCACTGTGGCTTTGTCTGGAAGGACATCCAGAAGCTGTCTGGTCTAATTAGCATATTACCCTTTTATTAGTATAGATTTTTTTTATTGATTTCAGAGAGGAAGGGAGAGGGAGAGAGAGATAGAAACATCAATGATGAGACAGGGTCATTGATGGGCTGCCTCCTGCATGCCTCCTTCTGGGGACCGAGCCTGCATCCAGGCCATGTGCCCTGACCAAGAATCAAACTGTGACCTCCTGGTTCACAGATCGACACTCAACCACTGAACCACACTAGCCAGGCTAGGACAGGCATTCTTTGTTTGTTTGTTTTTTAAATATATTTTATTGATTTTTTACAGAGAGGAAGGGAGAGAGATAGAGAGTTAGAAACATCGATGAGAGAGAAACATCGATCAGCTGCCTCCTGCACATCTCCCACTGGGGATGTACCCGCAACCCAGGTACATGCCCTTCACCGGAATCGAACCCGGGACCTTTCAGTCCACAGGCCGACGCTCTATCCACTGAGCCAAACCGGTTTCAGCAGGACAGGCATTCTTAATCATTTTGTGCGATGGATGCCTGAATCCCTTCTCAGAGTATTTTTTTTAATAAACTTTTTATTTTGGAATGAATTTAGAGAAATTATAAAGATAGTGTCTTAGTCCATTTGGGCTGCTGTAACAAAATATCATAGGCTGGCCCTAACCGGTTTGGCTCAGTGGATAGAGCATCGGCCTGCAGATTGAATGGTCCCGTGTTCGATTCCAGTCAAGGGTACATGCCCAGGTTGTGGGCTTGATACCCAGTAAGGGGCATGCAGAAGGCGGCCAATCAATGATTCTCTGTCATCATTGATGTTTCTATCTCTCTCTTCCTCTCCCTTCCTCTCTGAAGTCAATAAAAATATATTTTAAAAAATAATGCAAAGATATGGAAACAACCTCAGTTCCATGGATAAATGAATGAATGAAGAAAATACAGTACGATGATATAGATATGACATATCTATAAAAAGTAATTAAATCTTGCATTTGTGACAACAAGGGTGGACCCTTGGGGCCATTATGCAAAGTAAAATAAGTCAGCGAGAGAAAGACAAACATAGTCTCATGTATATGTGGAATCTGAAAAACGAAAACAAAAAATGGAGCTCCTAGATACAGAGAACATATTTGTAGTTGCACAGGTGAGAGGTAGGGGAAAGATGAAATGGGGTAGGAGGTCAAAAAAGAAAACAAATCCGGCAGAGCACATTTTGTGACAAATAGTTTAGAAAGTATGTTTACAGAAACCTATTAATAGCCCTGGCTGGGTAGCTCTGTTAGAACATTGTCTCCATACATCAAGGTTGTTGGTTTGATCCCCCATCAGGGCACATACAAGAAGCAACCATAGAATACATAAATAAATGGAACAACAAATCAAAGTTTCTCTCTCTCTCTCTCTAAATCAATAAATAAAAAAATTTTTTTAAATTTAAGACCTGTTAATAGTCCCACTTTTTTAAAGCTGCAGTGCCTCACTCACTGTTGCACAAGAGATTGCACGATCCAATTACCAAATTGAAATTTTATTCAGAACTCATCTGGTGTTGGGGGGGAAAAGCCCTATTTGTCCGCATAGTGAATGTAATTGTCAATTTTAAGATTTATTATCTATTAGTTGACCAAAATAATAAAGGATCTAGCTCTAAACGTTAATGTGATATGATTAAAAGAAGACATATCTCAACTCCTAAGATTTCAATCTTCCAAAGATGAAAATATACAATATTGATGACAGTGCACTGTGAGTAGAGGGAGTATCCAAAAATGATTAGAAGTTGCTAAGTTTTGTTTTGGGGGTTAATCACATTTTCTGGAGACATCTTGAGTCATCAGCATTCTTTGCAGACCAGAACTGTAAAAAAAATACTTCAGCTTCCAAAATATAGGGAAAAGTGGAAGTGAAAAAGCTTCTCACACAAAAGAAAGAAGGAGGGGGGAACCCTAGAGAAGAATAGAATATCTTATATTTTTATTCTGAAAGTAGAAATTCTTAACTAGAAAAACAATTAACTTACATGCTGCATAGAATCCAATAATTTTGTAAAATATTTTAAAATCATCTTTTTCTATGAGCTAATAAAAAAAAAACAGCTTCATCTCATGTTGCACAAAAAGTGTGTTCTTGAAAATTTGAGTAA
Source organism: Myotis daubentonii (assembly GCF_963259705.1). Lineage (NCBI taxonomy): Eukaryota > Metazoa > Chordata > Mammalia > Chiroptera > Vespertilionidae > Myotis > Myotis daubentonii. Next base: position 88,941,496 of record NC_081840.1, on the reverse strand, counting down.
AAATCTAATTTTTGGAAATTAAATATTTTAGATGTTTGAAAGTTTTCTGACTTAAAAAATCACAATGAGCCCTAGCCGGTTAGGCTCAGCGGATAGAGCATCGGCCTGTGGACTGAAGGGTCCCTGGTTTGATCCCAGTCAGGGGCATGTACCTGGGTTGCGGGCACATCTCTAGGAGGGGGCGTGCAGGAGGCAGCTGATCGATGTTTCTCTCTCATCGATGTTTCTAACTATCTATCCCTCTGCCTCTCCCTTCCTCTCTGTAAAAAACCAATAAGATATATTTTTTTAAAAAACACAATGATCTCTAGGTAGAATTCTTCTCACAGTACGGTTCTTAGTCTGCTCCCCTGAATCTAGAATGCAAATTAAGTCAGATATTTTATTTCAAATAACTGAAAGATTTGAGTTCTTGTTGCTTTTTCTATAAGGCCTGAATCCTCATGTGAAATATGGAATATGACAAAAGATGAAAGAAAATATATCTAGATAGAGCTTGGTTTCCCTTATCCTAAGGCATTTTACATCTGGGCTTAGTGAGTTAGGGAATCTTAAATTTTAGCCCCAATATTAATTTTTCTGGCCACTTATGAGTGTCATATTTCAGGCACTGTCCCATATTTCCTTCAGGATTTTTTTAAAATATATATTTTATTGATTTTTTACAGAGAGGAAGGGAGAGAGATAGAGAACTAGAAACATCGATGAGAGAGAAACATCGATCAGCTGCCTCCTGCTCATCTCCCACTGGGGATGTGCCCGCAACCCAGGTACATGCCCTTGACCGGAATCGAACCCGGGACCTTTCAGTCCACAAGCCGACGCTCTATCCACTGAGCCAAATCGGTTTCGGCCAGGATTTTTTAATATATATAAAAGGAAGGAGTGAATTTTTATAGCCTCTTTTCTTTCTTTTTTAAAAATGTTTATATTGATTTTTAGAGAGAGAGGAAGGGAGTGGGATAGAAAGATAAAACATCGAAGAGAGAGAAATATCATCCATTGGCTGCCTTCTGAAAGCCTCCTAATGAGGATTAAGCCCGTAACTTGGGCACGTGCCCTGACCAGGAATGGAACCGCAACCTCTAGGCTCAAGGATCAATGCTCAACCACTGAGAAACCCTGGCCAGGCTCCCTCCAGGCATTATGTATTGTGCCTGCACTGCAGTTCTGTGATGGAGGAATGAGGTCTTCAAATTATCAATATCAAAATGTAACAGAAAATTTAGCATATGTGTTGCTAATGTTTTAAGCATGGAGCAAAATTAAACTGTCCTCTATGTCTCTTCCTTTAGAAACTCATGTTAAAAATAAGAAAAAGGAAATATGCTAGACTTTAGTTCAATAATCTTTGGCTTCCAAATAGAATTCTTCCAAAGAGATTAGAGTTATTGATATTAATCAATTAATCTGCACGTGCCCTTGGATCTGTAGAAGTCATGTCACTTCTTCTCTTGGTCCTCAGATACCATGATCAAGACCAGCTGATTCACCATTGGTGCTGATTCCCAGACCTGAATCCCAGAGAAGTGGGAGTTGATTGTTTCTCTTAAGATTAACTTTTATCGCCCTGACTGGTTTGGCTCAGTGGATAGAGCGTCGGCCTGAGGACTGAGAGGTCCCAGGTTCGATTCCGGTCAAGGGCATGTATCTTGGTTGCCAGCACATCCCCACTGGGGAGTGTGCAGGAGGCAGCTGATTGATGTTTCTCTCCCATCGATGTTTCTAACTCTATCCCTCTCCCTTCCTCCCTGTAAAAAATCAATAAAATACATTAAAAAAAAGAGAGTAACTTTTATCTTTGGAACATTACCCTTTCCACCTCAACCTGCTGAGACATGACTTTCATTTTTTTTTTTTTACCTATATGGTATCTGTGTTGCTTGTTTGCTTATTGATACATTTTAATAAAGTATGCCTTGCTTTTTAAAAATATTTTTTATTGATTTCAGAGAGGAAGGGAGGGAGAGAGAGAGAGAAACATCAATGATGAGAATCATTGGTCGGCTGCTTCCTGCATGCCACTGACTGGGGATCAAACCTGCAACCCAGGCATGTGCCCTTGGCTGGAATCAAACCTGGGACCCTTCAGTCTGCAGGCCGATGCTTTATCTACTGAGCCAAACCAGCTAGGGATGGTCTAAGGTTTAGACGCTAACTAAGCCAAGTATTTTCTTTTTTTAATATATATTTTTATTGCTTTCAGAGAGGAAGGGAGAGGGGGAGAGAGATAGAAACATCAATGAGGAGAGAGAACCATTCATTGCTTCCTGCACATCCCCTCCTGGGGATCGAGCCCGCAACCTGGGCATGTGCCCTTGACCGGAATCGAACCTGGGACCCTTCAGTCCACAGGCTGACGCTCTATCTACTGAGCCAAACCGGCCAGGGCTAAGCCAACTATTTTCAACCTTTTCCATTTCATGGCACACATAAACTAATTAATAAAGTCACCGGATGGCTAGTGTTGTACTGGTTGTTGATACTTTTTTATTTGATAATCTAAGGGAAAAGAGGTCAGTACCCCTGACTAAAAAGTCAGGTATTGCATGTTTTTAAAATTCTTGTAGCACATCACTTGAAAATTGCTGCTCTAAGCTAATCTTAGTTATAACAGTCCCCTTTAAAGGTGGGCATGAGATCGAGCATTAGACTGAAATATGAGAGGTCTACAGGAGAGAGGGAAATTTTCTAAACAAATTTTTTTCACAAAATTTTTTGTGAATATTATGTCCATATGTGAAACCTAAAATTGCCACAGTCATCTTGGATCATGAAGAGTACCAGCTTTAGAATGAGGTGGTCACTGAAGGTGGCAGATTGGAGAGTTGGAGGGCATCTAGGTCTTTGATGGCACCAGGAAGCTACTGATTGTACTCTTCCTGTAGACTTCTTAATTTTTTTTACTTTCTTATTGTGAGATAATAAATTTCCTTACTGCTCAAGTTTATTTGAATTGACTCTTTTGTTACTTGACATTAGGCATCCTAATAATATAGCACATCCTGGAAGAAAATGGGGTTCTGCAATCTTCCTATAGAGAATTTTGTAGCATAACTCCCAGGAAGAAGGAGGAAAAATTAGGACCCAAAGGTCATCCAAAACAGAATAGGGTCTCCTAGATTTGAGAATGTGAGGAATTGATAAAAACATGTCTTGGTTAAAATTTCTTTGATCAGAACATGATAAAAGGAATTAAAGTTTTCTTCTCCATGTAATTAAATAATTACTATTTCAAACTTTTAAATATTTTTATTGATTTCAAAGACGAAGGAAGAGGGAGAGAGAGATAGAAAATCAATGATGAGAGAGAATCATTGATGGCTGCCTCCTGCACACCTCGCAATGGGGATCGAGCCTACAAACCTGGGCATGTGCCCTGACTGAGAATGAACTGCGACCTCCTGATTCATAGGTTGATGCTCAATCACTGAGCAATGCCAGTTGGGCTATTTCATACATTTAAAGTATTTCTTTAGATAAAAATTGATTTTTGTTTGACAAAATGTTCAAGGCAAATACAATTTTTTATTTCCAAAATTTAAAAGTAACTCTGCCTAAACCGGTTTGGCTCAGTGGATAGAGCATCGGCCTGTGGACTGAAAGGTCCTAGGTTCGATTCCGGTCAAGGGCATGTACCTGGGTTGCGGGCACATCCCCAGTAGGAGATGTGCTGGAGGCAGCTGATCGATGTTTCTCTCTCATCGATGTTTCTAACTCTCTATCTCTCTCCCTTCCTCTCTGTAAAAAATCAATAAAATGTATTTTAAAAAAAATAAATAAATAAAATAAAAGTAACTCTAATTATTCTCTAAAACTTTACTATTTTCTAAATCTTCCAATCACTTGTTTTTGAAGCACACTGTTGGTAAACTATTTGAAGTTATAGCATTTTACGTTCATGTAGCTAAATCTTTGAAGTAATCAGATTGTGACTCAACATACCTTTCTTTTTAAATTTATATAAAAGTAGATAATTTTAGAGAAATCTATCAAAACAAGATAAAAATTGATTATTTGGTTAAAAGTATTAGAGGAGTGGTTCAGCTTTAATATCTTCTTGATTTATTTTATAAGTAGTAGAAAAATCTGTTACGTGAGCTTATCTTAATTTCTTTTCTTTTGATATTCCTTAATTGTAACTGGCTTTTTGATAGCTGTAAGTATTATTACTGATAATTCCTTTTTATCATTCACAAAAGATAGCTTGAGACCTATGCTCAGAAAGGAAGGCTCAGGTATTAATGAGCTACTTAATTATTTCAAGGTTGTGTTCTCATGAGTTTTCAGCTACTGATTTTAATGACAGCAACTACTATATGCTTTATTAAATCATTTTAGTTGGCTACACATATTTTCAATTATGTCCTTTTTCATAACTAGTAATTTTTAAATTTAGCATTTGAGAATTTCAATGTTTCTGGACTTGGCTTAAATATTGAAGTTTAAAGCCCTTAATTAATGATCAGAGCTCTTTGAGGTGGTCCTATATGACACTTCTTGACCTTTGTCCACAAGGACACACCTGATCCTCCCATCAGTTGTACACATTAATTGTAGCACCGCTCTTCTCTCTCCATCTAGGAAGTGGAGCTTTACAGGCATTATCTTCAATCCAGAAATAGGTCATTAGGACATATTGGCATTTTTTATAAGCAACAAATTACTGGAACATTCCTTCTGACATTTCATCATACTACACTGATTCTGAATGATGCTTCATGACTCCCAATGGAAAACACTACTCTAGTACTTATTATAACGCACTGGGTAACAATAAACAAAAGACAAAAAATAAAGTCATCCCCCTAATATTGGAAAATAACCCTTTTGGGGCAGTAACTTAATCTCTCTATGCCTCAGTTCTCCTTATACACAAAATGAAAGCTAAAAATTCTCATGGAAAAATTAGTAAATTTAATATTACTGTTTTGAGAGCTTCCATTCAGTAGGATAGAACAAGGGGCCTGGCAAAACGCAGAGAAAATAAAATGTGGAGGGCCTGGAATCATCGGCTGAGGAGTTAGATTTTTACATATGGAGACTTGTAACGATTATTGAACAGGCAGTAGTGTAATCATCAATAATATCTGTATCTCAGGAGGAAAACGGGCAGCAGTGTGTAGAATGGAGGAAAGAGATATGGAAATAAAAAAAAGTTAAGAGAATCTTGCAAAGATCCAGAGGAGATACGCTGAGGGCAATTGCTGTGGAAGGACGTTGTGGGGAGGAATGGGACCAGTTGAAGTAACAGCAGGTAATCAATTACAGAAGCAATCGCATTTGGTTACTAGATGGTGTAATGAAGGAGAGGCAGGATTTGAATTGGACTTTGAGCTTTCTAGCTTTAACACCTAAAGATGCCATTGATTGAATGGAAGCACAGGATTGCTTGTGTGTGTGTGTATAGGTAAAGTGGTCCGATGTTAAGGAATGGTTTTGCCTTGTTACTTGAACTGCCTGTGGACGCCCGTGTGATGTACACAGCTGGACAGCTGAAGTAGGTGTGGGGACATTTCTTGGTGTAAAGGAAAGGAGCGCTCATTTTTATAGCGCTCAACCATTAGCGCCCCAAACTCTCAGGTAGTTATTTATTACCTTGCCAGCAGTAAAAACTTGATTACAGCCTGACTGCTGACTGTTAAGGCCCTTGGTTCCCACAACTTCTCCGGCAAAACATTAATTGTGATTAATTATCCTGTGGCACAAGACAAAGATTAGATGACTTATTGCGGCTTCCGGAGGGCGCTTGCTTGGTTTTTCGCCGCAGCCCTCAGGGAAAGAGAACTGGACAGCTCCCCCAGGGGCCCTCAGCCCGGCGGGGCCAGAGCCCGCCGTCCTCTCGCCGTCCCCCGCCAGTGGGTCTCGGCCTTGGGTGCTCCGACCTTTGGCAGAAAGCCCCGCCTCCCTTCTTCCCGGCCGGCAGACCCCAGCCGCGGCGGCGGGTGGGCGGGGCTGCGTAGAGGCTCCGCCCCCGGGTCGCCCCGCCCCGCCCCGCCCCTCCCGCCGCCGTGGTCTCCCTCCGGCCCCGCGGTGCGGAGCGCGCCTGCGCTGGCCCTCGCCTCGGAGCAGCCATGATGGTGGGTGTTCTCTAGCGGCGCTGAGCCCCCGGCGCGCGGTGGGGGCCGTGGGCGCGGGGCGGGCTTGGGGGCCTCGCCGGCCTGGCACTAATGTCTCCCTTTGTGTCTCCCTCACTCCGTCCTTTCCCCGGGCGCGCCGGGCCCCTCCGACCTCGCAGGAAGGCCTGGACGACGGCCCCGACTTCCTCTCGGAGGAGGACCGCGGAGTAAGTTCTACCTCCTCGTTCGCGGGACCCTCCCTCCCCCGCCGTGGCCCGGGGGTGTGGGACGCGGAAGGGTCCGGGGTCGCGCGCCACCCCTTCCTCGCCGGCCTCCTTTCAGTTTCCTCGCCACCCCGCGCCCCGCCCTTCTGCAGCCCTTCCTCCCTCGGGGACGCTGGGTTCTGATTTCCTGGAGACCCGCGGCCCCTGTCTGGTCCCCGCCCCGACTCGGACCCCCGCAGTGGACCTCCTCCCCTCCCCCCGGGTCGGGGCGTAGGTGAGGAGGGGGAGGCCGGAGCGGGACTCCCTCCCCTCGCCACTTTGGGGGGCTATGAAAACCCGTGCTCAGACCTTCCTGGCGGCACCCTCACTTTCCCCGTGCGGACCTCTTAAACCCGCGCCCGCCCACCCTTCTTTCTCTCTAAAACTGGTAATAAATAGTACGGGCTTTTCTAAATTATTCTTTGCGAGGGATGCTGCACGCACCGAATCTTAACTCTTCTCCACTATCCTACCAGATTTTGCAAAGTGCTGGCAGCACTTTTGTTAATGTCCAAAAAAGCGCACCCTTGCAGAGTTAACCTTGTTTTGAAGTGAATTGCATTCCACTTCAGAAAGGACCTTCGGGATTCCGACTTCTCCCGACCACCCTCCCCACCCCCCTTTGCCTTTGCTGACGGGTGGTGATCGTTACAGTGCCTTGTGCAAGTGAACACTTGGAAAATATTGATATATGATGATTGCAGCTCAGCAAGGTTCCGTGGTTCACTCACCTTTAACAGCCTGCACTTTGGTTTTCCATTTTGATTTTACTTACTCATCTTAGGCAATGTGAGAGACACATCTGTTAGTCGATTTGGGGCAGGTGATGAAATATTTTTAGGATATTATTGGTGTTTTTTTAATAATAGGTAGCATTCACTGATGACCTTTATAAAGCTTGTAAATGATAAGACAGATGCAGAAGGTGCTGCATACTTTTATTTGCTAGATGATGAATTAATGAATTTCTCAGTTTACACAAAAGCATCATTTAAAACTTTAGCGCAAAAGCCTCATATAGTATTTCTGGTTATTTCTAAAAATTGTAGTTTGATTAATTTTAAAATGTGTGTGTGTAAATGTGTATATATATATCTTCTGGGATAAGATAGTGGAGTTAGATGACCACTTATATTTTGCATTTTATTTTCTAAAATATGTTTTTATTTTAGAGCCAGAGGAAGGGAGAGCAGAGAGAGGGATGGAAACATCTATGTATCAAATATTCATTGGCTGCCTCCTGCACGCCCCCTGCTGGGGATGGAGCCTGCAACCCTGGCATGTGCCCTACCGGACTGTTTTCAAATATAAAGTATATGGCCTTTTACTTATTTAGATAACAGCTTCATCATATTTTTGTGGTCTCCCAGGAAAAGCAAACGATTTGCTTCCTGGTAAAAATCTGACTAATGTTCAGTAAAAGTTTCAATTTTTTTAGTACTTATATTGATGTAGAGTATTTTCCAGTGAATATTTGTGTTCCTGGCTTTATGCCTTTGGTAAGATTTGCTTATAGAACTGGAACCACTTAAGTAATGTGTCCAAAAACTTTTTTCATGTATTATTATAAAATTAAAGGTAGAAGAGGACAAAGAGCATGCCTGACCAAGAGGCTCTTGTAGAATCTTGTAGATGAAAATAGACAAACATTACCATAAATTAGAAAGCACTTATAATGCCATGATGAATATGGATGTATGTCCAGTTCTTCCTTATTTTTGTCCTGTGGAATTGATAAATCATAATAACAATAATAATAATAGCTGGGTACTGTGTTATAGCACTGTCGAGGCATCATCTCATTATATTATATCATTTATCCTTGTGAAGCTTTTAGTATTCCCTTTTTACGGATGAGAAATCTGAACCTTAGAGAAAGTACGTAGTCTCAGATCACATGGCCAGGATAGGAGTGAGAGAGGTGGACTTCAAACCCATGTTTCTGACATCAGACACAGTGCATGTGTTTCTCAAAGGGGGCTTGAAACACTTGTATGGTAATCGCCTAGGCCCTAGGGGTTTCAAAAACAAGTTTTCGGGTCTGTGCCCTCATAAGTAAGTCAGTCTCTTAAGGGAGAAGGACAGAAAACTACTTTTTAAACAAGAACCCAAGAAGATTCCGCTGTGCACTGAGGTTGATTATAGCTGAATAAAGTTATCCTGCTGTTTCCTCATTTCAGGAATAGAACTATCTAGCCTTTTAAATTTCTTTGTGTCGTACTTGTTCTGATAGAAATAGATTGCCATAATCAGAATTTTTAGACATTGCACCTATGTTTTGGATTACCTTGTTCAGCCTTTAATAGTCTTGATAGAGAAAAAGCATGAAGTGCATATTTGATATAAACTGCAGAGGGGACATCACAGATTCAAAAATAATAATGTAAGCATTTCATACAGAGCTGCAAGTAAGCAAAATTAAAGTCAATATGTTTAAATATATTTTTAAGCAGCCTTGAATTTTCATCATGATATTTGAAATAGAAGAGAACCTTACAGTCTCAAGAAAATATTGTTTTGTAGAAACTCAAAAAAAGACTTTAAAAATACACAATAACAAAAATAATTGGCCACATGAATCTCTTTAGCCACGGCTCTACATAATAGGGGATTTTTCATTTTTCACAGATGAAGGCCTTTTAAATTTAACATTATATAGTAAAGAAATGAGCCCTTTGAACTTGACACATTTGCTCTGATGTGCTTGTTAAATAAGAGCAGTGGATGCCTATGTGATGAAATAATTCTCTTAGCACTTGATTTGAATTTAAATAATATGTTTATTGTTTCAAAATTACTTCAGGTGGCGTATCTGCATCTCTCCTGGACTCCTAGCTTTGTTCCTCCCTCTGTATTTCTTCATAATGTCATCATTTTCCAATCATGCAGGCAAAAAATCCGAATCATATCCTCCATCCCCATATCAGAACAGTCACTGAGGCAAGTTAATTTCACCTCTGAAATGTTCTGTATCCTATCTTCCAAATGGTGTGTGTCGTATCTTTCATTTGCATGGCCCCAGTGAAGGTCTCTGCTATTTCTTGCCTAGATTGTGGCAGTACATGTCATTGGTCTGTCTGCAGTCTTACTACTTTTAAATCCAGTCTTCACATTACTTCTAGTTACCTAACTAAAATAATTAAATCATATGGCACCACTAGCCAAAAAACGTGGACCCAATTCTTCTTGCAACAAGGTCCAAACTCCTTAAGCTAGCATTAAACACCATTCATAACCCTTTAAGGCTGGCTTCATTTCTCAGTATGTCCCTCCAGATACACACACTCTAGGCATAGTCTCTCTCATCTACTTGTCACTGCCCAAGCATCTTTCTCTGTATTTTACTGTTTTTTGTTTTTGTTTTTTTAATATATTTTTATTGATTTCAGAGAGGAAGGGAGAGAGAGAGAGAAACATCACTGATGAGAGAGAATCGTTGATTGGCTGCCTCCTGCACGCTCCCTACTGGGGATCAAGCCCGAAACCCGGGTGTGTACCCTTGATCGAAATCGAACCCAGGACCCTTTAGTCCATAGGCTGGCGCTCTATCCACTGAGCCAAAACAGCTAGGACTGCACTTTCTTGTTTTTGTCTACTTTTTTTTTAATTTGTTTTTTATTATTTTTTATTTTTTTATTGTTTTTAGAGAGAGGAAAGGAGAGGGAGAGAAACATTGATTTTTGTTGTTCAACTTATTTATGCATTCATTGGTTGATTCTTGTATGTGTCCTGACCTGGGATCCAACCCACAACCCTGGCACATCAGGATGGTGCTTGAACCAACTGAGCTACCTCACCAGGGTTGTCTACACTTTAATGCCTGCTTTGTGCATGCTTTTCAGTGTTGTGAAGTGCTGTATTTTTTTCCTCACCCTTTTTTTTTTCCACTTGAAATTTGATTTATCTTTCAAGACTTGGCCCAAATATCTGCATTTTCTTTTGTACCTGCACAGCATTTAGCTTGAATACATTCCACGTTTATTGATAGTTATTTTAGGTAAAAATGTGACATAGATTGTGTTGGCAGAGGATAAGAAGATGAATGTTGGCAGAGAAAAGGAGAAAGTTTTTGCCCTGAGACCATCAGTGTAATGAGGAACTTACAAGAAAGTGCTTAACTTTGTTGAAGTGGGAGTAGTGAAGATCTAATGATAACCACATACAATATAACATTTACTGCTTGCCAGGGACTTTGATATATTGATTCAATTATCATCCCTGTGAAGTAGCTGCTACTATTATTCCTACTTTGGAAAGTAAAACTGGGGTTTACAATTAGCTTGCCCAAGGTCACATAACCAGTATGAGCTGGATTCAAACTCAGGCAGCCTAACTCTAAGTCCTGGGGTAACCATTATGCCATCACCTAAAGAAGCTAATCCTTAAATGTTGATCAGGAATTTTGTGGGAAAATTTGCTAATATATGTAGATAATTTGGTCCCACCTGGAGCACTTGTTCTTACCGGAAGCAGGGTAGATATGGATACTACAGGTAGAGTGGACAGTACATAATGATAAAGGCTCCAAGCAGTGGGAAGTCCAGGGGATTTGAACCTGAGTAAGACCTATGCCCAGGTGAAATTAGCATTGCAAATGCTCTGATATTTAGGGGGAGGGGTGGGGAGAGGGTGGATGGACTCTTTCAGAAAGCAAAGAAACCAGTCAATAGATCATTGCAGTAGGCCAGATGAGGTGGAACTAAGGCAGTGGAAGAGAGGATGGAGGGGACATAACAAAGAGATATTTAGGAGATAGAATTGACAAGGCATCGTGACTAAATAAATACATGGGCTGGGCAGAGGAGAAGGAGAAAATGAGGAATATATATATAGAAGAACAGAGTTAGAAGGTAGATAATAAGTTTGGTTTCAGATATGTTAGCTTTCAAGTGCCTATGTGACATCTAATCTCTTACCTGCTAAACTAGAATGTCAGGTCTGTATAGGTGAGGATTGTGCCTTTTTATTGCTCTACTCCTAGCACCTAGGACAGTGGCTGGCACATTGAAGATACTAGGTTGTTTAATAAGTGAAAACATCCAGGGGAATATGTCTGGTTGGTAACTTGAAATTGTGATTGGGAACTTAAAATAAGAGGTCTGAGTTGAAGATAATAATTTAGGAGTTATTAGTCAAGAGTGGCTGCCCTGCCCAGCTGGCATGGCTCAGTGGTTGAGCCAGGAGGTCACAGTTCAATTCCCGGTCAGGGCACGATCCCCAGTATGGGGTGTGCAGAAGGCAACCAACCAGTGATTCTCTCTCATTATTGATGTTTCTATCCCTCTTCCTTCCTCTCTGAAACCAATAAAAATATAATTAAAAAAAAAAAAAAGAATGGCTGCCCTGGTCAGTTTGTCTCAGTAGATAGAGCATTGGCCTGCATACTGAAGCGTCCTGGGTTCAATTCTGGTCAAGGGCAGGTACCTCAGTTGCAGGCTCCATCCCTGGCCACACCGATGGGGGGTGCCAGAGCATGCAGGGGGCAACCAATCAATGTGTCTCTCACATCGATGTTTCTCTCTCTGTCTCTCCCCCTCTCTTAACATTCTCTCTGAAAATCAGTGGAAAAATATCCTTGGGTGAGGACTAACAACAACAACAAAAAAGAATGGCTGAGATTGCCAAAGCCAAATAGCACCCAGGGGAAACCAACATTTAAAGCCCAAGGGGAAGAAATGGATAATTGGTGGAGCTGAAGGGAGTAAGAGCAGAATAAGAGGAGCCCCAGAAGTTAAAAGAGTAGCCCTAGCTGGTTTTGCTCAGTGGATAGAGCCTCGGCCTGCAGACCAAAGGGTCCCAGGTTTGATTCCAGGCAAGGGCAGGTACCTCGGTTTCAGGCTCCTCCCTGGCCCAGGCCCTGGTCAGGGCGTGTGCAGAAGACAACCAATCAATGTGTTTCTCTCGCATCAATATTTCTCTCTGTCTCACTCTCTTCCACTCTCTAAAATCAATGGAAAAATATCCTCGGGTGAGGATTGAAAAAAAGAAAAAAGAGTTGTAAAGAAGCGGCCAGAATGATCACCAAGGCAAATAGTGCAGAGAGGTCAAGAAGACTAAAAATTACTGGATTTGGATATTAGGTACTCAGTATGTGAAGAAGGTTTTGTGAGACCAAGGCTACCTTGACTAGAAGAACAGTGTATGAGCAGGTCCTGGAGCAGACAGGAAGATTGAAAGCTCAGGTGGACAAACATTTTGGCCCTCCACAGGACAGCACTTCTGAGAATGTGGAGAAGATGGTGAGGCTAGCTTTATTTGTAGAAAGGTTTATTGGTGCATCTGAGGGAAAAACAGCTGCTAGTGTTTATTTCTTTGGGATGTGAGAGGCAAGATCACTTGTTGAGAGTGGAGGTGGAAATGTCATAAAGTGTTGAGTTGGTAAAAGTTTGGAGTAGCTGCTGAAGGAAATCAGAAGGGGAGCAGAGCAGATCTGCTCAGGATTGTCCAAAAGTTTGAAGAGCCTAATGCAATTTGGAGACCAGTAATTTGTAGTGGATCAGTATAAACAATTATGAGTTTTGTCTGGCCACACTTAGCGGCTCAAAAAGAAAAGAAAGTTGCCCTGGCCAGTGTGGTTCAGTTTGTTGAGCATTGTCCCATGCACCAAAAGGTCTCCAGTTCTATTCCCAGTCAGGGCACATGCCCAGGTTTTGGGTTTGTTCCCGGTCAGTGTACGTACCATCGGGGTGAATACCAAAGGCAACCAAGTGTGTACCAGAAGCAACCAGTTGGTGTTTCTCTCTCTTTGTCTCTCCCCCTCCCTCTCTCCCTCTCTCTAAAAAAAAAGAAAAGAAAAGAAAGGTGATGGTCAACAGATCCTGTGTGTGGGAATTTGCAAGCCAGATATGGCACAAGAGCAATTCAAGTTGACAGAACCAGTAAGAAAGATATTGGAAAGATATTTGTGACATAGGGAGTGGATTAGAAAAGGAAGGAAGCAGCAAGGGGGCTAACAGATTGGAAATATATGGAAAAGTCACAAGGCTGGAGGGATTGATAAGGTCAGATTGTACACAATAAAAATGGTGGGAGAGTGCTTTATTACATAACTAGAAGCCCGGTGCATGAAATTCCTGCATGGGGAGGGGAGGAGGGTCCCTCAGCCCTGTCTGCATCCTCTCCAATCCGGGACATCCCTCTCGCAATCTGGGACCACTGGCTCCTAACTGCTCACATGCCTGCCAGCCTGATCCCCCTAACTGCTCTCCCCTGCCAGCCTGATCCCCCTAACTGCTCTCCCCTGCCAGCCTGGTCCCCCTAACTGCTCTCCCCTGCCGACATGATCGCCCCTAACCACCTCTGCCTTGGCCCCGCCACCATGGCTTTGTCCGGAAGGTCGTCCGGAAGATGTCTGGTCTAATTAGCATATTACCCATTTATTAGTATAGATATTGTCTTCCTCACTACTACAAATTTCTTGAAGGCAAGGTTTTTTTGTTACCCTTATATCCTCTACCTAAGGCCTAGGACAGTGGTTTGCATATATGTGCTAAAAAAAAAAAAAAAGGTTTATTGAATAAATGCATATCAGTATATTGTCTAAAGAGTAAAAGTTTATATGTGTACTACCAGTAATATAACTTTGACCTGGAAGGAACACATAGCAAGACACCATTAGTACTACTCTAGTAATGTTTTATTGTTTCTGGTATGGTCCATGAGAGGAAATCTAGTTGCAAATGCCAATTATGACTTTTCTCTAGCCACCTTCAGCATCTCAAAATGTAAAAAAAGTTGATGGTTGAATTGATCCTATATGTATGAATTTGCAAGTCAGTTATGGCAAAAGAGCAGTGGGAGTTGAGACCAGCAAGAAAGACATTGGAGTGACCTATCATGGGACCCTAGTAATGTTTTGTTGTATCTGGTATGGTATATGAGAGGAAATCTGGTTGCAAGTGCCAGTTTCCAGAAGATCTGTGTATATAAAAGGCTATGCTAAGTGTCCATCTGGGTAATGACATCACGTAGCAACGCCTGGCTTCCTCTCCCTAGCGACTAGCCTCCTTGCAGTTTCTTCAGCCCAGGAACACGATTTGCTTTACAGCCTGGTGGAAACATTTTACACTTTAACCAAATGTCTTGGAAGCATTTTCATGTACCTCATCTCATTTGGTCCTCACAGAAATCCTGGAGTAGGTAAATAGGAGACTCGGTGTAATCATATTTTCTTTTCATTGGCTGGAAAATGGAGACTTAGAAAGCTTAGAAACCTGTCCCGACTGAAAAGAAGTAAGAAATGGTGGACCCTGAAAATGACCAGGCTTTCTCACTGCACAGAATATAGTCAAACACTGCTGCAGTCAAATATTTTACCCTTTGTTCTCTCTGCGTGATCTACAATAATAATCTGCTTTGTGTTGATATTTACTGCTGTGTTGCTGACAATTACCTGAAAGAGAAGTTGGGGTGCTTCACTGGGCTGGAAAAAGTTTAGCTACATCAGAAAGCAGGTCTAATTAACACATTGTTTGCAGGTAGTTTTTATCGCGTGCTAACAGGTGGCACAGGCCATTTTTGCTAATTTTTTGCACAAATGGCAACGTTCAGTAAAATTACGATAACTTTAGTTTACGTATTTATACATTACCCGCATTCTACCGCTAGTCTATAAAAAACCTATTAATACGTGTCCCGCGCTCTACTACACTGGTAGAACGTATAAATTCATAAAACCTGTAAATACGTTTCCCGCACACAATGTGTTAAGCAAATTTGTTCTATATCTGTAAAAGGCTAGGTTGACTCGCGCATGCGTGATACATATAAAGCTCTCACTGGCGCCAATCACACGAGTGTGTTTCGATCTGTCACTGTCAATCGTGAATTTGGTTTAACACTTCTGTTATAGAAAAAGGGTGAATAGAAATATTAAAACATTTCTTCTAAGTAATTTCCTTTCAATATGCATGAATTCATGCACTGGGCCACTAGTCTAATCTAATAAAAGAGAAACATGCAACTTGACAGTACCTCCGCTACACCCATCAGCCATGCCCACCAGCCAATCAGGAGCAAATATGCAAATTAACCCAACTAAGATGGAGGCGGCCACGGAGCTGGAGCGAGCACGAGGCTTGGGTTGCCCCCGGCAGTGGAGGAAGCCAAGCTTCCCACCTGCCCTGCCAGCCCTGAGCTCTGCTCAAGGCTGCAAAGTTTCAATTCTAGAAGATAAATAAATCCCAGATACCTGCTTCCAGCCGCAGCCGTGGCCAGCCTGAAAACGGCCCTCAGCCCTTCACCCAGGCTGGCCAGGCACCCCAGCGGGACCCCCACCCCCACCCTGATGGGGCTGTGGGCAGCCTGCAAACAGCCATCAGCCCCTCACCCAGGCTGGCCAGGCACCCCAGTGGGACCCCCACCCTGAATGAGGTGTGGACAGCCTGAAAACGGCCATCAACCCCTCACCCAGGCTGGCCAGGCACCCAAGCAGGACCCCCACCCTGATCCAGGACACCCTTCAGGGCAAAACAGCCGGCCCCTACCTGTGCACCAGGCCTCTATCCTATATAATAAAAGGGTAATATGCAAACTGACCCTAACAGCAGAAAGACTGGGAATGACTGGTCACTATGACACACACTGACCACCAGGGGGCAGATGCTCAATGCAAGAGCTGCCCCCTGGTGATCTGTTTGCTCCCACAGCAGTTCTGCTCAGCCACAAGCCAGGCTGAGGGCTGCCAGCACAATGGTGATGGCGGGAGCCCCTTCCGCCTCCTCATCAGCACTAAGGATGTCCGACTGCAGCTTAGTCCTGCTCCCCGCTGGCAAGTGGACATGCCCCGAGGGCTTCCGGGCTGCCAGAGGGATGTCTGACTGCCAGCTTAGGCCTGATCCCCCTGGGGAGTGGGCCTAAGCCAGCAGGTGGACATCCCCCGAGGGGTCCCAGACTGTGAGAGGGCACCGACTGAATTGAGGGCCCCTCCCCCCCCCCGCCCCCCCAGTACACAAATTTTTGTGGACTGGGCCTCTAGTGTATGTATAATCAACCATTGATTTGACTGCTGGGTATACAGGACTTCCAAAATCATAACTGGGCTAGGAGTTAAATAGATTTTAAATTTGACCTGAATTAGTGAGTTTTAACAGAATTTACTTCTGTCTCTCTCTTGGATTTTTTTAAATATTTTTTATTGATTTCAGAGAGGAAGGGAGAGGGAGAGAGAGATGGAAACATCAATGATGAGAGAGAATCATTGATCAGCTGTGTCCTGTGCACCCCACACTGGGGACCAAGCCCACAGCTCTGAGCATGTGTCCTGACCAGGAATCAAACCATGACCTCCTGGTTCACAGGTTGACACTCAACCACTGAGCCACACCAGCTGGGCTCTCTTGGGACTTTTTTTTTTTTTTTTTAATTTTATAGCAAAGATGGAGATTTATTGAAGAACCTCTTGGGACTTTTTTAATTGATTGTACCATAATTACCTGAAAACAGTTTCTTAGTCCTGTTACGGTTACTACCTTTCTTTCTTTCCATTCAACAAATATTTGTTAAGAGCTACCCCAAAATCTTTGTCCTCGAAGAACTGGCATTCTAGTCAGAGAAGACCATTAAAAAACAATAAATAAAATATAGTAAATGGTGAATAAGTGCTATGAAAACAATGACGTAGGGAAAGGGATTGTTGGGGTTTGGGAGTAGCTGCATTTTTCATAGGGGGCCAGGCAAAGCTTTTATGAAGTGATACTTCATAAAGACAGGAAATGATTAAGTGAGCCATGTAGATAGGTGTCTGGTGTGGCAGCATGTCTGTGTGTTCATGGAACAACAACAAGATCCTATGGCCAAGCTTCAGTGAGCCAGAGGAATGGTAGGTTAATAAGGGACCATGTCAGATGCAGATTATATGGGGCCTGGTGAGCCTCTGTAAGGACTTTGGCTTTTCTCCAAGTGGGAACCTCGAGTTTTGAGCAGAAGAATGATTTCTAGTTCAATGGGATCATTCTGGTGGCTGTATAAGGAATCCTATATAATAAAAGCCTACTATGCAAATTGTCCGACTGGGAGTTCGACCACTCGCTATGATGCACACTACCCACCAGGGGGTGGCATGGAACATGGCGGGTGTCAGTGACGCGGTGCTGGCAGTGGACGGCAGTGGAGGCACTGCCGACCCAAATGGGCCCCGACGAGAGTAGGACCGCAGCGGGATGGTGGAGCAGGTGAGCAGGTGGCACCAGGCCAAGGCGGGTGTGAGCGGGGGCCCGATCGCCCCACCAATCGCACCACAGATGGCAATCAGCAGCCGTGGCAGCAGGGGGCAGGGGGCCCGGCCCCAACTGATCACCCCGCAGGCAGGATGGTGGAGCAGGTGAGGGGGCAGCGCCAGGCCAAGGCAGGTGCCAGGCGGGGCTGCGAGACTGGGGGCGCAAGCTGGGGCCCAATCCTTGCAGGCCACTCCAAGGGATCCCACCTGTGCATGAATTCGTGCACTGGGCCTCTAGTCTACTTATATAAAAATCTGGATGTAACATCACATCCAGAAGCTCAACCAACCGGAAGGAAGTCAGTCCTGCAGGGGTCGTCTTGGAAACGGCTGCGCCCTCCCCCAGCTGTTTCCCAGAGGGCGAGGTTTCAGGCAGGAACCCGCCCTTGGAGCGGAGCGTGGAAGTACTGAGTCCGGCCTTCAAACCAGACCCTGACAGTAGGGAGGAGGCAGCCCCATTCCTCACAGAATCTGCTGTTGGATAGCTTGCTGTCAGTGGCCTGCCAGCCAGGAACCCCATTCACCTACACCCCGGACCCTGACAGGAGGGAGGAGGGAACCCTATTCCTCACGGAATCAACAGGTGGCCAGCTTGCTGTCAGGGGCCTGCCAGCTAGGAATCCTATTCACCTGCATATCTGTATAAAGTTTTAATACATTATATTAGAGGTCGTGGTGGTACTGTTTTATCCACAGCATCTACAGGAATTGCTGCAAATTTACTTCTCAGTGGAAGCACCTTTCATTCCCAATATAAATTACCAATTCCATTAAATGAAACTTCAATTTCTAGACTTAATATAAAGAGTGAAGTTGCTAAAACTATTAAAAAGGCCCAACTTCTCATTATTGATGAATGCACCATGGCACCCAGTCATGCTGTAAACGCCATAGACAGATTACTAAGAAAAATTATGAGTCTGAATGTTCTATTTGGTGGGAAAGTTCTCCTTCTTGGAGGGTTTACTTCTTGACTGTTTATAAAAGTAATACATGCATATTTTGGAAAATTGGGAGAATTAAAGAATATATATTGGTAAAGAAAATCCACTGCTATTCACATTTTGTTGTATTTCTTATAAGCCATTTATGTATACACTAGAGGCCCGGTGCACAAAAATTCATACACTTGGGGGAGTCCCTCAGGCCTGGGGAGGGGCGGGCCTAAGCCACTGTCTGGCCTCCCTCTGTGGAAGGCAACCAGGCCAGCCCTGCCCCCCCACCACCTCAGCTGCCACCACCACCACTGGTGGACTCCCTCTGCGGGAGGCTACTGGGCAGGCCTATGAGGGGACGATGCTGGCCAACGTGCAGTCAGCCCTGCCCCCCCCAATTGCCCCTCCGCCACAGCTGATCACCACCAACCCCCCCCCCCCATCACTGTCCCCTCCCTCTACCCCCTGGCACACACCTTGGCTGGCCTGGCCCTGCCTGCTCACTGGCCCTGCCCCCTGCCAACTAGTCATTCCGCCGTTTGGTTGATTTGCATAGTACGCTTTTATTAATAGGACTTTTTAAAATATAATTGTAATTCTAAAGTACAAACAATTTTGTTTCCAGCATTTTTTCCATTTACATTGTAAGTGAAATTTGGAATGCTAATGACTAAGTGAGATTGGCAAAGTAAGTTCTGGGTTTTACATCTAGAGTATTTGAAGTAGGTTAGTTAATTAGACTTTAAAAATTTCATATCTTTGCATCTGGCTGAGATTTATTTTCTCTTTTAGTGTATTTGATTCTTTTGTAAGTCTCCAAACTTCCCAACCATGTTAGAATGCTCATTTGTTTAAAGGGGAAGAAAAATGAATGAAACTTAAGAATTGTTAGTGGAGCCCTAGCCGGTGGCTCAGTCCGTTGGAACGTCGTCCCGTACACTAAAAAAAAAAGGTTGCAGGTTTGATTTCCGACCAAGGCACATACCTAGGTATCAGGTTCGATCCGGGGTCAGGGTGTGTACAGGAGACAGCCAATCAATGTTTCTCTCCCTTCCTGTTTCTAAGAATCGATTTAAAAAAACACACACATACACACATATGATCAGATGAGGATTAAAAAAAAAATGAATAGACAAGTAAATGGAGAGCATGTCCAATTCTTCTAATGTATTAAAGCTTGCATAGTAAGATGTGAAATTATATCATGGGAGTTATTGAGTGCTGTATGTTAGCATTTTTTTATCACTTTTCATATCTAATATATTTAACTATACTTAATAGTTTCATTGTGTATTCTTGAATTAGAATAATAGAGTCAAAATTATTGGCCATTATTTTTTATTTTTCTTCTTGTTCTTAAAGGTGGGTACATTCCTTAATTTTAAAACATTTGAATTTTAATGAAACATCATCTTGGAAGACAGTTTACTTTTGGGGTGAAACTAAAGAATCAATTATAGTTAATACATTAACTCATACAAAGCATAGTTGAATGGTATGGATGAAAATTAGGATAATAGCATGCCCAAAGTAACTGCCCCAAAATATGTATATAGATTAAATGAAATTGAGTATTTTTTAGATTTGAAAGTATTTTGTTACTTTAATATTGTTTTTGCATTATCTAATTATCTGGGAGAAGAATGAAATAATATAAAAGCCCACAGAAGTTTTATTAAGGTATTATTTTCTTTTTCTAGCTTAAAGCAATAAATGTAGACCTTCAAAGTGATGCTGCTCTGCAAGTGGACATTTCTGATGCTCTTAGTGAAAGAGATAAAGTAAAATTCACTGTTCACACAAAGGTAAATGTGATTTTATGCTTGTATTATTTTAGGCATTTATTGTGCTAATGTTACATATGTAATAATATATTGACTAGAACTTTGGTTTTGAACATAGTTAGAATGAAATTTCTTTTGTGTGTGTGTTTTTATTTTCATTTATAATTCACTGGTGCTATTTTCACAAAAATATTTTAGGGAAATGTATTTTATTTTTAATTCTTTATTGTTGAAAGTATTACATATGTCTCCTTTTTCCTTCCATTGACCTCTCCCACCCCCCAGCACATGCCCTCACCCCACTACTGTCTGTGTCAATTGGCTGTGCTTATATGTGTGCATACAAGTCCTCTGGTCGATCTCTTATCCCACCTACCCATTCCCCTTCCTTCCCCCTGAGCTTTGATGGTCTGTTCAATGGTCTATGTCTCTGTAACTATTTTTTTTAATATATTTTTATTGATTTCAGAGAGGGAGAGAGAAACATCAATGATGACAGAGAATCATTGATCAGCTGCCTCCTGCACACCTCACACTGGGAATCGAGCCTGCAACCTGGGCATGTGCCCCTGACTGGAATCGAACCGGGGACCCTTCAGTCCGCAGGCCGACGCCAAACCAGCTAGGGTTCTGTATCTATTTTCATTTATCAGTTTATGTAGTTCATTACATTCCACATATGCGTGAGATCATGTAATATTTATCTTTCTCCGACTGGCTTATTTCACTTAGCATAATGCTCTCTAGGTCCATCCTAGAGTTGCAAATGGTAAGAGTTTTCTTTTTTACAGCAGCGTAGTGTTCCATTGTGTAGATGTACCACAGTTTTTTAATCCAGTCATCTGCTGGTGGGCACTTAGGCTGTTTCTGAATCTTAGCTATTGTAAATTGTGCTGCTATGAACATAGGGGTGCATATATTCTTTCTGATTGGTGTTTCTAAGTTCTTGGGATATATTCGAAGAAGTGGGATCACTGGGTCAAATGGGAGTTCCAATTTTAATTTTTTTGAGGAAACTCCATACTGTTTTCCATAATGGCTGCACTAGTCTGCATTCTCACCAGCAGTGTATGAGGGTTCCTTTTTCTCTATATCCTCGCCAGCACTAGTTTGTTGATTTGTTGATGATAGCCATTCTGACAGGTGTGAGATGGTATCTCATCATCGTTTTGAGTTTCATCTCTCGGATGATTAGTGACTTTGAACATTCTTTCCTATGTCTCTTGGCCTTCTGTATGTCCACTTTCAAAAAGCGTCTATTGCCCTAACCGGTTTGGCTCAATGGATAGAGCATTGGCCTGCGGACTCAAGGGTCCCAGGTTCGATTCCAGTCAAGGGCATGTACCTTGGTTGCAGGCACATACCCAGTAGGGAGTGTGCAGGAGGCAGCTGATTGATGTTTCTCTCTCCATCGACGTTTCTAACTCTCTATTCCTCTCCCTTCCTCTCTGTAAGAAATCAGTAAAATATATATTTTTTTAAAAAGTGTCTATTAAGTCCTTTGCCCATTTTTTTTTTTTTATTAGTTAAGGTATTACAAATGTGTCCTCATCCCCCCCATTAACCCCCGCTTTGCCCATTTTTTATTGGATTGTTTGTCTTCCTTTTGTTAAGTTGTATGAGTTCCCTATATATTTTGGAGATTAATACCTTATCCGATATAACATTGGCAAATATGTTCTCCCATGCAGTAGGCTCCTTCTTGTTTTGTTGATGGTTTCTTTTGCAGTGCAGAAGCTTTTTATTTTGATATAGTCCCATTTGTTTATTTTCTCTTAGTTTCCATTGCCCCTAGGAGCTGTGTCAGTAAAGATATTGCTACAAGATATGTCTGTTGTTTTGCTGCCCGTGGATACTTCTAAGATTTTTATGATTTCCCGTCTTACATTTAAGTCTTTTATCCATTTGAGTTTATTTTTGTGTATGGTGTAAGTTGGTGGTCTAGTTTCAAATTTTTGCATGTATCTGTCCAGTTTTCCCAACACCATTTATTGAAGAGACTCTCTTGACTCCTTGTATGCTATTGCCTCCTTTGTCAAATTTTAATTGAGCATAATGGCTTGGGTCCATTTCTGGGTTCTCTGTTCTGTTCCATTGGCCTATATCAGTGGTTCTCAACCTTTTGGCCTTTTAAATACAGTTCCTCATGTTGTGACCCAACCATAAAATTATATTCATTGCTACTTCATAACTGTAATTTTGCTACTGTTATGAATTGTAATGTAAATATCTAATATGCAGGATGGTCTTAGGCGACCCCTGTGAAAGGGTCATTCGACCGCCAAAGGGGTCGCGACCCATAGGTTGAGAACCGCTGGTCTATATGTCTGTTCTTGTGCCAGTACCAGGCAGTTTTGAGAACAGTGGCTTTGTAACATAGCTTGATATCTGGTATTGTGATCCCTCCAACTTTGTTCTTCTTTCTCAGGATTGCTGTGGCTATTCAGGCTCTTTTTTATTCCATATAAATTTTTGCAGAGTTTGTTCTAGCTCTGTAAAATATGCTTTTGGTATTTTAATGGGAATTGCATTGAATCTATAGATTGCTTTGGGTAGTATGGACATTTTAATTATGTTGATTCTACCAATCCATGAACATGGTATATTGTTCCACTTGTTTATATCTTGCTCTATCTTTTTTCAGTATCCTGTAGTTTTCGGAGTACAGGTCTTTCACCTCCTTAGTTAAGTTTATTCCTAGGTATCTTAATTTTTTTGTTGCAATAGTAAATGGGATTTTTTTTTTTTAGATAAGGTGTTTTTTAAAGATTAACATTAAGAATGAATCATAAAAAGAGTGAAACCTTAACCATTTGCGGCAGCATGGATGGACTTAGAGGGTATTGTGCTAAATGAAATAAGTCACATATGGTTTCACTTATATGTGAAATCTAAAGAAAAAAATAAGCAAACAAACAAAAATTGAAAGATACTCAGAGAACAAACTGATGGTTGCCATAGCGAATGAGAGTTGAGGGACTTTGTGAAAAGGTGGAGGGATTAAGTACAAATTGGTAGTTACAAATTAGTTATGGGGGGAATCTATAATAATAAAAGTGTACTATGCTAATTAGATGGGACAGCTGAACAACCTTCCGGACAACCTTCCAGATGAAGCCAGGGCTGCGAGGGCCGAGCCCCTTGCATGAATTTCGTGCATTGGGCCTCTAGTATAGTCAATAATATTGTAATAAATATGTATGGTGCCAGGTGGCACTAAAAATATTGGGGGGAACACTTTGTAAAGTATATATGATTGTTTAACCACTGTGCTATACACCTGAGACTAATGTAAAATAATAATGAATGTAAATAGTAATTGAAAAAATGAAATTTAAAGTTTTTTTTTTTTCTTTAAAGGGGGCACAGAGTGCAATTCTGCTATATGCTAGGAATATTTCGTGCACAGCACTAACAAAATCCACTATATGAATTGCATGAGTAGTCAAAACCAAGTGACTCACAGTAATAAGCAGACACACACACAATAAAATAATGACTTTTTTTCTCCCTAAAGGGACTACAACATTTCTAAGATTTTAACTAGGTTTCAATCTTGCATTGTATTTGATACACTTAAGAATTTGCTGAGGAGTTTGCCTCTTAAGATTTCTCAACATTATATATATAAATCATGTTTGTGGAGGGAGCTAAAACATACATGTGTATATCTAATTAGAATGCTTTTACACAATTTTTAAAGCATGTTTTTATTTTATTTTTCAAAAAAATGTTTTTATTGATTTCAGAAAAGAAGGAAGAGGGAAAGAGAGATAGGAACCATCAGAGGTAGGAAAAATCATTGATCAGCTGCCTCCTGCAGACCCTACACTGAGGACCGAGCCCGCAACCCGGGCATGTGCCCTGACAGGAAATCAAACCGTAACCTCCTAGTTCATAAGTCAACGCTCAACCACCGAGCCACACTGGCCGGGTGAGTTTTACACAGACTATGAAAGGTGACTTACACCCTAGCCTGGTGGCCAGTAAGTTAGAGCATAGTTCCATATACACTAAAAGGTTTCGGGTTTGATCCCCAGTCAGGTTTGATCCCCAGTCAGGAGGCAACAGATTGATGCTTCTTCCTTGGGTATCTCCTTCCCTCCCTCCCCACACCCCTCTATTTCTTTCTCTGAAAAAAACAAAAATCAATAAAAACATATCCTCAGGGATGGAATTAAAAGTGACTTACAACATGAGTAGTTGAAAAAAACAAAACAATGCCATTTGCATAGAGACGGAGCTTGTAGTAAAATTCTGAGTGTTTGAATATGTAGACACAGCACACACATATTATGCTAATAGAAGAACTTTCGTCCCTAAGCAAACACCTCTCAATTGTCATTGACATGTAGTAGAGTCTGTGATGGTTAAAGGGTTAACATGATGTTTCCCGCATTAGTCTCTACTTCCTGTGAAAAGGTGTGTTCTTCTGAATGTGGTTTATTCACTTCACTCCTTTGGCAACCTATTGTGAAGAGAAGATATATAAAGATATTACTATAGATGATGACTCATCAAATTAGGGTCCTCAGGCCAAATCTAGCTTACCTCCTGTTTTTATAAATGAAGCTTTATTGGAACACATATACTCACAAAAAGAATGAATCATAGGACCTAGACATAATGCAAATTTAATTTTCTCTAGACTTTATTATACTAGAGGCCTGGTGCATGAAATTCGTACAAGGGGTAGAGGGAGGGGCCTCAACCTGGCCTGTATCCTCTCGCAATCTGGGACCTTTTGGGGGATGTCCGACTGGCAGTCAGACATCCCTCTTGCAATCTGGGACCACTGGCCCCTAACTGCTAGCCTGCCTACCTGATCTCCCCTAACCACTCGCCTGCCTGATCACCACTAACAACTCTGCCTGACTGCCTGCCTGATCACCCCTAACCACTCGTCTTGCCTGCCTGATCGCCCCTAACCCCCTCTGCCTGCCTGCCTAAGCACCACTGCCTGCCTGATCACTCCTAACCACTCACCTGCCTGATCGCCACTAATAACTCTGCTTGCCTACCTCATCACCCCTAACCACTCACCTGCCTGCCACATCGCCCCTAACCACTCGCCTTCCTGCCTCATCGCCCCTAACCACTCACCTGCCTGCCTCATTGCCCCTAAACACCTCTGCCTGCCTGCCTCATTGCCCCTAACCACTTGCCTGCCTGCCTCATCGCCCCCTAAACACCTCTGCCTGCCTGCCTGCCTCATCACCCCTAACCACTTGCCTGCCTGCCTCATCGCCCCTAACCACTCGTCTGCCTGCCTCATCGCCCCTGACCGCTAGCTGGGTGGCAGGGCCAGCCAGGGCGAGGGGCCATGGTCGTTCTGGTCTCTGGTCATTCTGATTGTTCTGTTTCAGTCGCTGGGCTTTTATTATATTGTCAGTGTTGTTTTCAATTTTGTTGTGATCCTTTAGTTAATCAAATTGCTATCTTATAAATTATTTTCATTTTAAATTTCAGCTTTCAGGCACATTTTCAGATTGTAGATCTATTTCCTTTTGTTTGCATAGTTGAGTTTGATATCTAGTAATGAATAACTTTTTAAGTAATGATGAAATGTTTATTAAAAGCTTTTTAGTGTAATTTTAATTTTTATTCAAGAGAATTTCTGTCTTTGCAGAGTTCATTGCCAAATTTTAAACAAAATGAGTTTTCCGTCGTTCGACAACATGAGGAGTTTATCTGGCTTCATGATTCCTTTGTTGAAAATGAAGACTATGCAGGTTACATTGTAAGTGTTGAGGTTCCATTTTAATCCCATTTTTAGGAGTGTTTTAAATACTTTGTGTTGAAATCTTACTTAGCATTTTTAATGAAGTAATGTAATTTTCAAAAATTGCCAGTTACAAAACCTAATTGGTTACCACCTTTAATTCTGAATTGTCTTGTTTGGGAGTGTGGATATGTTATGCTACCTTATTTAAACTTAAATTCTTACTGTATATTGGAATTGTAATGGGCTTGTCCTAGGGATTCACTAAGGGGGTGTTACAAACCATACTAATTTTGAACCCTTAGGTAGGTAGATTAAATTTAGAGTTGGAGGCTGTTTAAGAGGTTCTCTAATTTAAATATGTACCATATGTTGTGCATTAGCTGTTAACCACACTCAAATGCCATTGAAATCATCCTGACCTGATTCCATCTTCATCCTCATGACCACTCCTCAGTCATTTGCTTCCCTTTCTACAATTGGCAGTGCATTCTTTTGGGGGTTGTTGTTGTTGTTGTTTATAATTACCAGTTTATAGAAATTATACAACAACTCAGGAACAACCAAATGGAAGACATCTAGAGGACAAGGTATGGGGGTGTGGGGTGGGCACAGAGCTTTCAGGCCCTCTCTAGGTGCCTCCTTTCCTCTTCCTAGCATGTCAACATGTTCACCAACCTGGAAGCTCCTCTTCCTCTTCCTGTCCTATTTCCACCTTTTTCCCCTCTCATCTTCTTGTCTGATGGCATTTTCTTACTACTTTCTCCTTCTAGAGACTAAACGCTCCTCAAAGATCAAGACTGGACATATTTTTATATGTCCATTGCTCAGCATCATGCCTGGCACATAGTAGATGCCATGTGCAAGCATGAACAAACATGTGCTTGACTATACTTGATGCTTCTTCCCCTATTGTTTTCCTTGATATAATCATTTTCTTGCAGTCATTTTTATTTAACTTTTCCCTTAATTTTTCTTCCTTTTATCTTACCTGCTCTCTTTAATTTTCATCATTTCCCCTTAACAGTTCTTACAGGCCTGTCCTCCTTTTTTCTTTTTTTCATATTTTATTGATTTTTCACAGAGAGGAAGGGAGAGGGATAGAGAGTTAGAAACATCGATGAGAGAGAAACATCGATCAGCTGCCTCCTGCACACCCCCTACTAGGGATGTGCCTGCAACCAAGGTACATGCCCTTTACCAGAATCGAACCTGGGACCCTTGAGTCTGCAGGTCGACGCTCTATCCACTGAGCCAAACCGGCCAGGGCCCTCCTTTTTTCTTATACCCTTTCTTGAATGATATTTCTCTTCCAGTTAAGGTAAGTGCCTATTTACCCCTTACTGTGGGTGAATAGAATGAGATTAGTGTGTCTTGTTCTCTTCCTGTTTTTAAGCCAGTGTTTTCTGCTTCTAGTACACTGCTCCAATCCAGGAACCCACTTTAACATCCCTTGCTTGATCTTACTGTTAGCATTCATTAATTTTTAAAAACACAGAATAGCATAAAGGTACTATGAATTCATTAATTTTAAAAATGTATTTGTATTATACCATTTATATACTTTCGAAAATGATATGCATATTTGCTATACATATTTACTTAGTGTGTAATCAGAGCTTTATGTACCATACGAACTACTGTTCTAATACTAGAAAATAATGCCCTGCTATATTTCTTTCTTGGTATAAATGGTTTCAAGGATTTGAATTTCTAGACCTAATAAAATTCTCTAACCTGACTTGGGATATTACTGGTGCCCACTTCTCATCCACAAAGTCTTTTATGGTGGCTATAGTACAACTGCTGCAAGAAATAAAATAGTCTTTAAAGTTAGTGATTTGGTTCTATTACAGATCCCACCAGCACCACCAAGACCTGATTTTGATGCTTCAAGGGAAAAACTACAGAAGCTTGGAGAAGGAGAAGGGTCCATGACAAAGGAGGAATTCACAAAGATGAAACAGGAACTGGAAGCGTATGTGATTTTTGTTGCTTTTGTTAATTGTGCTTGTTTTAATCCCCTTTTTAATTTTATTTATTTTTGTGTGTGTGTGCTCTCCAATATCCCATCCTTTTAATCATTTCACTACAGTGACCCTTTCTGGAAGATGCAAGTTTAAGTCACACAACCAGTGTTAACAGTCATGATCAGAGCCTACAGGAAAATTACAGAATAATTGTCTACATTGTAAAATTCTTTAAATTAATGGTTCAAACAGAACTGAAAATTAGTAATGGAGGGTTCAAAACTTTATGAAAAATAATGACTTTTTAAAGCAGAATAAGCTAGTTTTTTATTTATAAGGTCTTAGTCATTAGCAACCTGGTGATTTTTTTTTTTTCCAAATATATTTTTATTGATTTCAGAGAGGAAGAGAGAGATAGAAACATCAATGATGAGAATCATTGATCGGCTGCCTCCTGCACACCCCCCACTGGGGATTGAGCCTATAAGCCGGGCATGTGCCCTTGACCAGGCTTGAACCAGGGACCCTTCAGTCTGTAGGCCAGTGCTCTATCTGCTGAGCCAAATCGGCTAGGGCAACCTGGTGATCTTTTTTCGACATGTGCATACTACCAAAATTTCTGTTTCTCATAGAAGTATGCACTGAGCAGTTCTGCATACATCCTGTTCTTTTTTTAAGTGTGTGTGTGCATGTGAGAGACAGATTTCTCCCCTCTTCTCTGCCTATAGCTTCTGGCTGAAGAGAATAAAATAGGAGGAAAGTAACAAAAGAGTAGTTTAAAAATGTTTTTTTGTTATATAATAATTAGCTCCATATATACTATAAATGTATTAAATCTTTGAAAATTTGAGATATTTCCTTTTTTTAAAAATTTTTATTGATTTCAGAGAGGAAGCGGGGGGAGAGAGAAACATCAATGATGAGAGGGAATCATTGATTGGCTGCCTCCTACATGTGCCCCACACACTGTGGATCAAGCCCACAACCTTCACGTGTGCCCAGGCTGGGAATCGAACAATGACCTCCTGGTTCATAGGTGAACATTCAACCACTGAGCCACACTGGCTGGGCTTTCCATTTCATTTTTAGCATATTTGTTGAAAGTACAAAATACTTTCCCCTTTTATTAAATATTTGAAGTAATTTTGGATTTGCTGTATATTGTTTTTCTGTATTTTGAGAGTCTTACAAGGAAATAATTTTTCTTGCATTGTCATCCCCCTCATCATTCTTTTTCTGGTTATTTCTCCTCTTCATGCTTTTCCTTTCTCTTCTTCCACTTAGATTCAGTTATAAGCATATATTCACACTGCTGCTAGAGTCCTTTTCAGAATACTAAGTTCTTGACAAGATAAATTGCAAAATAGCTCTTCTTTGTCCAAGTATATGGTGACAGATATTTTAAGAATTCTGTCAATGCTGCGTACAAGCAAATAGTCTGATAGAAGATACATAGTTTTATAGTTTATAAGACTGAAAACTGGAAATTAGCAGAGCACATTAATATTGAAGAATCTGTGGTTTTCCAGTGGCCCTGATCATGATTCTTTTGTGGTCTGGTTAGGGGTTGGATAACAGAGAACCTTGGGTTTATTCTACTGCTACCTCCATCCTCTGCATCCTTCTTTTTTGTCTTCACTGAATGACTACCCTCACAGAGATCAAACTTCTCCCAACACTGGTCCTGCTGGTTTGCTGGTATGTAAAACTTATCCTCCTTGCACGTAGTTGAAGCAAGAATATTGGGCCTTTTCCTTAAGTGTTTTTTTTTTCTTCAAACTGACATGTATTACTGTATGATCGCTGTGATTCACTGATATTAAAATTAAAATATTTAAACACAGTTCTTCAGTGTAATGATAAGAATTAGTCTCTGTGTGGTGTGTTTCTTTCTTGTGTTTCTGGGTCATTAGAAGAAAATACGTATTAATGTTGAAAATATGCTTACTTAGATTTGGGTTTTGATATTTTTTTTATATGAAGGTGTTTAAAAGTAGTAATTAAATCTAGAAATTGAATCAGTAAAATTGTACCCAATAATTTGTAGTATACTTTCTCTGAAGCTGAAAACAAACATCCCTATAGTTATCTTTAAAATCAACTTGCATAGGAAGAAAGGTTCATAAAACCAAAAATATTAACATTTAACTATAATAAGCACTATTAACTAGCATGAAGTCTTTTCAGAGCTGGGTTTTATATATTAACAATTCAACTAAAACCTTTGTTTACTTGGATTATATCTCTAATTTTGCATTTAGAATAATTTAAAGATTACTTGCTGAAAATACGCAGATGATTTTCTAAATGATACGGTGTTTTACCTTTAATTTTGTGTATTGTTTCTAGTGAATACTTGGCAATATTCAAGAAGACTGTTGCAATGCATGAAGTATTCCTGTGTCGTGTGGCAGCACATCCTATTTTGAGAAAAGATTTAAATTTCCATGTCTTCTTGGAATATAATCAAGATGTGAGTATTGAATTGATTAAAGTAGTGATCAAGGCTTATTTTTAAAGAGTCATTGGAAAAGGTAGGCAGTAGTTTAAAAAGGCTTATGGTCTTCATTTATAATGTTCTTATTTTTCAAGAAAGGCAGTTTAAAGTGACACTTTTTCAATGGCAGGGCAGTATTTCAGTAGAACTTGAGTAGATTAATTGAAGAAATGACAGTATATCATGTCAGTACATGGGACATTAATTTTCATCCTAAATTGTGAACTTTTTAAGAAATAAGGTTAGCCTGGCCAGTGTTGCTCAGTGGTTGAGTGTCAACCCATAAACCAGGAAGTCACAGTTTGATTCCCGGTCAGGGCACATGCCTGAGTTGCTGCCTCGATCCCCAGTAGAGGGCATGTAGGAGGAGCCGATCAGTGATTCTCTCTCATCATTGTTTCTATCTCCCTCTTCCTCTCCCTTCCTCTTTGAAATCAATAAAAGTATTTTTTTTAAAAAAGAAAAATAAGGTTATAAAATTGATTAATGTTTCTTAAATTTGAGTTTGGTATCTTCTGAAGCCTTACGGACAATTCCCAGGGAGATGCTTGAGCTAAAGAATTCTAGCTTACCTTTGGTTTAATTATTGACTCTTAATCTGTTGAACTGACCTTCGTGCTGATCACTCTTAATTTTTCTCCTTCCCTCCCTGCCTAAAAACTCTATTTTAGAGAAGAATAAAAAACTCTATTTTAGTGCAGAAAGAGAGACTGAAGCAGTTGAGCTTTAAAGATTTCTTCATTCATTGTGCTGGCAAAAAAAAAAATTTAGTGGGTGGGTGTTACAGATCTTATCTATTTTGGATGACAAGATTAACTCATAATTTTAGTGAAAAACAAATATAGCATGGTGTGTATTTGCTTACAAGAGCACATCAAGATCAAAATAAATTGTGTGTGTACATTTGCCCTTCCAGTTGGTTTTAATAGATATGACAATAAAGTCTAGCAGTAGAGAAAAATGAAAAATTTTAACAGGGTATGAAGTAATTCAGGATCACAGAAGTATAGCAGCGCCGAAACCGGTTTGGCTCAGTGGATAGAGTGTCGGCTTGCAGACTGGGGGGTCCCGGGTTCGATTCCGGTCAAGGACATGTACCTGGGTTGTGGGCACATCCCCAGTGGGAGATGTGCAGGAGGCAGCTGATCGATGTTTCTCTCATCGATGTTTCTGGCTCTCTATCTCTCTCCCTTCCTCTCTGTAAAAAATCAATAAAATATATTTTTAAAAAAAAAAAGAGAGAGAGAGAAGTATGGCAGCTTAAGCATGGGTACTTTCACAAGCATAAATGTGATATGTGGTACTGTCATATGGTCTTTTATAAATTGTAAAGAGTGCTAGCTATATCATCCTATATAATAAAAGGGTAATATGCAAATCGACCAAACAGCGAAACAACCAGTCACTATGATGCACACTGACCACCAGGGAGCAGACGCTCAACGCAGGAGCTGCCCCCTGGTGGTCAGTGTGGTCCCACAGGGGGAGCACAGCAGCCCACCTCCACGGCAGCACTGAGGCTGTCTGGCTGACGGCTTAGGCTGGGGGGGAGCTGGCCTAAGCCATCAGTCAGACATCCCCCAAGGGCTCTTGGACTGCGAAAGGGCACAGGCCAGGCTGAGGGATGAGGGACACCCCCGTCATCGTGACTCTTGATTTTCCTCCTACATGCCCTCTACTGGGGATCACGAGGGACACACACCCCCCACCCCACCCCATCCCACCCCAGTGCACAAATGTCGTGAACCGAGCCTCTAGTGAATTATAAGAAACTAAAAATGATTCATGAATAGGGTTGCTAAACAACATGTGGAAAACACATATAAAATGTTGTCATCACTTTTTTACCTTTATGAGTTTGTTTTTGCTGGACCTTACCTTTTTTTTTCAGGTCTTTTGTCCATTTTTATTTTATTTTTTATT
This sequence comes from Myotis daubentonii, assembly GCF_963259705.1. Lineage (NCBI taxonomy): Eukaryota > Metazoa > Chordata > Mammalia > Chiroptera > Vespertilionidae > Myotis > Myotis daubentonii. The sequence goes on along the minus strand of NC_081840.1, from coordinate 88,909,128 downwards.
TATTTAATTTTTTTTTTTTTTTTTTTATTGCTTACAGTCTTACAAAGGGTATTACATATGTGTCCCTTTTTTTCCCCCGCCCTTGACAATCCCCTGGCCTCCCCTACCCCCCAGTGTCTTATGTCCATTGGTTATGCTTATATGCATGCATACAAGTCCTTTGGTTGATCTCTTACCCCCCTCCCTCCTACCCTCCACCCCTCCCCAGCCTTCCCACTGCAGTTTGACAATCTGTTTGAGGCTGCTCTGCCTCTGTAGCTGGACCTTACTTATGGCCTGTACTAAAACCTTAGTAATAATTTGGTAGACTGCATAGGTGTAAAGTGAGGCATGGCAGTATCAGTTCAAGGCCACTTGAGCAAGAGAAGCAGCAGCTTTATGTTCCAAGCACTCTGTGCCACAGCCTTAAAACTATCTGAAATTATATATCTGTACTTTTAAAATTTGTTTATATATTTATTATCTATCTACGTCTACTAAAATGTAGGCTTTCTGAGAACAAGATTTTAATTTTTCACCACCATATCCTCACTATTTTAGAATAGAGCCTGGTAATTAAGATGTAAATTAACATTTGTTAAAATAATTAGTGAAAGATTATTGTTTAGATCATCTTTATAAAGAGAGTTTTCAGAACTCAGGATTTCATAAATTTTCTCCCACCAAGGTAGATTTAATTTTTACTATGCTATGACTATTTTGTAACTACAAATTTGCACTATTTAATCCTTTCCCCTTTTTCACCCATTCCTCCGACCCCCATGCATGCCCCATCTGGCAACTGTCAAAATTTTCTCTGTATCTGTGAGTTTGTTTTTATTTTGTTTATTCATTTATTTGGTTTTTTAGATTCCACATACAAGTGAAATCATATGGCATTTGTCTTTCTCTGGTGACTTATTTCACTCAGCACAGTGCTCTCTATCTAGGTTCATCCATTTTGTTGCAGATGGCAAGATTTTATTCTTTTTTATGGCTGAGTTATATTCCATTGTATATATGCACCACTTCTTTCATTCATCTATTGATGGACACTTAGATGGCTTCCATATCTTGTCTATTATAAATAACTAGTGGCCCGGTGCACGAAATTCGTGCATGGGGGAGGGTGTGTTCCTCAGCCTGGCCTGCACCCTCTCCAATTTGGGACCCCTCGAAAAATGTCCTGCCAGTTTACAGGGATTGGTCCTAAACCAGTAGTTGGACATCCCTCTCATAATCCGGGACTGCTCTGCCCACACTGCAGCCACCGACCGCTACTGCCTCAGCCACTGCCTGCCCAAGATCCATGGCTGTGGGGAGAGGGCCTGCGCCCACGCCCCGCAGAGAATCAGCTGGGTGGGAGTGCTGTACGCTGGCAGTGGGGCCAAGGACCGGTCCCTGGACCCCGCCAAGTGGGCCCAGCTGCAGAGGAGCCTGGATAAGAAGCTGGGCGAGCTAAGCAGCCAGAGGAGGAGCAAAAGGAGGGAGAAGGAGATGTGAGCCAGCCCTCACACCCTCCGGCCTTTTCTTAGCAAATGCAAGTGGGAGCAAGCGGCTGTCCATGGTGCTTTCTGTGCCTTATAGCTGCTCCGGTGACGTGACCAGGGCTGCATGAGCAAGCCAGGGGCCTCTGGGAGGGGGTGGGTGGGCCCAGCGTGCCATGCCTTGCGCTGGGGTGGGGGCGGGCTGCAGTGGCTGTTCTCTGGACCTTCTGGGGAGAGCCGCCCCAGGTCTGTTTTGCTGGCACCAGGGCCCCCTGGGGCTCTCCGAGGTCCCTCGCCAACTGCCTTAAGAGAACCTTTAAGAGAGGTTCCGGGAGTCCGGGTTGTGGCCTGGCCTGCGCCCCACCCTCCTGCCCTCGGATCGCCATGGCGATGGAGGGGCGCAGGCCCTCCCGCCCTTCAGTTGCCATGGTGGGGGTCCAGGGTTGATGCCTGGACTGCGCCCTGCCCTCCTGCCCTCGGATCGCCATGGTGGGGGTCCAGGGTTGCTGCCTCGCCTGCGCTCAGGCCCTCCCGCCCTCCGATCACCATGGCAATTGAGGGACGCAGGCCCTCCCGCCCATCAGTTGCCATGGTGGGGGTCCGGGGTTGTGGCCTGGCCTGCACCCCCCCCTCCCGCCCTTCGACCGCCATGGTGGGGGTCCGCGGTTGCTGCCTGGCCTGCAACACGGCCCTCCTGCCATCCTATCGCCATGGCGGTCGAGGGACACAGGCCCTCCCGCCCTCCGATCGCCATGGTGGGGGTCCGCGGCTGCTGCCTGGCCTGCGCTCCGGCCCTCCTGCCCTCCGATCGCCATGGCGGGGGTCCAGGGTTGCTGCCTGGCCTGCGCTCAGGCCCACCCGCCATCCGATCGCCATGGAGAGGGTCCGGGGTTGCTGCCTGGCCTGCAACACGGCCCTCCCGCCCTCCGATCGCCATGGTGATCGAGGAACGCAGGCCCTCCCGCCCTTCAATTGCCATGGCAGGGGTCTGGGGTTGATGCCGCCCTCCCATCGCCATGGCGGAGGGGGTTGGCCTGGCCTGCGCCCTGCCCTCCTGCCCTTCAATTGCCATGGTGGGGGTCCGTGGTTGCTGCCTGGCCTGCAACACGGCCCTCCCACCCTCCGATCACCATGGCAGGGGTCCGGGGTTGCTGCCTGGCCTGCACCCTGCCCTCCCACCCTTCCACCGCCATGGTGGGGGTCCTCGGTTGCCGCCTGGCCTGGCTCCGGCCCTCCTGCCCTCCAATTGCCCTGGCGATCAGGGCCACAGGCCAGCCAGCAACCCCAGCTTTCCCATGGCAATCACCCGTTGGGGGGTGGGGAAAGGCAGCCGTTGCCCACCCCCCAACTCTTGCCTGCCGCCTGGGTTGCTGATCACCATTCTTCAGTCCTTCCCCTTTCGCCTCTCATCATTGTGAGTATGCAAATTAACCGCCATTCGTGCACTGGGTGGGGGGGGGGGAGTGTCCCTCAGCCCAGCCTGTCCCCTCTCACATACTGGGAGCCCTCAGGCATTGACCCCCATCACCCTCAAATCGCAGGATCGGCCCCTTGCCCAGGCCGGACGCCTCTGACCTAGGCATCCGGCCCGGGGAGCGGGACCTGCAGCTGCAGCGGCCCTTGATCGTGGGCTTCGCTTTAGGCCCAGGCAAGGGACGCCTAGCTCCTGGGACTTCCAGCTTCCACCGTGCCCAGCTCCCATCACTGGCTCCACCCCTACTTCCTGCTATCACTGGCCAGGGCGGCAAAGGTGCCTGATTCTCCGATCATGGCTGGGGGGCAGGGCAAAGGCGGCCCCAGGGCCGCCTTTGCCCTGCCCCCCAGCTCTTAGCTCCCCCCTGGGTTTCCGATCACTGTCAGTGGCAGGGGGCTTCTTCCTGCTTTCCCTTTTGCCTCCCTGCATTGTGCCTACATATGCAAATTAGCCGCCATCTTGTTGGCAGTTAACTGCCAATCTTAGTTGGCAGTTAATTTGCATATAGCCCTGATTAGCCAATGAAAAGGGTAGCTCGTACGCCAATTACCATTTTTCTCTTTTATTAGTGTTGATGCTGAAATAAACATAGATGTATATATCCAATTTAGTGGTTTGGGTTTCTTTGAATAAATACCTAGAAGTGGAATTGCTGGGACCGGCTTTGTCTCTTATTATAGCCTTTGTTTCAAAGTCTATTTTGTCTGGTATAAGTATTACCACCTCACCTTTTTTTTTTCATTTCCATTTTCATGAAATATCTTTTTCCATCCCTTTACTTTCAGTCTTTGTGTGTCTTTTGATCTAAAGTGAGTCTTGAAGACAGCATATGTCTTGTTTTATTACCCTTTCAACTACCCTATATCTTTTGATTGGAGCATTTACTCCATCTACCTCTTTAAAGTAATGTTGATAGATATGTAATTATTGCCATTTATTATTATTACTAGAGGCCCAGTGCACAAAAATTTGTGCACTCAGGGGGGAGAGGGGGGTCCCTCAGCCCGGCCTGTGCCCTCTCGTAGTCTGGGACCCCTCAGGGGATGACCACCTGCTGGCTTAGGCCCGCTCCCCGAGGGATTGGGCCTAAGCTGGCAATCAGACATCCCTCTGGCAGTCCGGCAGCCCTCAGGGGATGTCCACTTGCCAGCGGGGAGCAGGCCTAAACTGCAGTCGGACATTCTTAGCGCTGCTGAGGAGGCAGGAGAGGCTCCCACCACCACCACTGTACTGGCAGCCATCAGCCTGGCTTGTGGCTGAGCAGAGCTCCTCCCATGTGAGAGCCCACTGACCACCAGAGGGCAGCTTCTGCATTGAGCATCTGCCCCCTGGTGGTCAGTGTGTTTCATAGTGACCAGTCATTCCCAGTCCTTCTGCTGTTAGGGTCAGTTTGCATATTACCCTTTTACTATATAGGATAGAGGCCTGGTGCACAGATGGAGGCCCACTGTTTTGCCCTGAAGGGTGTCTTGGATCAGGGTGGGGGTCCCGCTTGGGTGCCTGGCCAGCCTGGGTGAGGGGGTGATGGCTGTTTGCAGCTGGTCACACCCCCTTCAGGGTGGGGGTCCCCACTGTGGTGCCTGGCCAGTCTGGATGAGGGGATAATGGCTGTTTGCAGCTGGTCACACATCCTTCAGGGTGGGGGTCCCCACTGGGGTGCCTGGCCAGTCTGGGTGAGGGGCTGAGGGCCGTTTTCAGGCTGGCGGGTGACTGAAGCTCCCAACCTCTCCTTTTTTTCTTTTTTCCTGTTTTTCTTTTTTATTCTGGGATTTATTTACCTTCTGTGGCTGTCACTGGAACTGAGAGCCGGCTTTAGCTCTGAGGCTTGGCTCCAGCTCTGAGACCTCGGCTGCTGAAAGCAGGTATCTGGTTTGTTTGGGTTCTATCATTGAAACACTGTTGCAACTCCAGCTCAGCCGACTGGCTGAAAACATGGGGTTTGTTTAGCTTCTGTATTTGCAACATTGTTTCTTAGAGTGCAGCTCAGAGCCCAGCAGCGGCAGACAGGGAACCTTGGCTTCCTCCATCACTGGAGCAAGCAAGCCTCCTGTTTGCTTCAGCTGCCTGGCTGCCGGCCGCCATCTTGGTTGGCAGTTAATTTGCATATCGCCCTGATTAGCCAATGGGAAGCATGTCGGAGCTACAGTTAATTACCATGTTTCTCTATTATTAGATAGGATGATTATTATTATTGTTGTTATTATTGGTCCTCACCTGAGGATATTTTTTCCATTGGTTTTTAGAAGAGGGGAGAGAGAGAGAGAGAGAGAGAGAGAGAGAGAGAGAGAGGAAGGAACATTGATGTGAGAGACACATCATTTGGTTGCCTCCCACATGTGCCCTGACTGGGCCGGGGATGGAAACCTGCAAGCCAGGTATGTGCTGTTAACCAGGAATTGAAACTGAAATCCTTCAATCTCAGGGCCGATGCTCTAACCCAGGGGTGGGCAAACTTTTTTGACTCGAGGGCCACAATGGGTTCTTAAACTGGACCGGAGGGCCGGAACAAAAGCATGGATGGAGTGTTTGTGTGAACTAATATAAATTCAAAGTAAACATCATTACATAAAAGGGCACGGTCTTTTTTTTTTATTATTCATTTTTTTATTCATTTTATTCATTTCAAACGGGTCAGATCCGGCCCGCGGGCCGTAGTTTGCCCACGGTTGCTCTAACCACTCAGAAAACCAACCAGGGCTATAATTCATTTTTTTTTTCTTCTTGAAAAAGTCCCTTCAACATCCTAAATAATAATCCCATATAATAAAGGGCTGATACGCAAATCGAACAGCAGAACGACTGGTCACTGTGATGCACACTGACCACCAGGAGGCAGACGCTCAACGCAGGAGCTGCACCCTGGCAGTCAGTGCACTCCCACAGGGGGAGTTCTCCTCAGCCAGAAGCTGACCTCACAACTGGTGAGCGCAGTGGCAGTGACGGGAGCCTCTCCCGCCTCCACAGCAGCGCTAAGGCTGTCCAACAGCCGGCTTAGGAGCGGGCCTAAGCCATCAATCGGACATACACCAAGGGCTCCCAGACTGTGAGAAGGCGCAGGCCGGGCTGAGGGGACCCCCCCTTCCCCCTGCCCCAAGTGCACAAATTTCATGCACTGGGTCTCTAGTTTCTTATAATACTGGTTTAGTGGTGGTGAACTCCTTTAGCTTTTTATCTGGGAAAATATATCCTATCTAATAAAAGAGAAACATGGTAATTGGCATACGACCGCTACCCTTCCCATTGGCTAATCAGGGCAATATGCAAATTAACTGCCAGCCAAGATGGCAGCCGGCAGCCAGGCAGCTTGAAACTAACATGAGGCTTGCTTGCTTCAGTGACGGAGGACTCCAACGTTCCCTGCCTGCCACTGCAGGCCTCTGAGCTGCAAATCTAAGCAACTATGTAACAAATATAGAAGCTAAACAAAACCCCAGAAACCTGCTTTAGTCCGCAGGGCTTCAGCCAGCAGGATCGCAAATTGTAAGCAAAGGCCAGAAACCTACTTTCAGCAGTGGAGGCCTAAGAGCTGGAGCCAAGCCTCAAAGCTGAAGCTGGCCCAGAATAAAAAAAAGAAGACGAAAGAAAGGAGCGGTTGGGAGCTTCAGTCACCCCCAGCCTGAAAACAGCCCTCAGCCCCTCACCCAGACTGGCCAGGCACCCCAGTGGGGACCCCCACCCTGAAGGGTGTGTGACCAGCTGCAAACAGCCATCATCCCCTTATTCAGGCTGGCTGGGGACCCCCACCCTGAAGGATGTGTGACCAGCTGCAAACAGCCATCATCCCCTCACCCAGGCTGGCCAGGCACCCCAGTGGGGACCCCCACCCTGATCCAGGACACCCTTCAGGGCAAACCAGCTGACACCCACCCGTGCACCAGGCCTCTACCCTATATAGTAAAAGGGTAATATGCCTCCCAGCACCGGGATCAGCGGAGCCGTGAGGCCTCCCGGCACCGGGATCAGCGTGACAGGGGTCAGTGCCCAAACCCCCTGATCGGCCCTGCTCTGTGGGTGATAGAGGGCGGCGCCCCAACCCCCTGATGGACCCTGCTCTGTGCGTGACAGGGTACAGAGCTCCAACCCCCCTGATGGGCCCTGCTCTGTGAGTGACAGGGGGCAGTGCCCCAACCCCCTGATTGGCTCTGCTCTGTGCGTGACGGGGTGGCGCCGCAACCTCCCCATCGACCCTGCCTTGAGTGTGACGGGACGGTGCCCCAACCCCCCAATCGGCCCTACCCTGAGCGTGACTGAGGGTGGCATCACAACCTCCCGATCGCCCTGCTCTGTGCATGACAGGGGATGGCGCCCCAACTCCCCAATCGGCCCTGCTCTGAGCCCCACCAGGGGCTGCACCTAGGGATTGGGCCTGCCCTCTGCCACCGGGAGCAGGCCTAAGCCAGCAGGTCGTTATCTCCCGAGGGGTCCCAGACTGCGAGAGGGCACAGGCCGGGCTGAGGGACCCCCCCGAGTACACAAATTTTTGTGCACCAGGCCTCTTGTGTGTGTGTGTGTGTGTGTGTGTGTGTGTGTCATTGATGTCTCTATGTCTCCCTCTCCCTCTCTGAAATCAATAAAAATATATATTTAAAAAACATCAAAAGAAAAGAAAAAGAAACATCAATGATGAGAGAGAGTCATGGATCGGCTGCCTCCTGCATGCCTCCCACTGGGGATCAAGCCTGCAACCTGGGCATGTACCCTGACTGGGAATCGAACTGTGACCTCTTGGTTTATAGGTTGACACTCAGCCACTGAGCCACACTGGCTGGGCTGGGAAGCTCTTTATTTCTCCTTCGATTCTAAATGATAACTTTGCTAGGTAGAGTAATCTTGGTTGTAGATCCTTGCTTTTTATCACTTTGAATATTTCATGCCAGTTCCTTCTGGCCTGCAAAGTTTCTGTTGAGAAATCAGCTGACAATCTTATGGGACCTCACTTGTAGATAACTAACTGCTTTTCTCTTGCTGCTTTCATGATTCTTTCTTTGGCATGACCAGTGTGTCAGTGGTTGAGTTTCAGCCCATGAACAAGGAAGTCACAGTTTGATTCCCAGTCAGGGCAGATGCCCAGGTTGTGGGTTCAATTCCCAGTAGGGGGCCTGCAGGAGGCAGCTAATCAATGCCTCTCTCTCATCAATGTTCCTATTTCTTTGTCCCTCTCCCTTCCTCTCTCTAAACTCAATAAAAATATATATATTTTTAAAAGATTCATTCTTTGTCTTTAACCTTTGGCATTTTAATTATGTGTCTTAGTTTGGGCTTCTTTGGGTTCATCTTGTTTGGGACTCTGTCCTTCCCAGGCTTGTATGTCTTTTTCCTTTACCAGGTGAGGGAAGTTTTCTGTCATTATTCAGAGAGGTTTTCAGTTCCTTGCTCTGTCTCTTCTCCTTCTGGTACCTCTATAATGCAAATGTTGGTGCACTTGACATTGTCCCAGAGGCCCCTTTAATTATCCTCATTTTTTTGGATCCTTTTTTCTTTTTGCTGTTCTGATTGGGTGTTTTCTGCTACCTTGATCTTCCAAGTCACTGATTCGATCCTCTGCTTCACTGTTAATTCCCTATAATGTGCTCTTCATTTTAGTTATTGCATTCTTCAATTCTGACTGGTTCTTTTTTATGATTTCTATGTTCTTTTTATGCTGTTGAAGTTCTCACAAAGTTTTTGAGCATTCTTATAATCCTTACTAGGGGCCTAGTGCACGAATTTATGCACCTTGAAAGGAACTGTGGGCCGTGAGGCTACAGTGGGCACAGGGGCGGGTCTCGGCCCATCCTCCACGCCCCGCCCAGCCCCTCCCGCCACGGCCCCCAGTCCCGTCTGCCGGCAGCCCTGCTTCCGCCACCACCACTCCCATGTGCTGACAGCACCTGCCCCACTCGTACCCACTGATGGCGCGGAGTGATTGGGGCTGGCACAAACAACAGGTGCGAGCAGGGCTGACGCCGTCAGCGGGTGGTGCAAGCGGCGGCTGCTGCCCCGATCACGCCTCAGGAGCAGGGGAAGGTAGAGAAGCCCTCAGGGGTGATAGGGGCAATCGGGACCTGCAGGTACGAGCGGGGCCAGCGCCGGCAGTGGGTGCAAGTGGTGGCACCAGCAACAGGTGCGAGCAGAGTTGTTGCTGGCAGCAGGTGCAAGAGGCGGCTGCCAGTCCCTATCGCCCCTCAGGAGCAGGGGGAGGTGGAGAAGCCCTGAGGGGCGATCGGGGACGGCAACCGCCACTCGCACTTGCTGAGGGCACCAAGCGATCAGGTCCTGCGCCGGCAGCGGGTACAAGAGGCCATTCCAGCACCAGCAGCGGGTGCAAGCGCCTGGTGGGACTGTGGCATGCGGGAACAAAGAATTTTAAGTAGCCGAAACCGGTTTGGCTCAGTGGATAGAGCGTCAGCCTGCGGACTGAAAGGTCCCAGGTTCGATTCCGGTCAAGGGCATGTACCTGGGTTGCGGGCACATCCCCGGTGGGAGATGTGCAGGAGGCGGCTAATCGATGTTTCTCTCTCATCGATGTTTCTGACTCTCTATCTCTCTCCCTTCCTCTCTGTAAAAAATCAATAAAATATATTAAAAAAAAAAACTTAAAAAAAAAAAAAAGAATTTTAAGTAACCACCAGAGGCTCACCCCAATGACAGCAACCAGCGCCCCCGCTCACCTGCTCCACCATCCCACCGCAGCCAATGTCCGCCATGTTCTGCGCTCTGCCACCTGCTGCCAATGCCCATCATGTTCCGTGTGCGCCCCCTGGTGGTTAGTGCATGTCATAGTGTCCGGTTGTTCTGCCGTTCAGTCTATTTGCATATTCGGGTTTTATATATATAGATAACCATTGTTTGGAACTCTGTATCAAGTCTATTGCTTGCCTTTATTTCATTTAGTTCTTTTTCTGGAGATTCCTCCTGTTCTCTCATTTGTGGCATGTTTCTTTGTCTCCCCATTTATATCTCCTGGTCTTGGTAAAGAGTTCTTGTGTGGTAGGTGTCCTGGCAGCCCTGTGGTGCAGTCTCCCTGGTCACCTGAGCCAGGTGTCCAGGTATGCCCCTTGTGTGGATGATGTGTGCCCTCCTCTGGTAGTTGAGCCTTATTTGCTGTTTGGAGGGTTAACCCTCTGGCTGAATGGTTGTAAGGATGGCGATGACTATAATGGAGGGGCTGACACTGCATAGCAGAATTCACTTTAGTGGGGCTTCAGTGCCTGCTAAGTCTGCCCTTTGGCTGTGTCGTTTGTGGAGGTAGTTGGGTTGAGTGGTCTGGTTTGGTTGGAAGATGACCACCAGGTGTGTTAGTTCTGGGGCACTTGGGAGGTGTAGGCCAAGGTCAGCTGCTACCTGTGCCCTGGCCAGGGGCCACCTTGTATGAGCTACAAATGATCTCCAGGTGGTTGCCACTTGTCCTAGGTTTGGAAGTGCCTGGAGAGGCTAACTTGTGAACCAAGTTGGGCCACTGCTAGTGCTGGGCTTGGGGCTGCTTAGGAAGAGGTATAGGGCACACTATGGCCAGATGCTGCTTCTTTGTGGTTCATGAACCTTTGAGAGATTTTTTGAAAGTCTGCTGCATGAGCCAAGACAGGCTGTTTGTATGGAAAAGCCATTGGCAGTAGCTTGAGTGGGCCCACAAGTTGGATGGGGCAGGCTCTCAGGGAGTCACCAGGGCCCTATGAACAGTGTTAGACAGGTTGATGAATATCCAAATATGGCGCCAGCCTTTGTCTACAGGAAGAGGGCTCAGCAAAGGAGCAATGTTTTCTGCCAGCACTTCTGTCTGGGAGAAAGCTGTCCCTCCAGCCAGACTGTTCAGTTCCTCCCTGTTCAGTTTAGACCCTAGTGCCTTTTGAGCTGCTGCTCCAGTGCTGGAGCTCAAAGCGAAGGAGTAATTCCATGCATGGGCCCTTTAAGAGGAATACCTGCTAAAAAACATAAAGAAAGGGAGAGGGGGAAAGAGGAATACCTGGACTCCAGTAGCCCACCATCTTACTCAGCATAAGCTCCTCCGGTTTTCACAGCCAGGAGCATTCCTGCCACTGGAAACCTGGTAAGGGGAACCTGGTGTGGGTCTGGGACTACTTGCTCGTTGGGGGGACCTCCACAGCCAAAATATCCCTCCCGATTTTTATCTGCCACATGTGGTTGTGGGACCAGCCCATTTCACATCTCCAACCCCTCCTACCAGTCTCCACATGGCTTCTTCTGTATATCCTTGGTTATAGGAATTCTCTTCAACTAGACTTCAGGCAATTCTCAATGATGGTTCTGTAATTTAGTTGTAATTTTAAAGTGTTTATGGAAGAGAGCCAGAACAGTGTTTACCTATTCTGGGGGTTTTTTTCTTACAATCTAGTATCTATCTATACTAATAAAAGGGTAATATGCTAATTAGACCAGACGACCTTCCGGACGTCCTTTCTGACAAAGCTGGGCCTGGGCAAAGCCGCGGCCGGCCAGAGGGAAGGAATCCTGGGTCCCGGGTGCAGGGCCAAGGCAGAAGCGGTTAGGGGCGATCAGGCCGGCAGGGGAGCAGGCTGGGCTGAGGGACCCCCCCCACCCTTGTGCACGAGTTTTGTGCACCTAGTGTGTGTGTGTGTGTGTGTGTGTGTGTGTGTGTGTGTGTATCTCCTATCTAATAAAAGAGAAACATGGTAATTGGCGTACAACCGCTACCCTTCCCATTGGCTAATCAGCGAGATATGCAAATTAACTGCCAGCCAAGATGGCGGCCGCAGCCAGGCAGCTTGAAAATAACATGAGGCTTGCTTGCTTCAGTGACAGAGGACTACAACGTTCCCCGCCTGCCTTGCCGGCCTCTGAGCCTGCAGTTTCAAACATTGTAACAAATATAGAAGCTAAACAAAACCCCAGAAACCAGCTTTCAGCAGGCTGGGATCTCAGAGCTGGAGTTGATACAGAGCTTCGATTATAGAACCGAAACAAACCAGATACCTGCTTTCAGGAGCGGAGGCCTAAGAGCTGGAGCCTCAGAGCTAAAGCTGGCCCAGAATAAAAGAAAAAAAGGAGCAGTTGGGAGCTTCAGTCCCAGCCTGAAAACAGCCCTCAGCCCCTCACCCAGACTGGCCAGGCACCCCAGTGGGGACCCCCACCCTGATCCAGGACACCCTTCAGGGCAAACCAGCCGGCACCCACGCGTGCACCAGGCCTCTATTCTATATAGTAAAAGGGTAATATGCCTCCCAGCACTGGGATCAGCGGAGCCGTGAGGCCTCCCAGCACCGGGATCAGTGTGACAGTGGGCAGCGCCCAAACCCCCTGATCGCCCTGCGGCTCTGTGTGACAGGGGGTGGAGCCACAACCTCCCATCGGTCCTGCTCTGTTCGTGACAGGGGAAGGTGCCCCAACCTCCTGATCAGCCCTGCTCTGTGCCTGATACGGGGGAGCTCCCCAGCCCCCTGATCGCCCTGCGGCTCTGTGTGTGACAGGGTGCAGCGCCCCAACGCGCCCCCCCCCCGCCACAGGCCCTGCTCTGTGTGTGACGGGGTAGAGCCATAACCTCCCCATCGGCCCTGCCCTGAGTGTGAGAGTGGTGGCGCCCCAACCCCCTGATCGGCCCTGCTCTGTGGGTGATAGAGGGCAGCGCCCCAACCCCCCTATCGGCCCTACCCTGAGCGTGACTGAGGGTGGCATCGCAACCTCCCAATCCGCCCTGCTCTGTGCGTGACGGGGCGGCGCCCCAACTCCCCAATCGGCCCTGCTCTGAGCCCAACCAGGGGCTGCACCTAGGGATTGGGCCTGCCCTCTGCCACCCGGGAGCAGGCCTAAGCCAGCAGGTCGTTATCTCCCAAGGGGTCCCAGACTGCGAGAGGGCACAGGCCAGGCTGAGGGACCCCCCCTCCCCCCCGAGTGCACAAATTTTGTGCACCGGGCCTCTAGTATATATATGCAAATTGTTTCCACGGGAGTTCGACCAGTCACCGATCGCTCACTATGACATGCACTGACCACCAAGGGGCGGTGAGGAACAAAAGGAGGCCCCGGCTGGCAGCCAGGGAAGGGAGGCCCTAGCCAGCAACTGGAATGCCTTGATCGGCCCTGATCGCTGGCCAGGCCTCAGGACCCTACCCGTGCACAAATTTCATGCACCAGGCCTCTAGTATGCTTAATAAAGATGATGGTAATGTGTTACAATAACCCTTTTAATATCCGTAATCATGTTTTAGAGATAAAAGATAGAGTTTAAGTGTTTTGCAAATATTCTTTAATTAACTAACAGCAAGTATTACTAATAAGTTGTAGATTATAGGCTCCAAAAGAAAAGGTTTTCTTCAGTCTTGTTTGGGGGGAGGGAGAGGCTTTTTTTCTTTTTTTTTTCCATTGATTTCACAGAATGAGAGGAATAAAGAGATAGAAACATCAGTGATGAGAGGGAATCATTGATCGGCTGCCTCTTGCATGCCCCCTACTGGGGATCAAGCCCACAACCTGGGCATGTGCCCTGACCGGGAATGGAACTGTGACCTCGCGGTTCATAGGTGAATGCTCAACCACTGAGTCACACCAGCTGGGCTCAGTCTTGTTTCTAATGCTGTTTCTCAGATCTTTATTCAGTTCAGTGGTGCTGGTAAAGAAATCAGTATGCGCTGTTCTGTTATCTATGTTTCAGAGGGCATTGGTACTGATAAGCTGTTGAAGTAGAGCTAGGGTATCTTGAAGTCTAAAAAAGACCACAGAGCATCTGTGAGGCCTAGAAAAGCTTGTTTCAGCATTTAGTTGTATGAGAAATAGTAATTGCTGTGAAGAATGATTGCATTTGGTATTGCTTTACTTATGTGACTTTACCTTCTGTTTCTAATAGAGATAGTTTGAGTCTACTTAACAGTAGATTAAGTATTTAACCTATTTAACACCCAACCTCCATTAAATTCTTGCTAACTCATCAGTCATCACATCTAGGACTTCTGAGTTCTTAAACCCTGGTTACTAGTATTGTGGATTCCAAACATAGCCTTCTGTCCTGTAGCTCTCTTTTTCCCTATTCCCATTATAGTTGTTCTTTGTTAATTCTCGCCCAAGGATATTTTTCCATTGATTTTTTTTTTTTAAGAGAGTAGAAAGTAGGAAGAAAATGGGGGAGGGAGAGGAGACATCAATGTGAGAGAGTCACATCGATTGGTTGCTTCCCACATGTGCCCCAACCAGGGCTGGGAATTGAACCTACAACCCAGGTTCATTCCCTTCACCAGGAATTGAACCCTTACCCTTCAAGTTCACAGGCTGACACTCTGACCAATGAGCCACACCTGCCAGGGCAATATAGTTGTTCTTTGCCTTCTCCTGCATTTTGAATTTGTTAGCAGCCCTTTTGTCTTTACTTCTTTCTCACCTAGTCTAGAGTGCCTTCTCTATTATCCTATCTAATAAAAGACAAAAAGGATAATTAACCTTACCTCCACTACACTTCCCATTGGCTAATCAGCAGGATATGCAAATTAACTGCCAACAAAGATGGCGGCTGGCAGCCACACAGCTGAAGTGAGCAGGAGGCTTGCTTGCTCCAGTGATGGAGGAAGCCAAGGTTCCCCGCCTGCTGCGGTCTGCTCTAAGCTCCAGAAGCAACAAAGTTTCAATTATACAAGCTAAACAAACCCCAGATACCTGCTTTCAGCCAGCAACGGCCTCAGAGCTGGAGCCTGGCCTCAGAGCTAGAGCCGGCTCTCAGCTCCAGTGACAGCCATAGAAGGTAAATAAATCCCAGAATAAAAAAAAGAAAAGAAAAAACGGAGAGGCTGGGAGCTTCAGTCGCCTGCCAGCCTGAAAACGGCCCTCAGCCCCTCACCCAGACTGGCCAGGCACCCCAGTGGGGACCCCCACCCTGAAGGATGTGTGACCAGCTGCAAACAGCCATCACCCCCTCATCCAGGCTGGCCAGGCACCCAAGCGGGACCCCCACCCTGATCCAAGACACCCTTCAGGGCAAACCAGCCGGCCCCCACCCGTGCACCAGGCCTCTATCCTATATAGTAAAAGGGTAATATGCAAACTGACCCTAACAGCAGAAGGACTGGGAATGGCTGGTCATTATGACACACACTGACCACCAGAGGACAGACGCTCAATGCAGGAGCTGCCCTCTGGTGGTCAGGGCGCTCTCACATGGGAGGAGCTCTGCTCAGCCACAAGCCAGGCTGATGGCTGCCAGTACAGTGGTGGTGGTGGGAGCCTCTCCTGCCTCCTCAGCAGCGCTAAGGATGCCCGACTGCAGCTTAGGTCTGCTGCCTGCTGGCAAGCGGACATCCCCCGAGGGCTGCCAGGCTGCCAGAGGGATGTCTGATTGCCAGCTTAGGCCCAATCCCCCAGAGAGCAGGCCTAAGCCAGCAGGTGGTCATCCCCCAAGGGGTCCCAGACTGTGAGAGGGCACAGGCCGGGCTGAGGGACGCCACCACCACCCCCCCCCCGGTGCACAAATTTTTGTGCACCGGGCCTCTAGTTTATAATAAGATTATGAATTTAGACAGTTCTTTACCATTTTCCATGAAAGCTTAGTTCAGTTCAAAGCAGTTCCTCTTGATCAGATTCTCACCTTGTTCATTGGGAATGGAAGCTAATCAGAAATCAAGTCCCTGAACTTCCTATATCTCCCACAATCCTCACCCACCCTGGCAGCCACACTCATTTATTGACTTTTTTTTTTTTTTTAACATCTTCCTCTCCAATCTGGAGATGCCTTTTATTTCTTTTGCTTGTCTAACTACCCTGGCTAAACCCTATAGTACAATGTTAAATAGAAATGGCAAGAGTAGATAGATACCCTTGTTTTGTCTCTATCTTAGGAGGAAAGCATTCACTATTAAATAATGTTAGCTGTGGGTTTTTCATAAATGTCCTTTAGCAAGTTGAAGAAACTCCCTTCTTTTCCTAGTTTGTGAGTGTTTTTATCATTAAAAAAAAAAAATCTGCCGAAACCGGTTTGGCTCAGTGGATAGAGCGTCGGCCTGCGGACTGAGGGGTCCCAGGTTCGATTCCGGTCAAGGGCATGTACCTGGGTTGCGGGCATACCCCCGGTGGGAGATGTGCAGGAGGCAGCTGATCGATGTTTCTCTCTCATCGATGTTTCTAGCTCTCTATCTCTCTCCCTTCCTCTCTGTAAAAAATCAATAAAATATATATTTTAAAAAAAAAATCTGTTGAGCTGCTCATATAGTTTTTGTCCTTTAATTCTATTAATATGGTGTACTAGGGGCCTGGTGCACGAAATTCATGCACTGGGTGTGGGGCGGGGGGGGAGTGTCCCTCAGCCTAGCCTGCCCCCTCTCACATACTGGGAACCCTCAGGCGTTGACCCCCATCACCCTCCAATTGCAGGATCGGCCCCTTGCCCAGGCCTGACGCCTCTGACAGACCTGGGCAGGGGACCCTCATTTCCCCCCATCACTGGTTCTGCCCCCAGCCCAGGCCTGATGCCTCTGGCCTAGGCGTCTGGCCCGCGCAGCGGGGACCTGCAGTGGCAGCGGGGGGCGCCGCGATCACGCGGGCTCCGCCCCTGCCCTTGCAGGATGCCTCTGGCTGAGGCGTTCGGCCCAGGCAGCGGGGACCCACAGCGGCAGCGGCCCCACGATTGTGGGCTTCGCTTTAGGCCTAGGCAAGGGACCTCTAGCTCCTGGGACTGCCAGCTTCGACCATGCCCAGCTCCCATTGCTGGCTCCACCCCTGCTTCCTGCTATCACAGGCCAGGGCGGAAAAGGCGCCTGATTCTCTGATCATGGCTGGGGGGCAGGGCAAAGGCGGCCCCAGGGCCGCCTTTGCCCTGCCCCCCAGCTCTTAGCTCCCCCCTGGGTTTCCGATCACTGTCAGTGGCAGGGGGCTTCTTCCTGCTTTCCCTTTCGCCTCCCTGCATTGTGCCTACATATGCAAATTAACCGCCATCTTGTTGGCAGTTAACTGCCAATCTTAGTTGGCAGTTAATTTGCATATAGCCCTGATTAGCCAATGACAAGGGTATCGTCGTACTCCAATTACCATTTTTCTCTTTTTTTTTTTTTTTAAATATATTTTATTGATTTTTTTACAGAGAGGAAGGGAGAGAGATAGAGAGTTAGAAACATAGATGAGAGAGAAACATCGATCAGCTGCCTCCCGCACATCTCCTACTGGGGATGTGCCTGCAACCCAGGTACATGCCCTTGACCGGAATCGAACCTGGGACCTTTCAGTCTGCAGGCTGACGCTCTATCCACTGAGCCAAACCGGTTCCGGCCATTTTTCTCTTTTATTAGTGCAAATTACATTGTGCTTTTCTATTTTGACTAAGATACCTTTCTAGCTATGCTGGATCCCATGTACTTCTGGATCTTTGGAATCTCTTCTAAGTTTCCTCTTAACTCTGTGGCTACTTCCCAGTATCCTTCACAATCTTTTTTCTCCATATACCCATTCATTTAAATCTGATGCTTCCAAGGTTCCTCATTGAGTTCTCAAGTAGTCTATAAGTTCCTCTAGATTTCTGATTCCATAAATTATTCCTGTGTGATCTAATCTACTCTTATGGCTTCAGATTCTCTACTATGCTGTTAACTTATAAATCTGTATCACTCCTGAGTCCCAGCTATATTTATTAAACAGCCTTCTGAAAAGCTCCATTTAGATGGTCTCTTGGCATTTTACCCTTAGTTGAATTTTTCCTTAAACTTCTATGCCTCCTCTTACATTCTCTATTTCAAGGAAGGTGTACCTTGACCTCCCAGTTCCTTAAAACCTGAAACTTATACCCTGGCTGGTGTGGCTCAGTTGGCTTGGCAGCATCCTGTGCACTGAAAGGTTGCTGGTTTGATTCCCAGTCAGACCACATGCCTCAATCTCTAGTAGGGAGTGCAGGAGGCAGCCAGTCCATGTTTCACTTTCTCTCTCTCTCTCACCTTCCCTTCTCTCTCTAAAAATCAAAAAAATTTTAAAATAATTTTAAAAGCCTGCAAATTATCCATGACTCCTCCTACTCCCTCTTCCTATTAGAAGTCACCAAATCCCATCTGTTTTACTCCTTTACTATATTAGGAATGTGTCCACTTCTTTCAACAACCTCATCTGGGTTATTGAAGCTGCCTCCGCCTGGTCATTCAGCCTTCAGCTGGTCTTTTCTTTCTCATTACCTGAGTCTGTTTTAAGTTCCTTGGATGCTCTCCTAGTGCACTATGGATACCTGTAATATTATACTCCTTATACTGTATGCTTAATAATATGTTTACTTCCTTGTATCCTCTGCTACACCATAAATTATTTTAAGGACAGAGACCACCTCTTAACTATAGATTTGTTAGTGGATTGTTAAATGAGTAAATTAATGAACTAATC
The DNA here is from genome assembly GCF_963259705.1 of Myotis daubentonii. Classification (NCBI taxonomy): domain Eukaryota; kingdom Metazoa; phylum Chordata; class Mammalia; order Chiroptera; family Vespertilionidae; genus Myotis; species Myotis daubentonii. Next base: position 88,890,900 of record NC_081840.1, on the reverse strand, counting down.
AATATCCAAAAAATGCAGTTTAAAAAAATCAGTGTGTGTTGTAGGGCCTAAAGAAAGAGCAGTGAATTCTAACTTGGAAGGGTTACATGAAGAGAGATGCCTTTTAATTTGGATGTTTAAGTCTGAATAGCAGTTTTGATGGGAGGAGAGGTACTATTTCAGGTACAGAGGAACCTAAAAGTTCAGAGATTCTTTTGAGAATTATTTGGAACATAAGTTTTGGTGGAGGTAAGTTAATGGGTGGAAAGATAAATTGAATCAGATTGTTGAAAATCTTTAATAACATACTAAGGAGATTGGCCTTTATTCTCTGAACATGGTGAAACTGTAAAGTTATTGAGTAAAGAAAAGATGCTAAAAATTTGATTTTGGAAAGTTATCCCAAAGCAGCAGAATGGATTAGATTGAGATGAAGGATGTTAACTAGTAGTCCGATGTAGTAGTCTAGGCAAGAGATAATGAGGACATTTACTAGGACAGAGTTAATATAAAGAACAGATATCAGACATTTGCTGGTAGAATTTGAGCTGTGAGAGAAAGAAATTGTAGATTACAAAGAATTTTAATGAGAGGTATGGGGTTTTAGGGATTATATAGGAGTGTGAGAGACTGGTTGGATGGAGAGCCACGAATAGGGAACAGGAAGAGGAAAAATTTGGAGGTTAGATTGTGGAGAGCGTATAATGAGTACTGTCTTAGACTCGTGTGATATGAGATTAGCATAATCTCCATGTAAGAATATGATATATACATAGGGTCCTAGCTGGTTTGGCTCAGTAGATAAAATGAACATCGGCCTATGGACTGAAGGTTCCTGGGTTTGATTCCAGTCCACGGCACATGCCCAGATTGTGAGCTCGATTCCAGTAGGGGGCGTGCAGGAGGCAGCCAATCAATGATTCTCTCTCATCATTGATGTTTCTTTTTTTTTTTTTAATTAAATCTTTATTGTTCAGATTATTACATTTGTTCCTCTTTTTTCCCCCCATAACTCCCCTCCTCCCAGTTCCTGCCCCACCCTCCGCCCTCACTCCCCACCCACTGTCCTCTTCCATAGGTGCACGATTTTTGTCCAGTCTCTTTCCGCATCTCCCACACCCCTTTCCCCCCCAAGAATAGTCAGTCCATTCCCTTTCTATGTCCCTGATTCTATTATGATCACCAGATTATTTATTCACTTGATTCTTAGATTCACTTGTTGATAGATGCATATTTGTTGTTCATACTTTGTATCTTTACCTTTTTCTTCTTCTTCCTCTTCTTAAAGGATACCTTTCAGCATTTCATATAATACTGGTTTGGTGGTGATGAACTCCTTTAGTTTTTCCTTATCTGTGAAGCTCTTTATCTGACCTTCCGTTCTGAATGATAGCTTTGCTGGATAAAGTAATCTTGGTTGTAGGTTCTTGGTATTCATCACTTTGAATATTTCTTGCCACTCCCTTCTGGCCTGCAAAGTTTCTGTTGAGAAATCAGCTGACAGTCGTATGGGTATTCCCTTGTAGGTAACTGGGTTTCTTTCTCTTGCTGCTTTTAAGATTCTTTGTCTTTTGCTCTTGGCATTTTAATTATGATGTGTCTTGGTGTGGTCCTCTTTGGATTCCTTTTGTTTGGGGTTCTCTGCGCTTCCTGGACCTGTAAGTCTATTTCTTTCACCAGGTGGGGGAAGTTTTCTGTCATTATTTCTTCAAATAGGTTTTCAATATCTTGCTCTCTCTCATCTTCTGGCACCCCTATAATTCGGATGTTGGTACGCTTGAAGCTGTCCCAGAGGCTCCTTACACTATCTTCGTATTTTCGAATTCTTTTTTCATTTTGCTTTTCCAGTTGGGTGTTTTTTGCTTCTTCGTGTTTTGAATCTTTGACTTGATTCTTGCGATCCTCTGGTCTGCTATTGGGTGTCTGTATAATATTCTTTATTTCAGTCAGTGTATGCTTAATTTCTAGTTGGTTCTTTATCACAACATCGAGGGTCTCATTAGATTTCTTGAGGATCTCACTACATTTATCGGCGGTCTCACCAGTCTTTTCGAGGGCCTTACTAAGTTTATCGGCAGCTTCTAGACAGTTCTTGAGAGACCTTAAAAGTGTGGTTTTGAGCTCTATATCTTCCATTTCTGACATTTGTGTCCTGTTTCTTTGTCTCTGCATTTTTTATGCTTTCTTGGTATACCTCTTAGTGGTCTTTGTGCGCAGTCTTGTAGTTAAGCCTTGATTGTTGCCGGTAATACCAGGGGTGATTTGACCTCCAGGCTAACTGGCTATGAGAGTCAGCTGTGTCTGCAGTGGGAGAGCTTCTGTGCTGGATCTCTAGGGTGGTGCTAATCTAGCCTTTGCCTGAGGCTATCCGGCAAATGGTGCTGCGCAGGGCTTGGGCGGGGCGGGTCCCCGGGGATCTACAGGGCGGGCGGAGCGAGCAGTTATGGCTGCTCTCAGTTCCGTCCCTAGGGGCTCTGCCTCTCAGAGTCCCAGCAACTGCTGCAAACCTCGGAGAGAAAGCTGCCTTCGAGTTCCGACCGAAGCCAGACAGTCCCGCTTCTCCCGTTTGAGTCTGGGTCCCTAGAGACTCGCCCGGATCTGGAGCTCAGAGTCTGAAACTCCCTCCCAATTGAAAACAACAACCGCGCCCTCCGCCGCCAGCCCGCTCGCGCGCACTCCGCACCTGAGTATTTCACTTAGCACTGCGCCTCCTCTGAGTCTGGGTATGATATTCTCTTTCCTCCTAGTTGTAGAATTTCCACTCAGCCAGCCTTCCTGTGGTTCTGGATGATGTCTGTTCTGTCCTTTAGTTTTATCTCTGAAGTGGTTGTTCGAGGCAGCAATCTCCGGCGTTAACCTATGCCGCCATCTTGGTTTCTCCTCATTGATGTTTCTATCTCTCTTTCCCTCTCCCTTTCTCTCTGAAATCAATAAAAACATATTTTTTAAAAAAGATACAATATAGGCAGTTGAATCTATGAATCAGGAAGAAGCTGAGGGGTAGTGATAGAGATTTGTGAGTTATTTACATAAAGGTGAGCATTGAAGCCATGTCAGTAGATAAGTTAGATAGGATCCTCCTTTAAGGGACACCCTAATGTAGCAAGTGGTAAAGTCAGAGTTATTAGCTGCTTCTCAGTTTTGCCTTAGATAACCATTCATGCCACTCTATAAGTCATCTTTTGTGTTCCTTGAACTAGAAGTTGCTGACACCAAAAACAGGACAGTAGATGATGTTTGAATGAATTTAGACTGAAGAATGTGCAGAATATATTTTCAGACCTTTTACAGAAGCGTATGATGGTATATTGTACACCAATAAATTTTATGTTTAAAGGAACTTCTGAGTTAACATTTTAGTTATCTTTACATTATATAGTAGTGCTAGATAGGATATGATGAGAGGTCTACTTACAACAGAATTATTAAATATACACTGAGATATCTAGGTCTTTTTGTAGATCAGCTGAATCTGAATCTTTGAGGTGAGGCCAAACTTTTCTTTAATTCCCTGAAGTTTGAAAATCGTTAATATACATGATGAAATTGCTACTTTATTAAGTTTAAAAACTGGGATCCTTTTGAAATTGCCCTGTTGACATCAAAATGTAAAAAAGGTGTTAATTTCCATTTGTAATTTTTTTAAATGCTAACTTCTACTTAATTTTCTTTCAGTTGAGTGTGCGAGGAAAAAATAAAAAAGAGAAACTTGAAGATTTCTTTAAAAACATGGTTAAATCAGCAGATGGAGTAATTGTTTCAGGAGTAAAGGTAAGATTTTATTTGATTAATAGGAGTATTTGTTTAAGAATTTACTCCTTTTTAAAATATATATATTTTTATTGATTTCAGAGATAATAGATGCTCTATTCAGCTAGGGCAAGAATTTACTCCTTTTAAAAGGAAGCTAGACTGAAAATTTAGATGTGTAAAAGATTATATTCGAGTAAAAGAGAAATTTGGGCAGTTAAAATCCTTAGGCCTAGGAAATTGGACCCCCTACCTTGGGTACACTCTTGCAGCGGTTCTCAACCTGTAGGTCGCGACCCCTTTGGGGGTCGAATGTCCCTTTCACAGGGGTCGCCTAAGACAATCAGAAAACACATATATAATTACATATTGTTTTTGTGATTAATCACTATGCTTTAATTTATGTTCAATTCGTAACAATGAAATTGGGGGTCACCACAACATGAGGAACTGTATTAAAGGGTCGCGGCATTAGGAAGGTTGAGAACCACTGCTTTAGAGCTTCCTTTTCCAAGGGTCAGAGATTTACATGTCCAAGGGAATTTGCCCACCTGAACCCCACGCCTTTCCTCCAAACCAGACCGTGCTCCAGTTATCTAGAACCCTAGATATCTTTAGCCAAATTCCAAGCCTACCTCCAGGTCTTGCATGGGCTTTTTCCCTGAGTCCATCCTCCAGTGGGTAGACAGTGCTACTGGTGTGTGTACTCTGTGGGTGATCAAGGGGTGACTATAGGACAGCTGAGTAGAGGGAAGGTACAGGGGAGAAAATCAGTATACAGGATGGACTGTCCAGCCACATGCACAAGAAATCCCTCTGGATGCCCTGCAGAGCTGCAGGGTGGGACATAAATGTGGCTCAGCAGTTGAGCATCAGCTCAGGAACTAAGAGGTGACTGGTTCGATTCCTGGTAAGGGCACGTGCCTGGGTTGGGGGCTCAATCCCCAGTAGGGATGTGTGCAGGAGGCAGCCGATTGATGATGTTCCTCTTTCATCAATGTTTCTATCTATCCCTCTCCCTTCCTCTCTAATTAATTAATTAATTAATTAATTAATTAAAGAAAAGGTTTATCTTTAAAAATAAAAAAAGACTCCTTCCATTTGTACACTTGCCCTTGGCCTTACAAATGTTAGGAGCAGGCCTGGATTCACATTGGGAATTAGAAGAGCTAAGTTGATGTTTTGGTCTTGTCTCAGAGTAGCTATATGATCTTGAGAAAAGTCTCTTTCTCTGAATCTGTTTTCCATTTTCAAAATGCAGTTAATAAAACCGCCTGGCTCACGGGATTGTTAGAAAGACTGAATGAGATAATATGTGTGAAAATACTTACAAAGTTAATTATTTGCCTACATAACACCTAACTTTTTCTTAATGTTGTCCTAAATGATATAAGACTTAATTTGTCTGAAGACTCATACCATTAAAATATAAGAGCAAAATGCTTATATTACATTATCAAGCAGTTACTAAGCTATAAATAATGCTTTGTCATCGTTACCTGTTTTATAGATACATCTACAATAAAACTTAAGTGTAAAGTACTATTTATTTGATTTATACTTAGATTTTTCAGAGATAGGTCAATTTATATGTTGACTCTGCATGTGTTATGGCTACTTTCTAATAAGGACTCGGCCTACTTCCATTTTGATGCTGCTTATGCACTAATATTGAACATTTTTCTTAGCATTTAGTGTAAACCACTATATTGATTAGAGTTTTGATAAAGTAGTAACTAAAATTTTAACATTTACAATGTGATGTTTGATAGCCCACATTTTCTTATTTAATCTTCATTATAATCCTGCAAGTTAATGTTATCCCCATTTTTACAGTTAGGAGAACTGGTACACCTGAATTACAGCTTTAAATGTCATTTTGTCAGTATTTGGCTTCTAGTTTTCTGTTGATGTGGATCTTGAATTATATCATTTCAACTGGTGCTTTTTCAATAAACAATGGACATTTTATTTATTTATTTATTTAATATATTTTATTGATTTTTTACAGAGAGGAAGGGAGAGAGATAGAGAGTTAGAAACATCGATGAGAGAGACATCGATCAGCTGCCTCCTTTACATCTCCCACCGGGGATGTGCCTGCAACCCAGGTACATGCCCTTGACCGGAATCGAACCCGGGACCCTTCAGTCCGCAGGCCGACGCTCTATCCACCGAGCCAAACCGGTTCGGCAACAATGGACATTTTAGAAGGGAGGAAAGTACTGTTAATAATTTTTATTTTGATGTGTATCTAACGTTGCTCAAAAAAAAAAAAATTGAAGACAGTTGTTGATATAGTAATTGCTCCCAGCCTTCTGAAATGGCCCATAATATACATAATAAACCAAGAGAAATAGACTTACTTGTCCATCAGAATTTTTTCTTTATTTCTCAAAAACAATTGATCACTCCCACTGACAATGTACTTATTGGGGTGTACAGGCAGAACATGAGTAGGAACACGTTTCAGAGAACCATATGGGGAGCTCTAAGCCTTCAGCTGCAAAACCATAGATCTTACTTGATAGATAGAAATTCATGTTTATTAAAGTCTGAACTTGTTGGTGAAATCAATATAACATCTGATTATTAAGGATAGGATGCTGTTTTACTAATGATCTTTTGTGATTATAATGATAACAAAATGGTTTACATATTACACTAAAGCAAACAATTGAAAAAAGTTCATATTTTCTTTTGATCCTATAGGATGTAGATGATTTCTTTGAGCATGAACGAACATTCCTTTTAGAATATCATAACCGAGTTAAAGATGCATCTGCTAAATCTGATAGGATGACAAGATCCCACAAAAGTAAGGTTTTACTTATGTTATTTATAGTTTGTAAAAGTCTTGATATAGAGCAGCGTTTCTTAAACTGTGGTCTATGAAGCCTTGGTTCTGAGGCCCTTTTTAGCAAGTCTGCGATGTCAAAACCATTTTCATAATAATACTATGATGCCTTTTGCCTTTTTCATCATGTTGATATTTATTTTATTTTATTTTATTTTATTTTTTTGATGCCCTTGACCAGAATCAAACCTGGGACCCTTTGGTCCACAGACTGACTCTCTATCAACTGAGCCAAACCAGCTAGGGCAACATTTATATTCATGATGCAAAAGCCATCCTATATAATAAAAGCGTAATATGCAAATCAACCGAACGGAGGAACAACCAGTTGGCAGGGGGCAGGGCCAGCAAGCAGGCAGCACCAGGCCAGCCAAGGCACATGCCAGCTAGCAGAGGGATGGGATGGCGATTGGGGGAGCAGTGGCGACCGGCAGCGGAGGCGGGGCAGTGGGGGGGGGGCGGGGCCGGCTGGTGCTGTCCCCTGATCAGCCCGCCTGGTCGCCTCCCAAAGAGGGAGGCCAGACTGCAGGCCTAAGCCGTCAGACATCCCCTGAGGGCTCCCGGACTGCAAGAGGGCACAGACTGGGCTGAAGGAACCACCTTCCCCCTCCCCCCCCCCCCCCGTGCATGAATTTTCGTGCACCAGGCCTCTAGTGATGAATAAAATTGCTGGTACCTTAGCACAAATCAAGGCAGTGGCATCAAACTGTACTAATAATCACTATATTCTTTCCCTCAAAGTTCATTTAAGAATGTCCTTGAGTACACTTTTTTTTTTCATCCTTTATGTGGTAAAATGGGAGGTATGCATAAAGCACTTTGTATACTGAAGTATGATGGTTCTCTTTAGTAAAGTATTTTAGTGATTGAGTTCCAACTGACCTAGCAACTTTTTTCGTAAGACACCATTTTTACTTGAAAGAATTGCTGACAAACTATGATTATTCAGACTTTAGTGTTTGTTAGACATGTTCTTAAAAATTCACTGAGTCTGTCACTTTAAGGAAAACAACTGGCAGTATTTGTGGACAATGATAAAAGTCAAGTTATTCAGCAATAATTAGAAGTTCGGAAAACTTGTTTTCATTACCATGAGTTTGCATCACAATAATTAAAGACTTGTCTGAAATTCCATTCTTGATTTTTATATAAACTGTTTGAAAATGCTGTGTTCTTCCACTTGCTTCCATGGTGTGTTTTATTTTACATCTATTTCTCTATATCAATTATTTTTTAAATGCCAATAAAAAATAATTGGTAAGATTTTAAAAAAATAAAGACTTGTCTGAGATTAATGATATTTTTGATACTGTATACTGAAATGTGTCAACTTTCAAGTATGTCAAGATTTGCATCGTTTGTTGAACCAATACTTTCTAAATGCATGATGTTATAAAATTGTGTGTGTAAACGATCCATTAAAATGCAAGATAGGCTAATGGTTTTTAACAGCTTTATTGATGTATAATTGATATCAATAAGATGCAATGTTCTAAGTATGCAATTTGATAAAATTAAATAAAATTAAATGAATATATCCATCACCACCAAAAGTCTCTTTGTGACCCTTTGCAATCCCTCTGTCCCACTCATGTATCCAGGCAACCACTGTTTTGCTTTTTGTATCTATAGATCAGTTTGCATTTCAAGTGGAATAATACAGTATGGACACTTTATTATCTAGCTTTGAAATTCAACAAAATTATTTTGAAATTCATCCATGTTGTGCATATCAATAGTTCATTACTTTTTATTGCTGAGTGGTATTCCATTTTATGGATATATTATGATTGTTATCTATATAGCTGTTGGTGAACATTTGAGTTACTAGCTGTTGGCTATTGTGAATAAAGCTTACATGAGCCATTTTATGTAAGTATTTGTATAAACCTATGCTTTCATTTCTCTTGGGTAATACCTAGAAATAGAATGGCTGGGTCATGTGGTAAAGTATAACTTATTTTAAAAATGCCAAACTTTTTCCCAAAATGATTATACAATTTTATATTCCTATCAGCTGTGCGTGAGAGTTATTCTTCATCCTTGTTAAGAAGGATAATCAGGCCCTAGCTGGTTTGGCTCAATTGGCGTCAGCCTGCAGACTGAATGGGTCCCAGGTTCGATTCTGGTCAAGGGCACATGCCCAGGTTGCAGGTTTGGACCCCAGTAAGGGGCATGCAGGAGGCAGCCAATCAATAATTCTCTCTCATCATTGATGTTCCTCTCTCTCTCTCTCTCCCTCTTTCTTCCTCTCTGAAATCAATAAAAATATATTTTTTTAAAGAAGGATAATCAGTCTTTTTAATTTTAGCCATTCTAATAAGAATAGTGGTGTCTTGATGTGGTTTTAATTTGCATATTTCTAATAACCAGTGATGTTAAACATCTTTTCTTGTGTAAGTCCTCCAATTTTATTCTTCTTTATAAAAGTTGTTTTGGCCCTGGCTGGTTTGACTCGGTAGATGGAGCGTCGGCCTGCAGACTGAAGGGTCCTAGTTTCTATTCCCAGTTGCAGACTCAGTTCCCAGTAGGGGGAGTGCAGGAGGCAGCCAATCAATGATTCTCTCTCATTATTGATGTTTCTATCTATCTCTCCCTCTCCCTTCCTCTCTGAAATCAATAAAAATATTTTTAAAAGTTGTTTTGGCCCCTCTAGGTAGTTTATATTTTCATACAGATTTTAAAATCAGCTTGTCACTTTCTACAAAAATGCCAGCTAAGATTATAATTGGAATTGTATAGAATCTGTAGATCAATTTGGGGAGGATTGACATTTTAAATTGATCTTCTATACATGAATATGGCATACTTTCCATTTAGTTAGGTCTCTAAATTCTTCCAGCAATGTTTTATAGTTTCCATTGTACAGATCTTTTACATCTTTAGTTAGATTGATCCCTGGTTATTTCTGAATGCTTTGTAAATGATGTGTTTTTTACCTTTCAGTTTTTGGTTGTTCTTTGCTAATGTGTAGAAATACAGTGTATTTTCAATATTGATCTTATATCTTGCAACCTTACTAAATAAATAAACTCACTAGTTCTAGCAACTATTTTGTAGATTCCTTAGTATTTTCTACATAAATGGTCATCTGCTAATAAAAATAATTATACTTCCTTTCCAGTTTAGATGCCATTTCCTTCTTTTCCTTACACCATTGTACTGTACACTACCTTCTACTACAGTGCTGATGGAAGTGTTGAGGGCAGGCATCTGTACCTTGATCCTTATCTTCTTGGGAAAGTATTTGGTCTTAAACCATTATTTGTGAAGTTAGGTGTAGGTTTCCTAGATGACTTTTTTTAGGTTGAGAAAATTCTCTTAAATTACTAGTTTTCTGAATGGGTTTTTTTAAAAAATATATTTTTATTCATTTCAGAGAGAGAGAGAGATAGAAACATCAATGATGAGAGAGAATCATTGATTGGCTGCCTCCTGCACACGCCCTACTGGGACCGAGCCCACAACCAAGGCATGTGCCTTGACCAGGAATCGAACCAGACTCCTGGCTCATAGGTCAATGCTCAACCACCGAGCCACACCGGTCGGGTCAAAGTTTCCCTTTTGAAAGTTAAATTTTAGCCTTATGGGTTTAATGTTTTTTTGGGTTTGTTTGTTTTTTAAATTTTTGTTAATTCTCAAGGATATTTTTCCATTGATTTTTAGAGATAGTGGAAGAGAGAGCGAGAGACAGAGAGAGAAACATCGATGTGAGAGAGATACATTGATTGGTTGCCTCCCTTATGTACCCCGACCAGGGCTGGGTATCGAGCCTGCAACCAAGGTACGTGCCCTTGACAGGAATCAAACCTGGGACCCTTCAATCCGCAGGCCGACACTCTTATCCACTAAGTCAAACCAGCTAGGGCTAATGTAATTTTAAATGATATAATAAAGTATAATGTAAGGATTATTGTTTCATTAGGGAATAAACACATTAAAGCCTTATAAAAATACTGCTAGTATAAGTGGAAATTTTCATACATTAGGCAGTGTCTTGGATTTCATTAATTAGTACTATATGCCAGGTATATAGTAACATTAATTCTCCAAATAATAATATGAGGTGGGTACCATTATTATCCCCATTTCCAGATGAGAAAACTGAGGCATAGACGGGTTAAGTGATATATGTCCCAGGTCATGTAGCTGGTGAGTTTGGAAGATGGGGTTGGGTCCTAGGCAGTTTGGTTGTAGGTCCAGCCTCTTAACCATAGCATTCTACCATCCTTTCTCTGAACCAAATAGAAGCATCTGTTATATATAGTCTTTTCTCAACAAGTGCATTGTCCTGTGGAACAAGACCTAGGAAGAGTGTTGTACTGAAGTTTGGTACTTTGCTTCTAGTACCCCAGAGTAATGGTGGCACCATTTATCTAGCTTCCCAAGCTCCATAATTTCCCCTCCTACGTCAGGTCTACTGTTTATAAATCCTCCTTATTACATTTCCTAAATATTATTTAGCTTTGTTAGTTCCTCTGTGCTCTCACTGTTCCCACTATCTTGATCCTGGCCCTCAGTTTCTAGGTTGGTTACTCTGTTTTCTGTGTCTCTGCACTTCTAGTCTTTATTCCAGGATGCAGTATTTTTTTTTATTTCTTTTGTTAATTCTCACCCAAGAATATTTGTCTTTTTTTTTTTTTTTAGAAAGAGAGTGGAAGGGAGAGGGGAGAGAGAGAAACATCCATTGGTTGCCTCCCAAAACTGCTCCAACTGGGGCCAGGGATCAAGCCTGCAACTGGTGTACGTGCCCTTGACCTCAATCAAAACCAGGACCCTTATGTGTAGTCGTGGCCGAGTGGTTAAGGCGATGGACTAGAAAACCAGGACCCTTCAGTCCACAGGCTGATGCTTTATCCACTGAACCAACCTGGCTAGGACAACAGTATTTTTTTAAAAACTAACATACTTATCAGGTTGATTGTAAAATGTTTAATAACACCCATTTCTACAAGACCAAATACAGATTTTATCATGGCTTACAAAAACCCTTTTTCCCCAAGATGCTTCCAATTTATTTTTTCATCTTCAACTCCATCTACTTTCCCTCTGTACCCTTCAGTGCCATAGTCCCAGAAGGCTCTCTGAATATACTATGTTCTTTTATGCCTCTCAGGCCTTGATCCATGCTCTGCCCTTTTTATTTGAAACTAGAGGCCCGGTGCATGAAATTCATGTAGGGGGGAGGGTTCCCCTCAGCCCAGCCTGCACCCTCTCCAATCCAGAACCCCTTGGGGGATGTCCAACTGCCAGGGATCAGGCCTAAACCAGCAGTTGGACATCCCTCTCACAATCCTGGACCACTGGCTCCTAATCGCTCGCCTGTTTGCCTGCCTGGTCGCCCCTCACTGCCTCTGCCTGCCTGCCTGATTGCCCCTAACTGCCCCCCCTTGCCAGTCTGGTCACCCCGAACTGCCCCTCCCTCCCCCACTGGCCTAGTCACCCTTCACTGCCTCCTCCCGCTGGCCTAATCGCCCCCAACTGCCCCTCCCCCCCGCTGACTTGGTCACCCCCAACTGCACCCCCCCACCACCACCCTGGTCACCCCTAACTACCTCTCCTGCCAGCCTGGTTGCTCCCAACTGCCTCCCTCTGCCGGCCTGGTTGCCCCCAACTGCCTGGTCACCCCTAACTGCCCCCCTGCTGGCCTGGTCACCCCCAACTGCCCCTTCCCCGCCAGCCTGGTCACCCCTCACAGCCTCCCCACTGGCCTGATTGTCACACACAGCCTGTTGTTCAGTTGTTTAGTCATCCCTCACTAACCCCCTGCCGGCCCAGTTGCCCCATGCAGCCTGCTGTTCAGTCGTTTGGTCGTCCCTCACTAACCCCCCTGCCAGCCTGGTTGTAGGCAGCCATCCTTGTGAGGGTGTGAGGGTGTGAGGGTGTGAGGGTGTGAGGGTTAATTTGCATATTGCCTCTTTATTATATAGGATTCCCTTTCTTACACATTACCTAGTAAAGATTTGCTCATCCTACAAGCGCAAATTGATTCTGTAGTGTCTGTAAATCCTTCTCTGACTTACTCAGGTGAAATCATCTGTTTCTGTTGCTTCCATAGTAGTTTGTACCTCCTTCTAATGTAATATTCATCATATTGTATTATAGTTTTTCTCATTTCCTTCAGTGGACTTTGGCTATCTCCTATTACATACACATTGTTTGGCAGGTAAATGCTCAATATTTTTTAATTAATAAATAAATATATTAAATTCTTGAACCTTTTTCCATAGGTGCTGCAGACGATTACAATAGAATTGGTTCTTCATTATATGCTTTAGGAACTCAGGATTCTACAGATATATGCAAGTAAGGATTCTAATTTTTAAAAAGCAGTAAATATAGCCCTAACCGGTTTGGCTCAGTGGATAGAGCATCGGCCTGTGGACTGAAGGGTCCCAGGTTCGATTCCGGTCAAGGGCATGTACCTTGGTTGCAGGCATATCCCCAGTAGGGGGTGTGCAGGAGGCAGTTGATCGATGTTTCTCTCTCATCAATGTTTCTAACTCTCTATCCCTCTGTAAAAAAAATCAATAAAATATATTAAAAAAATAAAATAAAAATAAAAAACAGTAAATATAAATAAAACAAAATTTTGTTGGCAGGCTGGGCACACACAATACTTCAGTCCCAGTAGACATTTTAGAATATTTTTCTCAAAACACATTGATAACAAGGAGCTTTTCTAAGTCCGTGTCAATTTTTAAAATCTGGAAAATAAAAATGGACCTTAATGTATGTATTTTTTATCTTTATAAAGTTTCACTTGATGAAAATGGGCAGTGTGTGTGTGTATAAGGGTGAGATGGAGAGACAGACTTTATGTCAAAATAGTCTTAGGTTTTGATAATGTTTATTATAAATTTAAAATGTTTGGAATTACATACATGTATTTCATAGAAGGCCATATTGACTTTTTTTTTTATTTTAGAGAGAGGAAGGGAGAGAGAAAAAGAAACATTGATGTGAGAAACATTGATCGGTTGCCTCCCGTGTATACCCTGACCAAGAATCTAATCCGCCACCTTTCAGTATACAGGATGACTTTCCAACCAACTGAGCCACACCTGCCAGGGCCAAATTGACTTTGTTCATTTTTTTGTTTGTTTTTTAATCCTCACCTGTGGACATGCTTAAAAAGAGGAAGGGAAGGAGGGGGAGAGAGAGAGAGAGAGAAACACATAGAAGTGAGAAGATAGAAACATTGATTGGAACCTGCCTTTCATATGTGTCCTGACTAACCATCAACCTTTCAGTGCACAAAACAGTGGATGCTTAGCCAACTGAGCCACTCTGTCTGGGCCCAAATTGACTCTTTTTTTAAAATATATTTTTATTGATTTCAGAGAGGAAGGCAGAGGGAGAGAGAGATAGAAACATCATTGAGAGAGAATCATTGATTGGCTGCCTCCTGCACGCCCCCCTACTGGGGAGGATGGAGCCCACAACCCGGGCATGTGCCCTTGGCCAGAATCTAACCTGGACCCTTCAGTCCACAGGCCAATGCTCTATCCACTGAGCCAAACCAGGTAGGGCACCAAATTGACTTTTAAAGTGATATTTAATGCTATCAGTTTGCACTTTTTAAAGAGGCTGGCTATTCTAGTTTTTATAATTTAGTGAATGTTAAGGCAGTCAGATGAGGAAGGTGTTTGCATGTTAGTGTAAAATCACCCTCTGGAAGTTTGCCTACACATGCCTTTACGGTATGCTAGTTTTTCACTTTAATTTTAATCTAACGGGACTTAATTTTAGTTGCTTCTATAATATTGTTTTAACCCAACTCTTCAGTGAAAAATAATTCACTTCTTTTTAAATGTTAAGTGAGAAAACTATGTTCATTATTCATGCCTTTCTCTAAACCACATCCTTGAACTTTTCCTCTAACGTAGTCTCTCAGTAGACATGTAAGATCCAAGTTTTTCAGCAAAGCAAGGTACCATAGCTTACACTAATTAACATGCTGCCTTCCCAAAGAGTTAGTTCTTAATTCTTTGATAACAAGAAAAAAAGGGCAACCTTGCCAAGTGTTATCTGACAGAAACTTGTCAAAGCAAGTTCTTTGAAGTAAAGTGACGTTCATGAAATTGTGTTTTAGTTTTCAATAGTATTTGCCCTAATCCGATTATAGTGCCATCTATAGTTACATGTTTTACAGAATACCCTTTAGTAGTTTTGCATTGGGTTGGGTTTTTTTTAAAATTGATTTTTTACAGAGAGGAAGGGAGAGGGAATAGAGAGTTAGAAACATCAATGAGAGAGAAACATCTATCAGCTGCCTCCTGCACACTCCCTACTGGGTATGTGCCCGCAACCAAGGTACATGCCCTTGACCAGAATCGAACCTGGGATCCCTGAGTCCACAGGCCGACAATCTATCCACTGAGCCAAACCGGTTAGGGCTGCATTGGGTTTTTTTCAGTTGGTGGTTAACACTCGTGAGAGGCTGTTTAGTTAAAAGTGAAAGTGAATTCTGAAATAGAAGTTGGTTACTGATTTCTGTTGTTTTCCAAAACAAAGCAGCTCTATTTGAAAAATGTTTAAAACAGAGCTATCAGATATCTTCAAAAACTACCCCACCTTCATTGTTTTCCATTTAAATCAGCCTTTTGTCTCTTTGGATGTGATTGTTTTGTACTTCTGTAATAATGTGAAGGTATGGGTTTCATTTAGTATTATGGAGCATATTACTAAAGAATAGCAATACAAAGTTTTTAGGTTTTATTGTATGACTTAGACTGTTATCTTAAAATGGGAAGATTTTCTGTAACAACAGATTTCAAGTAATTTGTTATGGGTGGAAGTACAAAGATATTTTTGTTAAATGAAGAAAATAAGACCATTAAATATTACTGTAATGAGGCAAGAATGTTCATTATTCATTTGGTTTGGGGCATTATGTATTCTCTGAACATTTGAAATAGAAAGTTATTTAAAGTTAGCTTCTGATTAAATACTTTTCTCTTCCAGATTTTTTCTCAAAGTTTCAGAACTGTTTGATAAAACGAGAGTAAGTACTGTTAATTAACCTTTGATAATCCACACCTCTGCATACAGCTGTGCTTAACTTATTTAGCTTTATTGAGGAAGGAGAGTTGTGCAACAGATTTAGATGTGAAAATTGGAGAGTTTTTCAGGAAAGTTGGTTTTTGTTACAGCCTTTTGGTATTTATGTAGATGTCTGTATTCCATCAGAAAACATGTTTATCAGAAGACTGGGTTTATTTTCATGAAGAATGACCCTTCCCTGGGACTTTGTAAGCTAGAAGAAAGTTAGATTCATTGTACCTTGACCAAGACTATA
Source organism: Myotis daubentonii (assembly GCF_963259705.1). Classification (NCBI taxonomy): domain Eukaryota; kingdom Metazoa; phylum Chordata; class Mammalia; order Chiroptera; family Vespertilionidae; genus Myotis; species Myotis daubentonii. Next base: position 88,875,013 of record NC_081840.1, on the reverse strand, counting down.
ATGCTTTTGATCCCCCTTGACACATGGGTTAAAGTGAGTTGTATCAAATATACAAATGCAACCCTAGCTGGTTTGGCTCAATGGATACAGCGTCGGCCTGCGGACTAAAGGGTCCTAGGTTCGATTCCAGTCAACGGCACATGCCCAGGTTGAGGCCTCGATCCCCACTGGGGGGCATGCAGGAGGCAACTGATCAGTGATTCTCTCTCATCATTGATGTTTCTATCTCTCTCTCCCCCTTCCTTCCTCTCTGAAATCAATAAAAATATTTTTTTAAATGATGTACAGTTTAAAAATATATACACACACACACAACTGCAGAAGGATTCATTCATGGTAGTAGTAATTTAATAATGACATAATCTTGGTTTTCAAGGATCGGTCCTAGATATAATATTTCACATTTTTATCACTTGATAGAATAGTGAAAATGTTTATTAGATGATTAATAGTATTTAGCTGAGAGTGGTAGTGTCTAGTCCATTGTAGAAATCTGATTTTAACATGACCTTTTTAATTGAGTGATAATGTAGTAGAGACGAGCAAAAGAAAAGAAGATACTCTCTCACAAAGGAAAAAGTTTTTATTTTTTTTTATTTTTTTGGAAAAAGTTTTTAAATACATAAATGTCGTTATACTGGGATCCATAGAGCCCATTATTCTGCCCTTGCTATTTGTACAAGTGAACATTTTCTAGGAAAATAGGTTTTTTTGTGTGTGCATTTAAATCATAAGAATAGGGATCTGTATCAAAATAGCCTTATGTCAGATCTTTTTTGTTATTATTAATTCTCACCTGAGGATATTTTTCCATTTTTGGGGGCGGGGAGGGGGGGCAGGAGTGGAAGGGAGGGAAGGAGAGGGGCTAGAAAGAGAGATACAGAAACATCAATGCAAGAGGGACACATCCAACAGTTGCCTCCCTTGCACACCCCAACCATAGGCAGGGTTCAAACCTACAATCCAGGTATGTGCCTTTGACCAGAAATCGAACCAATGACCCTTTGGTGCATGGGCCGATGCTCTAACCACTGTGTACACCGGAAAGGGCTATATGTCAATTCTTTTTTAATATGTTTTTATTGACTTCAGAGAGAGAGAGAGAAACATCAATGAGAGAGAAACATTGACCAGCTGCCTCCTGCATGCCCCCTATTGGGGATGGAGCCCGCCACCCAGGCATGTGTCCTGACCTAGAATCGAACCAGCGACCTCCTGGTGCATGGGATGACACTTAACCAACTGGACCACACCGGCCTGGCTATGTGTCAGTTCTTTTAGAAGCAGATGTCAAGATGGGATTAGATGTGCAGGAGATTTATTGTGAGGATCAAAGAGGAAGGAGCAAGAATAAACAGGAAGAGCCTACAGACCACAATGCAGGTCTACACCTGTGAAAGAAGAGAGCAGAGGAAAGAGGACTGGGTAGGAAGAGTTCCAAATTGTAGCAGAGTTCTAAGAATGTTCCGTCCAGGTCAGAGAGGAGGAGTCTTTGAGCCAGAGTTGCCCATTAAAGGAATTTTGCGTCAGGTAAAAATGGACTGGCACTACTTCCCACTGTGCTTTGTCAGTGTCTGGGTACAGCCAAGACAAGAAGGGGAGGATGGCAGATTGCCTTGGTACGAACCTGGTTCTGGATCCAGAGAAATTGCAGTTGAGACTACCAGTCAACTATGCTCCTTGGAGTAAGCAGTTTCTCTTGAAGGAGATCTGAGTGGTGCATTTCCATAGCCACCACAATCCTTATTTCTTTTAGTATTTGCATGGTATTCTGGTTATTCTTGCTGTGTGACAAAGCATCCTGAACCATTTTATTATGCTAATGAATTCTTTGGGTCAGGAATTCAGAAAGGGCATATCCCTATGGGGTGCTTCTGCTCCATGGTGACCTCTGTAGGGAAGATATGAAGGCTGGGGACTGGAATCATCTGAAGGCTCTTTCACTCATGTCTGGGGTTGATTCTGGCTGTCAGCTGAGACTTCCGTTAGGGCTATTAGCTGTAACACCTACACATGGCTTTTCCAAGGAATTGTTGAGGCTTCCTCACAGCATAATGGGTAGGTTCTGAAAGTGAGAATCCCAGCCCAACTGGTGCAGCTGAGTGGTTGAGCATCAACCTATGAACCATGAAATCATGGTTCAATTCCCAGTCAGGGCACATGCCCAGTTTGCTCGCTCGATTCCCCAGTGGAGGGCATGCAGGAGGCAGCCAATCAATGATTCTCATCATTGATGTTTCTAGCTCTCTCTCCCTTTCTCTCTGAAAGAGAGAGAGAGAGAGAGAGAGAGAGAGAGAAAAGAGAAGAGAGGAGAGGAGGGGAGGGGAGGGGAGGAGAAGAAGAAAGAGAGAGAAGGAAGGAAGGAGGGAGGGAGGGAGGGAAGAAGGGAGGGAGGGAAAAGAAAAGAAGAGGGGAGGGGAGGGGAAAGAGGGCATCCCTAATGGTGGGAAGTGGAAGCTGCTAGTTTAATAAGACCTAAGCCTGGAAACTGCCACAGCATCACTTCTGTGTCAGTCAAACAGTCTCAGAGCTCAGATTCAGGGGATGGGCACATACCTTACTTCTTAATGTAAGAAGAGCTTGTTTAAAAGCATCCAGCATCCATATAGCATGTAATCTCAATCTGTCTAAATTGATATATCTCCATCACTTTTGGATATTCTTTGTGTCTATGCTTTTATCTATTGGGTTACAAAGTTTACTACATTTATTTCTCCATAAAGTAATATTATTTAGAAACTTCAGAACTTTGTATTGAAGTATATTATACATATAGAAAACAGCACATATCAGAAGTGTACTTTTCAGTGAAATTTTTGTTTAACCTTTATTGTTGAGAGTATTACAGATGTCTGCCCTTTACCTCCCAACCCACTGTCCCCCTCCACCTGGTTCCTTCCCCATCTCAGTGAAATTTTACAAATTTAACACATCTATGTAATGAACACCCAAATCAAGAAAGAGAACATTACCAGCAACCCGGATGCCCTTCCTAGCTACCAATTCCTATAAGGCTAACCACTATCCTAGCTTCTAACACCATAGATTAGTTTCATTTTCATATTTTCTATAAATGCAGTATGCATTCTTTTGTGTCTAGTGTCATTTAGTCAATATTATGTACATAAGATTCGTCCATGTCGTTACATGTAGGGGTATTTCCTTCACTCTCACTACTGTATAGTATGCTATTGCAAGGATATACTTAAATTTATCTGTTCTCCTGTTTGTAGACCATTTGGATAGTTTCTAGTTTGGTGCTCTTTACAAATGGTACTGCTAAGACCATTCTTGTATATCTTCAGTTGAACATAGTGCACTTTTCTGTTGGGTGTACATAACTAGAAGGGGAATTGGTGGGTCCCAGGGTATCCATGGGAAAAGATTTTGTAGATACTGCCAAACTGTTTCTAAGTGATTGTAACAGTTTACATTCCCACCAGAAGGAATGAGCATTGGGTTGCTACACAAGCTTGTAATACTTGGCACTTTTTTTTTTTTTATTTTAGCTATTCTGGTGGATGTGCAGGGGTTTTTTTATTTTAACTATAGTTATTTATACCTTTAATTATTTACAGTAATTAAGAAAGAAAACACTGAGTGTAGAATATAAGTGATGAATAAATGCCAATTTTCTTCCCCTTTTTCAGAAAATAGAAGCACGAGTGTCTGCTGACGAGGACCTCAAACTTTCGGACCTTTTAAAATATTACTTAAGAGAATCTCAAGCTGCTAAGGTAACTTTATTGTTGATTGGAGTGTTTTTGTTTTTTTGTGGTTTTTAAAAATATTTTTATTGATTTCAAAGAGGAAGGGAGAGAGAGAGGGAAACATCAGTGATGAGAGAAAATCATTGATTGGCTGTCTCCAGCACTTGCTCTACTGGGGATCGAGCCCGCCACCCAGGCATGTGCCCTTGACCAGAATCAAACCCAGAACCCTTCAGTCTGCAGGCCGACACTCTATCCACTGAGCCAAACCAGCTAGGGCTGTTGATTGTTTTTTTTAAATGAACTATTTAACAAAAAGCCATCTCTTTAAAGTTGTTAGACTTAAGATTGTCAAAGATGATTTATCTCTTGATTTTAAATTATATTTTCCTTTCTTTAATTTATTGATTTGAGAGAGAGAGGAAAGGAGAGAGAAACATGGATTTATTTTTCCACTTATTTATGCATTTGTTGATTGATTCTTATATGTGCCCGACTGGGATTCGAACCCACAGCCTTGGCTTATCAGAGCAACACTCTAACCACCTGAGATACCTGGTCTTGTCTAACGTATGTTTCTAAGTCTGATTTTTAGAAATTGTAAGTCAGGGGTAAATAAAAATTTCCTTGGTAAACTTCGGGTATAATATAGTCTAAAACTTTTTTTATGAATTTGGTATACTTATTCCAGAAAAATGCCTGCAAAGACAAAAGTAAAACCCCCAAATAACCCAGCAGGCGTGGCTCAGTGGTTGAGCTTCAACCTATGAACCAGGAGGTCACAGTTCAATTCCTGGTCAGGGCACATGCCTGGGTTGCAGGCTTGATCCCCAGTAGGGAGCATGCAGGAAGCAGCCGATCAATGATTCTCTCTCATCATTGATGTTTCTATCTCTCTCTCTCCCTTCCTCTCTGCAATCAATAAAAATATATTTTTTAAAAAATAACAGTTGTATAGCTAAAGGATTCCTAATTTGATCTATATAAGTCCACTATTAAAGGTGAGAGAAAGAGAGATCTATAAAACAAGAATAGGTTTTATTTTAAGGCAACTCAAGTTTCCTTTTGGAAATCTGCTTAGATACAAGACTAAAACTTACTAATCAAAAACATGTTTATCGCCAAAACCGGTTTGGCTCAGTGGATAGAGCGTCGGCCTGAGGACTGAAGGGTCCCAGGTTCGATTCCGGTCAGGGGCATGTACCTGGGTTGCGGGCACATCCCCAGTAGATGTGCTGGAGGCAGCTGATCCATGTTTCTCTCCCATCGATGTTTCTAACTCTATCTCTCTCCCTTCCTCTCTGTAAAAAATCAATAAAATATATTTAAAAAAAAAAAATTTAAAAAAAAAAAAAAACATGTTTATCAAAAACATCTTAAAAGCACAGAAAAGAGGCATTGAACAAACCAACCTCAGGGGTATGGGGGTAAGGGGGCAAGCAATCCATAACAGGACTTGTATGCATGCATATCAGCATAACCCATGGACACAGTCAGTAGGAGGGGTGAGGGCATGTGCTGGGGGGTGGGAACAAGCGGGGAGAGGTCAATGGGGGAGAAAGGATTCATATGTAATACTTTAAACAATAAAGAATTTTTTTAAAAAAGCATAGAAAACTTAGTGACTCAAATACTCCAAAATCAATGTTAATTTATCAATTGATATATTGCACAGAAAATTCTCATTTGACCAGTGGTACTTTGAACACCATTCTTTCATTTCTTATTAAATTATAAAGAATTCTTTTAAATTTGAGGACTTGGGTACTTGCAAATATACCATCCATATAAAATTATTTTAAATCAGATTGTGTCTTATAAACGATTTACATTGGATGGGTTAGGATAAAATGAATTGGTCACTTTTGAAGACTTTTTTTTTTAATATATTTTATTGATTTTTCACAGAGAGGAGAGGGATAGAGAGTAAGAAACATCGATCAGCTGCCTCCCGTGACGGGGGATGTGCCTGGAATCAAACCTGGGACCTTTCAGCCAAACCAGTCAGGGTGAAGACTTTTAATTTATTATAATATATAGTTGTTAATAGAAAACCTTTAGAACGGAACATCGCTTTAAAAGTAAATCCAAATTTTTTTAGTAATCAGAAGAAAGAATTGAAACTTGCTGTAGCCGGTTTGGCTCAGTAGGAACCAAAGGGTCCCAGGTGTGATTCAGGTCAAGGGCATGTACCTCGATAGCAGGCTTTTCCCTGGCCCGGTCCCTGGTTTGGGCATGTGCATGAGGTAACCCATCTATGTGTTTTTCTCTCATCAATATGTCTCTCTGTCTTTCCCTCTCTCCTCCACCCTCTCTAAAAATCAGTGGAAGCCCTGACCGGTTTGGCTCAGTGGATAGAGCGTCGGCCTGCGGACCGAAGGGTCCCAGGTTCGATTCTGGTCGAGGGCATGTACCTTGGTTGCGGGCACATCCCCAGTAGGGAGTGTGCAGGAGGCAGCTGATCGATGTTTCTCGCTCATCGATGTTTCTAACTCTCTATCCCTCTCCCTTCCTCTCTGGAAAAAATCAAAAATATATATATAAAAAAAAAAATCAGTGGAAAACATATCCTCGGGTGATGATTTTTTTTAAAAAAATGTAAACTTAATTGTAAGAATAAAAAGCACACACACTACAATTGCATATCACCATACTCTTTAATTAGAATGACTAAAATGGAAAAATTCTGACAAAAATTATAGCAACTGGCCCTGGCCGTGTGGCTCAGTTAGTTGGGGGTCGTCCCGTATAATGAAGGGCTGCTGGTTTGATTCCCGCTTCCCGGTGTGGGGCATGCAGGCGGCAGCTGATCAATGTTGGGCTTTCACATTGATGTTTCTCTCTTCTCCCTTCCTCTCTCTCTAAATATCAATAAACTATTTTGAAAAATTATAGCAACTGGAACTTTCACACACAGTAGAAATATGATGCAATACTTTGAAAAAGTGTAACAGTTTCTTTAAAATGTAAGCATAGACTACCGCCCTAACTGGTTTGGCTCAGTGGATAGAGCGTTGGCCTGTGGACTCAAGCATAGACTACCCTATGATCCAGTAATTTCAGGTTAGATATTTTAAAACATATGTCCCCATAGATATTCACATCTGCTTTATTTGTAATAGCTGAAAACTGGCAACAACAACCCAAATGTCCACCAACAGGCGAGTAGATAAACCAATTGTGGTATAGCCAGCCATACAGTGGAATGTTACTCAGCAATAAAAAGGAATGAACATCTCATTCAAGCAGCAACATGGATGAATTTAAAAAGATGGTGAAAAAAGCCAAACTATAGAGAACGTAGTTTATACTAGAGTTCAGTCTGTGTTGTACATTCTGTTGGTTTTAACAAATGTGTGATGATATGCATTCACCGTTATGAGTGTCATCCGGAATAGTTTCTCTGCCCTAAAAATCCTCCGCTCTCCACCTGTTCATCCTCCTTCCTCCAACCCCTGTTGGTCTTTATACTTGTCACCATAGTTCTGCCTTTTCCAGAACGTCATATAGTTGGGCCTTTCAGACTGGCTTTTCCCACTTAGTAATACGCAGGTAAGTTTCCTCTATGTCTTTTCATAGCTTCATAATTCATTTCCTTTTAGCACTGAGTAGTATTCCATTGTCTGGATGTACCAAGGTTATTTCTCCACTGACCTACTGAAGGACATCTTAGTTGCTTCCAAGTTTTGGCAATTATGAATAAAGCTGCTATAAACATTCATGTGCAGGTTTTGGGTGGACATAAGTTTTTAACTCTTTTGAGTAAATACCAAGGAACACAATTGCTAGATCATATGAAAAGAGTGTGCTTAGTTCTGCCAAACCATTTTCCAAAGTAGCTGTTTATTTTGCATTTCCGAGAGTTCCTGTTGCTTCTCATCCTTACCGGCATTGGGTGTTGTCAGTGTGGATTTTTGGCCATTCTAAAAGGTGTGTGATGGTATCTCATTGTTCCAGTTTGCATTTCCCTGATGACAAGTGATGTGAAGCATATTTGTCATCTGTGTATCTTCTTTGGTGAAGTGTCTGTTTTTAAAATTGCCCTTTGGCCGATTTTTAAATTGAAATCATTTCCTGTTGAATCATAAGAGTTCTTTGTATAATTTAGGTAGCAATCCTTTATCAGATATGTCTTTTGTAAATATTTTGTCTTAGTCTGTGGCTTGTCTTCTCATCCTCTTGACAGTGTCTTTTGCATAGCAGAAACTTTTTTTTATCCTAACAAGGAAATGTTTTTATTGATTTTTAGAGAGAGAGGAAGGGAGAAAGAGAGAAACATCCATCAGTTGTCAACCAGGGATCAAACCTGCACCTTTTTGGTGTACGAGATGAAACTCCAAGCAGCTGAGCCACCCAGCCAGGGCTGCATAGCAGAAAATTTTAATTTTAAAGAACTCCACCTTATCAATTATTTCTTTCATAAATCATGCCTTGAGTGATCACCAAACCCAAGATCATCTGGATTTTCTCCTATACTATCTTCTAGGTGTTTTGTAGTTTTACCTTTTACATTTAGGTCTGTGATCTACTTTAAGATAATTTTTGTAAAGGGTGTAAGTTCTGTGTATGAATTTATTTCTTTGCATGTGAATGTCCAGTTTTCCCAGCACCATTTGCTGAAAAGATTTTTCTCCACTGTATTGCCTTTGCTCCTTTATCAAAGATCAGTTGACTATAGGTCTAATGCTGGGCTTTATTTTGTTCTATGAATCTATTTGTCTATCTTTTTTTCTACCAGTACCACACTTTAGATTATTGTAGCTTTATAGTGTAAGAAATAAGGCGAGACCTCAAATTCAGGGGTCCTGGTAGAACACAAAACATACTTGGGAGCCAAGCAGCAAGGCAAACATCTTCACTTCTACGTAGAAGGATGCGCAGCACATGGTCTAGAACAGCGGTTCTCAACCTGTGGGTCGCAACCCCTTTGGGGGTCAAACAACCCTTTCATAGGGGTCGCCTAAGACTATCAGAAAACACATATATAATTACATATTGTTTTTGTGATTAATCACTATGCTTTAATTATGTTCAATTTGTAACAATGAAATTGGGGGTCACCACAACATGAGGAACTGTATTAAAGGGTCGCGGCATTAGGAAGGTTAAGAACCACTGGTCTAGAAGCACATGCACACTGAGCAGGCTGTCTACTTGGCTTTTTAATTCTGACACACGTGACCTGTCCCTCACTCTTGATTGGAGCTCAGGCGCACAGTCTTTCGCGATTGGCTAATTTGAAGGGAGGGATTGACCTTTGCCATTTAAAGGTGGCAGCCCCCAGGGGAGCTGCAAGCCATGCGGCCAGCATGGCAGCTGCTTAAACTGTTCTTTTTTTTTTTTTTTTTAATATATTTTATTGATTTTTTTATAGAGAGGAAGAGAGAGGGATAGAGAGTTGGAAACATCGATGAGAGAGAAACATTGATCAGCTGCCTCCTGCACACCTCCCACTGGGGATGGGCCCGCAACCAAGGTACATGCCCTTGGCTGGAATCAAACCCGGGACCCTTCAGTTGCAGGCTGATGCTCCATCCACTGAGCCAAACCGGTCAGGGCCTAAACTGTTCTTTGACAGAAAAAGTTACTTGTTTATTCTCACAATAGTAAGGCTTCAATTTCAAGTAGGTAATGTCGGTCCTCAGAGTTTGTTCTTATCCTTTAATATTGTGTTGGTTATTCTGTGTCTTTTGCCTCTTCACATAAAATTTAGGACCATTTTCTTGATAATTACAAAAAAAAAGTTTTCAGCTTTTACAAATAAAGCTGATTTGAATCTAAATCTCAAGTGGGAAAGAATTGATTTTGACAATATTGAGTTTCCCTATCCATCAACATGGAATATCTCTGCATTTACTTAGTTCTTTGATTTCTTTTATCAGTTTTTCAGTTTTCCTCCTACAGGTTTTGTATATATTTTCTTAGATCGATACCTAAGTATTTTATTTTCTGGAGTGCTAATGGTATTGTATTTTTAATTTCAAATTTTACTTGTTCATTGCTGGTATATAAGATAGCAGTTGACTTTCGTTTATTAATGTTGTATCCTACAACCTTATTATTCTTATTTATTAGTTCAGGAGAAGTTTTTTCATGTGGTTTTTGTTTTTTTCAGATTTCTACATAAACAGTCATGTCATCTATTTATTTCTTCCAAATCTGTATACTTCTTATTTCCTTTTCTGATTGCATTAGCTAGGACTCCCAGTTCGATGTTGAGAAGGAGTGGTGATATTGGACATCCTTGTGTTGTTCCTAATATTAGTAGGAAAGTTTATAATTTCCCACCATTAAATCTGATATTACTTGTAGGTTTTTAGTAGATGTTTTTATAAAGTTGAGGAAGTTCCTTCTATTCCTAGTTTTCTGAGACAGTCAGTTGATTGTTGACAAGGGTGCTAACACAGTGTAGTGGAGAAAATAAAAGACTTTGCCCTAGCTGATTTGGCTCAGTGAATAGAGCGTAGGCCTGTGTACTGAAGGGACCTGGGTTCGATTCCAGTCAAGGGCACATGCCTGAGTTGCAAGCTCGGTGCGACTTTCAGGAGGCAACCAATCAATGATTCTCTCATCATCGATGTTTCTATCTTATCTCTTCCTCTTCCTTCCTCTCTGAAATCAATAAAAATATTTTTTTTAAAAAAAGAAAGACTTTAACAAATGATATTGGACAACTGAATAGTCACATGAGAAAGAATAAAGTTGGACCCCTTCCTCACATCACACATAAAAATGCACTCAAAATGGCCCTGGCCAGTGTGGCTCCCTTGGTTAGAGCATTGTCCTGTGCAGTCGAGGTGCATGGAGAAGGCAACCAATCCATGTTGATCCATGTTTCTCACCTCAGTGTCTGTCTGTCTCTCTCTGCCTCCCTCCCTCTCTCACTCTCCCTTTCCTTTCTCTAAACTCAATAAAGAAAACATATCCTCAGATGGGAATTAAATATCCTATATAATAAAAGGCTAATATACAAATCGACCAAACAGTGGAACAACCGGTCACTATGATGCTCACTGACCAGCAGGGGGCAGGCGCTCAGTGGAGGAGCTGCCCCCTGGTGGTCAGTGTGCTCCCACAGGGGGAGCACCACTCAGCCAGAGCCTCTCCTGCCTCTGTGGCAGCACTAAGGAGCCATCAGTCGGACATCCCCCGAGGGCTTCCAGACTGTGAGATGGACCAGGCCGGGCTGAGGGACCCCACCCTCACCCCCAGGTGCACGAATTTTGTGTACTGGGCCTCTAGTAAATATATATTATCCTATCTAATAAAAGAGAAACATGGTAATTGGCGTACAACCGCTACCCTTCCCATTGGCTAATCAGGGCGATATGCATAACGGGGCGGCGCCCCAACTCCCCAGTCGGCCCTGCTCTGAGCCTGACCAGGGTCTGCACCTAGGGATTAGGCCTGCCCTCTGCCACCCGGGAGCAGGCCTAAGGCAGCCAGGCAGCTTGAAACTAACATGAGGCTTCCTTGCTTCAGTGACAGAGGACTCCAACGTTCCCCGCCTGCCTTGCCGGCCTCTGAGCTTGCAGTTTAAGAAACATTGTAACAAATATAGAAGCTAACAAAACCCCAGGAACCAGCTTTCAGCAGGCTGGGATCTCAGAGCTGGAGCCAAGCCTCAGAGCTAAAGCTGGCCCAGAATAAAAAAGAAAAAGAAAAAAAGGAGCAGTTGGGAGCTTCAGTCCCTGCCTGAAAACAGCCCTCAGCCCCTCACCCAGACTGGCCAGGCACCCCAGTGGGGACCCCCACCCTGATCCAGGACACCCTTCAGGGCAAACCAGCCAGCCCCCACCCATGCACCAGGCTTCTATTCTATATAGTAAAAGGGTAATATGCCTCCCAGCACTGGGATCGGATCAGTGGAGCTGAGAGGCCTCCCGGCACCGGGATCAGCATGACGGGGCAGCGCCCAAACCCCCTGATCGCCCTGCAGCTCTGTGTGTGACAGGGGAAGGCACCCAACCCCCTGATCGGCCCTGCTCTGTGGGTGATAGAGGGCAGCACCCCAACCCCCTGATCCGCCCTGCTCTGTGTGTGACAGGGGGCGGTGTGCCAACTCCCCTATCGGCCCTACTCTCTGAGTGACAGGGGGGAGCTCCTCAACCCCCTGATAGGCCCTGCTCTGTGCGTGACAGGGGGGAGCTCCCCAACCCCCTGATCGGCCCTGCTCTGTGTGTGACAGAGGGCAGCGCCCCAACCCCCTGATTGGCCCTGCTCTGTGCATGACGGGGTGGTGCTGCAACCTCCCCATCGACCCTGCCTTGAGTGTGACAGGCGGCGGTACCCCAACCCCCCAATCAGCCCTACCCTGAGCGTGACTGAGGGTGGCATCGCAACCTCCCTATCCGCCCTGCTCTGTGCATAACCGGGCGGCGCCCCAACTCCCCAGTCGGCCTTGCTCTGAGCCTGACCAGGGTCTGCACCTAGGGATTAGGCCTGCCCTCTGCCACCCGGGAGCAGGCCTAAGTCAGCAGGTCGTTATCTCCCGAGGGGTCCCAGACTGCGAGAGGGCACAGGCTGGGCTGAGGGACCCCCCTCTCCCCCCTGAGTGCACAAATTTTTGTGCACCTGGCCTCTATCTATATAAAACCCTAATATGCAAATCAACCCAATGGCGGAACGACCAGTCGCTATGATGTGCACTGACCACCAGGGGGCAGATGCTCAACACAGAAGCTGCCCACAGGCCCCCACCAGTGGCGGCGGGGGATGGGGCCGGCGAATGAGCAGCACCAGGCCAGCCAAGGCAGGTGCAAGTGGGGGGGCCCCTGATCGCCCCATCAGTCACTCTGTGGCCCATGGCAGAGGGTGGAGCCAGCGAGCAGGCAGCACCAGGCCAAGCCGGGTACGAGTGGGGACCCCAATCACCCCACCAGTCGCCCCACAAATCCAACCTGATCGCTGGCCAGGCCTAGGGACCCTACCCATGCACAAATTTCGTGCACCAGGCTTCTAGTTTAGCAATAAAAAGGAAGGTACTGATTCATGCTGTAACACAGATGAATTTGAAACTTTATGCAAAGTTTAAAAGGCCATATGAAAGTCCAGCCGGTGTGGCTCAGTGGTTGAGTGTCAACCTATGAACCAGGAGATCACTGTTCAATTCATGGTCAGGGCACACACTCAGATTTTCAGCTCCATTACCAGTAGGGGGCATGCAAGAGGCAGCCAATCAATGATTCTTTCTGATCATTGAAGTTTCTCTCTCCTTCTCCCTTTCTATGAAATCAATAAAAACATACTTTAAAAAAAAAAGCCATACACTTTTTAATGACATGTCCAGAATAGACAAATCTGTAGAGAAAGAAACCATTAATGTTTGGAGTGGAGGTTGAGGATGGAGAGTCACTGTTAATGGATATGGGGTTTCTTTTGGGGGTGACAACAAATAGTCTAACATTAATTGTAATGATGGTTCAACAACTCTGTGAGCATCCTAAAAGCCATTGTACTGTGCATTCTGAATGAGTGAGCTATGTGGTATATGAATTATATCCCACTAAAGCTGTTATTTAAAAAAATACAAGAGTAGCTGGCATGTGGTATTCACAGTGTAAGTGTTATCTCTGAGGAAGATTAGGTGGAAGTGGTGGAGGTGGTTGAGTGTGGCTACTAGAAATGTGCAGCATCTATTATTGTAAAGCATTCTCTTTTATAGGATCTCCTCTATCGAAGATCCAGGTCACTAGTGGATTATGAAAATGCTAATAAAGCACTGGATAAAGCAAGAGCCAAAAATAAAGACGTTTTACAGGCAGAAACGTCCCAACAATTATGTTGTCAGAAATTTGAAAAAATATCAGAGTCTGCAAAACAAGGTACTGTTACATTATCCTTTAATAAGGTAGGTATGTTTTACACTAGTATGTAAATAAAATAATCCTAATTTCTTTTGTTCACAGAACTTATAGATTTTAAGACAAGAAGAGTTGCAGCATTCAGAAAAAACTTAGTGGAATTGGCAGAGTTGGAACTAAAGCATGCAAAGGTAATGTCATAAAGGGTTAACAATTTCAGGAACTTAAAATTTACAAAGGAGTCAGTTATAAAACTGATTCCAAAGGATACTGTAAGAAATATTACTGAATTGAAATTAAATTTTCCACATTTATTTCACTCCTTTAAAATATTTGGTTTTAGTATTATCCTCTTACAGAGTTTTTTACAGCTCTTAAGTTCTTTCTTGTAGTTAATATAAAACTTAGCGCAAACCTTACAGTAAATATTAAAAGAGAATCTTAGAATTGAGAGAGATTTCTTAAGTGATGTCATTCAAACAAGAATAATATCTATAATGACTCTGGTGGTCAGCTCTGCAAGACTCTGGTATCTAATATAGAAACCAGTGTCTTTTTCTTTTTTTTCTTTTTTTTGACTAGTTGTTTAAAAAATAAATCTTTCGCCTGGTTGGTTTGGCTCAGTGGATAGAGCGTTGCCCTGCGGACTGAAGGGTCCCAGGTTCCATTCTGGTCAAGGGCACCTGCCAAAGTTGCTGGCTCGTTCCCCAGTGGGGGGCGTGCAGGAAGCAGCCAAGCTATGATTCTCTCTCATCATTGATGTTTCTATCTCTCTCTCCCTCTCCCTTCCTCTCTGAAATCAATAAAAATTAAAATATATATTTTTAAAAAATAATAAATCTTTCTGCCCTGGCCAGTTTTTCTCAGGGGCTAGAGCTTTAGCCCTGAGACCGAAGGGTCGGGTTTGATGGTTTGATTCCCACTCAAGGGCATGTACTTGGGTCGCAAGTTCCATCCCCAGCTCTGGTTGGCGTGTGTTCAGGAGGCAACCAATCAATCTCTCTCTCTCTCTCTCTCTCTCTCTCTCTCTCTCTCTCTCTCCCTCTCTCTCTCCCCCTCTCCCCCCCTCCCTCCCCCTCTCCCTCTCCCCCTCTCCCTCTCTCCCTCCCTACCTTTCTTCCACTCTTTCTAAAAAATCAATGGGGAAAAAAATATAAAATAAAAAATAAATGGAAAAATATCCTTGGGTAAGGATTAATAAACAAATAATCTCTCTAAATATATACAAATATCACTTGAAAAATAATTTTTAATATACTTTTATTGATTTCAGAGAGAAAGAGAGAGAGAGAGAGAAACATCAGTGAGGAGAATCATTGATTGGCTGCCTCCTGCATTCACCCCTATCAGGGATCAAACTCACAACCTAGGCATGGAACTGGTGACCTTTCTGTGCATAGGACAATACGCAACCAACTGAGCCACACTGGCCAGGGCTGTCTTCATGTATTTTAGAGGGGGGGGGGGGTGAGAGAGAGAGAAATATGTATTGGTTGCCTCCCATACACACTTTGACCAGGGATTGAACCTGCAACCTGGGTATGTGCCCTGACTGGTAGCGATGCTCTAAACACCAAACCACACTGGCCAGGGCCCATCTGTAAGAACTATTAAGTGTACAGTTCAGTCGTGTTGAGTATGTTCACATTGTGCAACAGGTCTCTAGGATTTTTTGTTGTTGTTGTTTATTTTTATTAAATCTTTATTGTTCAGATTATTACATTTGTTCCTCTTTTTTCCCCCCATAACTCCCCTCCTTCCAGTTCCCACCCCACCCTCCTCCCTCACTCCCCACCCACTGTCCTCATCCATAGGTGCACGATTTTTGTCCAGTCTCTTCCCGCATCTCCCACACCCCTTTCCCCCCCCAAGAAGTCAGTCCATTCCCTTTCTATGTCCCTGATTCTATTATAATCACCAGTTCATTCTGTTCATCAGATTATTTATTCACTTGATTCTTAGATTCACTTGTCGATAGATGCATATTTGTTGTTCATAATTTGTATCTTTACCTTTTTCTTGTTCTTCCTCTTCTTAACACTAGATTGCCCAAGGAAGTCATTTTGACTGCTTTTTAATTTCAATTAGAAAAACTGATGTATATAATGACAGAATTTCTTAGAATTTGGTGACTTTTTATACAACATATAAATGCATTTATTAGTAATTGTAGTTACCCCCCCCCTTCATTTCCGGTATATATATATATGTGTGTTATACCTATATTGCCCAAAAGCAGTCATTTTGACTGCTTGGGAAATTATGACTCTTATTATTGAATTGAGTAAATTTCTTATATGACCAGTTCAGCTCTGTATTGAAATAACAGTTTTCATTTTTTTTCGATTACCGTCACATGATAACATACAAGTACATGATAAATTGTCGATACTGGATAAGTTGCAGTTGCTCAATTAGCTAAACTAGTACTTGTTATTCGAATCTTTATGCAGTGATACTTGTTCTAATAAGTTGTTTATTTTATTTCTTTTGCGCCCTTAATTCATGAAAGAAATGTCGAATATAAGTGAGTTATTGGAAAAGCTAAGGAACATAAGTGAAGAGTGCTCCGATATTATTCTTTCACAATGCAGTCATTTTGACTGCTTTTGGGCAATATAGGTATATACAAAATTTCGGTCTTTCTAGTGTTAAAGGATACCTTTCAGCATTTCATATAATACTGGTTTAGTGGTGATGAACTCCTTTAGCTTTTCCTTATCTGTGAAGCTCTTTATCTGGCCTTCACTTCTGAATAATAGCTTTGCTGAATAAAGTAATCTTGGTTGTAGGTTCTTGGCATTCATCACTTTGAATATTTCTTGCCATTCCCTTCTGGCCTTCAAAGTTTCTGTTGAGAAATCAGCTGACAGTCGTATGGGTATTCCCTTGTAGGTAACTGGGTTTCTTTCTCTTGCTGCTTTTAAGATTCTCTCTTTGTCTTTTGCTCTTGGCATTTTAATTATGATGTGTCTTGGTGTGGTCCTCTTTGGATTCCTTTTGTTTGGGGTTCTCTGCGCTTCCTGGGCTTGTAAGTCTATTTCTTTCACCAGGTAGGGGAAGTTTTCTGTCATTATTTCTTCAAATAGGTTTTCAATATCTTGCTCTCTCTCATCTTCTGGCACCCCTATAATTCGGATGTTGGTACGCTTGAAGCTGTCCCAGAGGCTCCTTACACTATCTTCGTATTTTCGGATTCTTTTTTCATTTTGCTTTTCCAGTTGGTGTTTTTTGCTTCTTCACATTTCAAATCTTTGACTTGATTCTTGCGCTCCTCTGGTCTGCTGTTGGGAGTCTGTATAGTATTCTTTATTTCAGTCAGTGTATGCTTAATTTCTAGTTGGTTCTTTATCATAACATCAAGGGTCTCATTAGATTTCTTATAGATCTCATTAAGTTTATCGGCGGCTTCTAGACAGTTCTTGAGAGACCTTAAAAGTGCGGTTCTGAACTCTATATCTTCCATTGACAATTTTGTCCTGTTTCTTTGTCCCCACATTTTTTTTATGCTTTCTTGGTGCACCCCCTAGTGGTCTTTGTGCGCAGTCTTGTTGTAGTTAAGCCTTGATTGTTGTAGTTAATACTGGGGGGATTTGACCTCCAAGCCAACTGGCTGTGAGAGTCAGCTGTGTCTGCAGTGGGAAAACTTCTGTCCTCTAGGGAGGTGCTAATCTAGGGTTTGCCTGAGGCTATCCAGCAAATGGCTCTGTGCAGGGCTTGGGTGGGGCGGGTCCCAGGGGATCTAGAGGGCGAGCGGAGCGAGCAGTTATGGCTGCTCTCAGTCCCGTCCCCAGAGGCTCTGCCTCTCAGAGTCCCAGCAACCGCTGCAAACCTCAGAGAGAAAGCTGCCCTCCCGTTCCGACTGAAGCCAGACAGTCCCACTTCTCCCGTTTGAGTCTGGGTCCCTAGAGACTCGCCCAGATCTGGAGCTCAGAGTCTGAAATTCCCTCCCGATTGAAAATGACAACCGCGCCCTCAGCCACCAGCCCGCTCACCTCCGCACCTTTGTATTTTCCGCACTGCGCCTCCTCTGAGTCTCGGTATGCTGTTCTCTTTCCTTCTAGTTGAAGAATTTCCCCTCAGCCAGCTTTCCTGTGGTTCTGGGTGATGTCCGTTCAGTCTTTTAGTTGTATTTTTGAAGTGGTTGTGCGAGGCAGCATTCTCCGGTGTTTACTTGGTTCTCTCGGATTTTTTTATTTTGAGCATTTAATTTTTAAAATGTAATTGCAGGCTACATTTACAGCTGTTAGAGTTTAGCTTGCTAGTTTTAGCCTAGAGCACTCATATCTTTTAAAAATATGGATTTGATCGCATAGAATTTACTATTAAACTAATTATTCCTACAAAGTGGTGGACATTTGTAATTTGTATGAACTTCCCTTTTATAACTTCATCTAAATTTTAATGTAAAAGATTGATCCAGCACCAAAAGGAATCAATATTTGTTAATCTAATTATAAAAGTACATGGCACCAAGAAAGGCTAATTTTTGTGGTGGTGGTGGTGTTAATCCTCACCCGAGGATAATTTCCATTGATTTTTAGGGAGAGGAGAAGAGAGAGGGAAAGACAGAGAGAAACATTGATGCGAGAGAGACACATCGATTGGTTGCCTCCCGTGCATACCCCATCGCTCAGTCACCACTATCCTGTGTGGCAGCCACTAGCCTCATGTGGCTATCAAACACTTGAGATGTGGGTAGTGCAAATGAGGAACTGAGTTTTTATTTATGTTTAAATTTTTTTTTTACTTTTTAAATATTGAAGTTTAGAGAGAGAGGAAAGGAGGAGGGGAGAGAGAGGGAGAGAGGGAGGGAGACAGAGGAGCATCAATGTGAGAGTGAAACATTGATCAGCTGCCTCCTGTACAACCCCTACCGGGGATCAAACCTGCCACCTGGGCATGTGTCCTGACCAGTACTCAAACCCTACAACCTTTCGGTTCATGGGACAGCGCCCAAGCAAATGAGCCACACCAGCCTGTGCATGTTCACTTTTTTTTTTTTTTTAATTTTTTTATTGTCTAAGGCAGTGGTTCTCAACCTTGGCTGCACATTAGAATCACCTGTGCCGCCAAGGTTGAGAACCACTAGTCTAAAGTTTTACATATGTCTCCTTTTTCCCCAATTGACTCCCCTCCCCCCCCCAGTGCATGTTTACTTTTGACCAGCAGAAATGTAAATTTTACGTAGCTGCACATAGCTAATGGCTACAGCATTGGCATCTTAGCATCATACAGTTTTTATCATCTACTCATGATTTTTGCCTGACTTTGATATTAATATGATGGTTGCCAAGTGGTCATTCTCTAATTCCATCATTCTTTATACATTTCAGTTGACTTTCTACTTGACGGAAGGGGTTTCTTTCACCCCCATTTTATATATTATGTAACCTAAATATTGGGGCAAAAGTAGGCTTCCATTTGTTTGTCTAGAAAATAATACAATAATATAAAAAAATATATATAAAAAAATAATAATAATAATACAATAATAATAATAATAATAATAATACCAGAATAAACTGTTCTTCACATACTCACAACTGGAAACCTTCTTTTGCCTCTCCCTGTACTTAAATTTGCCTTTACAACTCTCCAAATTTGGATGGCAGTGTACATGCTTTACAATGGATACTTAGGTATGAATTGCATACTTTTGTATGTAATCTTACCATTTTTATCAAAACTGCAATACTTAGAGTGGATGGTACATCCCTTTGCCCCTTACAAATGGGTACTTAGGTATGAACTTCATACAATACTGTTGCCTGTAATCTTACCATTTTTATCAAAACCACTATATATCTATATGAGTGTATTTGTTAATGGCTATAGGACAGTGATAGGAACCTATCTTACAGCCAGAAAGTGTTCAGTAATTTAACCTGGACACGAAGGGCATACTTCCTCCCTCATTTTGAACATTCCAGATCAAAGCATTAACATTGGTCTAGCTGGAAGTTTCCTGAAGAACGTAGTATGTGGAAAATGTTGTACATGAAACAAATTCTATAATGCTTTGTCTATTTGTGTATAATAAGTAGCTGTATCCAAACTTCCTGTGTTGTAACAAATTAAAATTTGGGCGATTTTTCATACTTTATATTTTGAGTGAGTCTCTCCCAAACTATTTGAACTTCATACTTGACTCTCCCTTCCTGTTTAGGGTAACCTCCAGTTGCTGCAGAACTGCCTGGCAGTGTTAAATGGAGACACATAAGCCACACCCCACCGTCGGGGTCAAAAAGGGCTGCCTTCCTTCAGATTTTACGTTTGTTTTCTTCATGATGTTCGGCATTCACTGCTCACTGGAAACAAAAGAAACAGCTGACAACGTGCATCTACTCACCTCTTTTCTGAGAAACCACAGAGCGGTGCGGCCCATGGGCACTGCCAGCCCGGCCTGTGGTGGGCGCTGCCCTCCCGCCTCCCCCCCTGCAGCTCCCCGGGGCGGGGGTTGCTCCTCCTCTTCAAAAGCCCAAAGTTCAGTCCTTTCCTACAGTAGCCTCTATAGCTCTGTTATTTTATGAATAGTATTCCTTATGGCTGCCAATCTTACTTACCTTTCAGTCATTTCTGAAGTTTAACCCTTTCAAAATATATTCTTCAAACAAGATAAAGATTGCCACTACCTTTTTTTGAATTTTGTTTTTAAGGAAACATGGAATACCACCTTAGTTCATTCATGTATCCTGGTAAAGCATCTTAATCAGACTTATTTTTAATTAATGAATATTTCTTAGAAGTTTTGGGACAGACTTTATGTAATCTTTCTAAGTATGATTTCTGAAGAAAAGCAAATGCGTTAGTATGTTTGCCTTAAACTTGTAGACTAAACCAACTATTGTCAAATAAACGGTGATAACAGTGATGGTTTCTAACTCTGGTCATTGCATCACTCTGACATCTGGGGTAGCTCTACTGAATCTGCTCCTCCCTCATTCTTACAGAGCAGGTCTTAGTTTTCCTTCTTTCCTTCGGAGTGACAGAGTGAGCCAAGCTCACCCATCCCTTCACAAAACCATGGACTGCTGCTGTGCTTTGGCAATTCATAGACGATGGAGTTGGGCAGAGGCCGGTTAGAGACAGCTGTTTCTAAAATCCAGGAGCTGAGAATATGGCCTGCTATGATTTCCTGGATTCTATCCCTAGCTCGCCAATGAACCATGTGACATATGCCATTGAGCCCGTACTTGGTAGTTATGCCAGTAATAGATTAGGAGAGAGAAAGAGAGAGAGAGAGAGAGAGAGAGAGAGAGAGAGAGAGAGGTCTGCTGTAGGGAACAACTCGTGCTGGTGGAAAAGAAATAGAAACAGGTGGAATAAAGTTTGGGTACCATAAAGGCTACTAACTGTCAGTAGTTACATGACCAACATACTGGCCTTCCTAATGTGGTGAACATTATGCCATGCCTATTTAAAATTAGGTTGAGTGGGTGGCTTTTCCCAGCGTCTTTTTCCGAGTTTTCTCCCATTTGGAAACCACGGGCATTCGGGTTGGTCACCGCCGGGATGGGCTCTGAAGGCCTGGCCTACGCCCCAAGCCTAGTCCGGGGGATCCCGCCCTCCTCCACAGCCTCGCTGCTGTGCTGGTGAAGATTCTCTCCTTCACTCTTGCTCACCGGTGCCATGCGAGCTGTTGGCCGGGAGATCTGTGTGCTTTGTCCTTCGGGTCACCTTCACTGGTGACAATATGCCCATGCAGTGCTCACCAAGCGGGTGAACGTGGGATGGAGAGCCCTAGCTCAGGACTCGGGGGGGGGGTTCCTTCACGGGGTGCCCTGTGGCCTCAGGCAGGTTCACTTGACCTCTCTCTCTGCCTCGGTTTCTCTACTCCACCAGACACATTGACCTACCTCACTGGGGTGTTGTGAGGATTAATCCATGTTGGTACAGCGCTTGGGAAATGTGAAGATGCTCTGTAAATGCCAAGAAATGGCAGATACAGGGCAAAAAGCTATACATACCCAACAGTTCATCTGTTTGTACCACGGTGGCCTTTGGGGGGAGGCGTTAGAGTGGATGGTACCTCCCATGGCCTCTTACATTTGTAGAGTACTTGTTGGGGGTGGGGGTCGGCTGGAAGCAGCAGAGTGGGGGAGGGGGGCAGGGATACTTCATGTAGAAATGATTTGACCACCACACTGTGCAGACAAATCCTACAAATGAGGTAAAGAATATGTTACTCGCTGAGGACATACAAAGGAAAGATTCTACTTTGCATCTCCAGAACAAACATTTGTTATTCCACAGCCCAGTGCTTGTTTGTCCCCGATAAAAATAGCAGCCCTGGATTCGCTGCTATGAGTTGTGTGCCACTGATAAAGCATCTGTAGACCATCTCTGACTGTGGGACACAACAGTGACACGGAAGGAAAGACACCTCCTGCCCCGCGGGCGTGGTTCAGGGATTGGGCATCGACCTATGAAGCAGGAGGTCAGGGTTCTACTCCTGGTCAGGGCACAGCCCGGGTTGCCGGCTAGATCCCCCATTGGGCCTGCAGGAGGCAGCCCATCAATGTTGATGTTTCTCTCTCCCTTTCCCTCTTGAAATCAATTAAAAAAAATTTTTTTTAAAAAAGAAAAGAAAAGACACCTATTGGCAGAGATCAAAGCCCTATACGGATGGTCTATGGTTTCCCTCTGGTGATGCTTTATGCCAGCGATTTCCAAACACTTGTGTCGCGAGAATTTTTAAAACATCTAATACCTGCCTATTTATTCAGGGGCACTGACCTCTTTCCCTTAGATTGTCAAAATAAATAAATAAATAAAAATAAGACAACAGCCAACAAACAAAATAACAGCCATGGATGTGAATGAATCAAAATGATACCTATTTCTATTTTGTCAGATTGGCAAAAAAATCTATTTTATGGTGTGCCGCAGAACTTTGGTGAGTTTGTATGCCGCGAGATGAAAAAAGGTTAAAAACCGGTGCTTTGTGCTCTGAGAAGGAGGAACAGGAGCGGACCAGCACCCGGAAGGGTCTGGGGGAGTCAGCGGTTGGGAGGGAACCGGGGGAATGTGCGGCGAGGGGCTGATTCCCCGCGAGCGGAGGGAAGCAGGGGGAGAGGCTGCAGAAGGGAGCAGGTCAGGCCCCGGCCGAGGGCTCAGCCGTGGCGCGTGGAAGGGCCCCGGTTCAATGATCCCGGTCGGGGCGCTACCTTGACTGCAGGTTCCTTCCCCGCCCCGTCGGGAATCGCGCACCGGGCAAGCAATTGATGGGTCTCACATCCCTGGTTCTCGCGCTCTCTCTCGCTCTCTCTCTCGCTCTCTCGCTCTCTCTTTCAGGATTAACAAAGTAAGTGGATCAGGCCTGTAGACCAGTAGACCACTGAGGTTCACACTGGTGATACCTGGTTTGGAAACCCTTATTCAATATCCTTGATGTTTTGTAGTAAAACTATAGGAATTGGGCTCAAAGCGACCTTTTTTAAGTGGGGCACTCTGCAGAAAACAGTAAAATGGGAGACGCGACAAGGGTTTAAAAGAAAAGTGCCCTGGGGAACAGGGAGCGAGCTACTCAGGGCCTTAAACCAAGGAGTGCGATTCTAGATTCCAACTGTGTCTGGAAGCCCGCCTCCACCCGCGCCCATCCTTGTTCTGTTCACGCGGAACGTGCAAACCAGGTGCGACGGGGGAAGGAAACCTAGTATGACTCTGACTACAGAGGAGGAACAATGAGAGCGGGAGACTCGGATGGAACTGACTCCTCGCACCCCGTTCACAGCTCGCCGTTGTCTGGAAACTCACCACAAAGTAGCACTCAAAGGAGAATAAAAACGCCGGGATCAACAAGGCCTAAACAGCAACCCACCGCTTCTATCTTTAGAAACTGCAGAAACCAGGGGAGAGCGCGAACGCAGTCCCCCACTACCACAAATTATGCAGTCGAGTTTCCCACATTTGGGGAAATCGCAGGGGTCAGCACATCCGGAGTGCAATGGATAAGCCTCGCCCTGGGAAAACCACCTTCGTGATCATGGTATCTCCCCTGCCAGGTAAGTATGAGTTGCGGCCGCCGCCCACACCCCAACCCCCACGCGCCACCCACCCTTCACACACGCTCACTTCACTCAACACGCCGCGGCGCCCCCGCTGCCCCAGGGACCCGAGCGGCAACCGCGCCCGATGCGACAGCAACCCCGGGGGCGCGTCCATCTCGGGATGCGGGGACGTGGGGGCGCCGGCGGAGTGGGACCGGCAGCCTCTGCGCGCCTGCTCATCTGCATACACCACGCCCCCTGCCTGACGTCCCGGGCGCCCTGTCTCCGGGTTCTGTTCCGCGCCTGTGGCCGCGAGGCGACGAGTCCCCGACCCGGGAGGGAGGACGGGGTCTCGCTGCACCCGGCGCCCAGCACTTGTGAGGGCCCCACCGAGGGTGGGTCAGGGCCCGGGCTTGCTCTCGCCTTCCTGTCAACCGAAATGAGTCCCTTCAACTTAGAGACTAAGATCAGAGTTTCGTCATCAATTTAGCAGGAAACTGTTTCGCTCCTGGTTCCGGGCCTTTCAGGTTAGACGGTGACCCCATCGAGCCGCAGGGAAAGGAACAGGGGACGGAGGGTCGGGTCCAGGCGGCCGTTCGCGGTGGAGACGCGGGGGCCGGGGCGGGGCGGCGCGTCTCTGAAAGGAGAGGAACGGAAATGTCACGCTCCCGGCTCGGGGCTCGGGGCCGCCTCAGGCCCCCGGGTCTCTCTCTCCTCCGCCGAGAAGGCTCCTTCCTGAGCCGAGTGGAGGCTGAAGGCGCCTCCCGCGGACATGGTGGCTCCTGAGCGGTCGGTCCCCGGGGCACAGCCCGGGGGAGGCGGACTGGAGGACGGGGGCGGCCCGGCTGCGGGGAGATGGGGACACTGAGCAGCAGCCTTTCTGATGGTTGGTTGTGTCCGGAAGTGTCCTGCCTCCGTGTGTATTTCCTGAAAACGAAGGGATCTCTCACCTAACCCCCAGTGCGATGATCAAAATCAAGAAATTAACCCTGGTGCAATATTTACAGTATTTTCCTCATTTACTCTGCAGACATTATTCAGTTTCCATCCATCGCCCCTATAATGCCCTTTATAGCAAAGGAGAATTCAAACCACGTATTGCATTCGGACATCATGTCTCTTTAACCTACTTTAATCTGAAATAGTTCCCAGGTCGTTCTTTGTAGGCATTTTCGAAGACTGGAGACCGGTTATCCTAGACAGTCCTTCCACTTGGGGGTTGTCCTGTTTCTTCATAATCACGTTCAAATGCATATTTGAAAGGAAGACTAACTACAAAAGGGCTTTTGTGACTGTTATGGGCTGACCTGGTTCCCTCCAGAGACATATTTTGAAGTCCTAACCCCTGGTACCTAGGAATGTGACCTCACTTGGGAATAAGATCTTTGCAGACACAACCAAATTACGGTGAGGTCACCACGAGAGCGGTCCCTAATCCAATATGACAGGGTTATCCCTATAAGAGGAAAAGGCCATGTAAACAAAGAGACACACAGCCCGGCTGGTGTTGCTCAGTGGTTGAGTGGCGACCTATGAACCAGGAGGTCACGGGTTCGATTCCCGTCAGGGCACACGCCCCGGTTGTGGGCTCGATCCCCAGTGTGGGACGTGCAGGAGACAGCCGATCCGTGATTCTCTATCATCATTGATGTTTCTATCTCTCGCTCCCTCTCCCTGCCTCTCTGAAAGCAATAAAAAATACTTTTAAAAAAATAAAAATGAAATAAAGGGGAAATAATAAAAAATGCCTGGTTAAAAGAAGAAGAAGAAGACAGAGACACACGAGGAGGGAGAACTCCATGGGATGACAGAAACAGATTGGAGTGATGTGACCACAAGCCAAGGACTGCTGGTCCCCCTAGGAGCTAGGAAGAGGCAAGGAGAGATTCTACCCAGAGTCTGAGTAGGAGCATGGCCCTGCCGACGCCTTGATTTTGGGTACCCAGCTTCCAGAACTGTGAGAGAACAGATGCCTGTTGTTTTAAGCTACCCAGTTTGTGGTGGAGGCTTACCTTAGAGTTAATCAGGGTTCCGATCCAGCGAGAAAGCCAGCATCACAGAAAGTGAGTCGTAATCTTCATGCTGGTGGATGGTCTTGCCTTCTGTTTTTTTTAAAAAAAAAAAAAAATGCAACACCTGCCTTGGCAAGTGTGGCTCAGTTGGTTGGAGATACATCCTGTATACCGAAAAAGTTTTGGGTTCGATTCTCAGTCAGGGAACATACCTAGGTTACAAATTTGATCCCTGGTTGGGGCACAAACGGAGGCAACCGATGCATGTTTCTCTCTCTCTCTCTCTCTCTCTCTCTCTCTCTCTCTCTCTCTCTATATATATATATATATATATATATATATATATATATATATATATCTTTCCCTCTCTGTCTCTCTATCTCTATCTCTATCTCAACCCCCCCCCCTTCCTCATTAATAAACCTATCCTTGGATGAGGATTTAGAAAAACACACAAAAAAGTAATACCTGTGAAGCACAATAAATAGAAGCCCAACAAAACGAGGTGAGCCTGTACTTTGCTGTAACCGCCCTAACAATGTAATGCCGTGTCCTCCTCTGGGCACCACATTTGCAGGCACTTGAGGTCATTTGTTCAAGTGTTGGTGGTGGTACATTGGTTACTTGGGTAAGGTGGTGTACCAGTTACCCAGGGCTGTGGAACAGAGTGCCCTCAGACAGTGATTTAAAATAATGACCATTTATTTGCTCACAACTCTTTGGATCGGCAATTCTGGCTGAGCTCAGCTGGGCAGTTTCTTCAGGTCTCCAGTGGAATCACTCAAACAGCTGCCGCCAGCTGGGGCCGGGAAACAAACCGTGACCTCCTGTCCCACTCAGAGGTCGAAGCTCAACCACGGAGCCAAGCCGGCCGGGCCATCACTGCCTTTGTTTATTTGGATGTTCAGATGTTCTCCAGTCGGGCCCATGGAAGCCCCGTCTAGCCGGCTGCCTGTGGAGATGTTCACGTGCTCTTTGGAGCATTTCCTTATTTTCTGGCACAGCGTGTTCCGGGCCCATCCAGGGAAGGGGTCCCCTTCCCTGGCTCCTTGAAAATCATCTATTTCTCCAAAAAGCCTGGTTCTTTTCATTGGGGAACGGCATTTGGAAAGCAAGAACAGGCCCCTGGGCGTGCTTATTGTTACACGTGGATGGGGCTAGGAAAGGCATATATTCCCTACACATGTCTAGATCTATTCAAAAGAATGAGGCCCTAGCTGGTTTGGCTCAGTGGATAGAACGCTGGCCTAGGGACTGAAGGGTCCCCGCTTCATTCCCCTCAAGGGCAGGTACCTCCATCACAGGCTCCCTGCCCTGGGGGTGGGGGTGGGGGGGCATGCGGGAGGCAACCAATCCATGTGTCCGTCTGTCTCTCCCTCTCCCTTCCACTCTTTCTAAACATCAGTGGAGAAAATATCCTTGGGTGAGCATTAAAATAATGTTTATAATCATGAGCCCCTACTGACACCTTCAATTCCAATTTCCCACTTAACACCACACCCTTCCTCCTTGCCCTCCATTCCCTACTGGACTCCCAGCACCCCTTTCCTCACTAACTCCTGCAACACACACAGCATCCGTACAGATTGGTTATGGTCACAAACTATGAAAAACGAAGCTACTGTGGGACAGGCTAGTGTTGGCTGTCAGTTCTTGTCCTTAGACTTGAAGATGCTTATAAGTTAATACACTGAGCTGAAGAGTCATTTTGGTGTGACTCTTGTTTTCACATTTTTCCTAGACAGGAGGTAGTATAGTACATATATTTATGCATTTACTTTTTTCAGTGAATCATATCTAGAAATAAACATAGCGGTCCAGCAAACCGGCCCTAACCTGATCCAGGACACAAAGGCAGCCCAAGAAAAAGGAAACCACCTAGAATCCCAAACGGTGATCTTCCGCTGGGGAAAATTTTAGAGAAAATCGACCCCCTCAATCTAACTTTAAACTACAAACTAAAGTTTATTTCAACTAGAAGTCTCAGAGCAGATCTCTCCTGAGTCTTCTCTCCTGGAGTCGTGCGGCTGGCGGGTCAAAATGCAGGACAGGGCTCCGGGGACGTCAGGCCGGGGGCGTGGCGTATGCAGATGAGCAGGCGCGCAGAGACTGCCGGTCGCACTCCGCCGGCGCCCCCACGTCCCCGCATCCCGAGATGGACGCGCCCCCGGGGTTGCTGTCGCATCGGGCGCGGTTGCCGCTCGGGTCCCTGGGGCAGCGGGGGCGCCGCGGCGTGTTGAGTGAAGTGAGCGTGTGTGAAGGGTGGGTGGCGCGTGGGGGTTGGGGTGTGGGCGGCGGCCGCAACTCATACTTACCTGGCAGGGGAGATACCATGATCACGAAGGTGGTTTTCCCAGGGCGAGGCTTATCCATTGCACTCCGGATGTGCTGACCCCTGCGATTTCCCCAAATGTGGGAAACTCGACTGCATAATTTGTGGTAGTGGGGGACTGCGTTCGCGCTCTCCCCTGGCTTTACCTGGTTATAAAGACAGATGGCGAGGTCTCTTTAGCGGGCTGTCGTCGGCTTGTGAAATTTGGCGCTTTCTGCGTTCCTAATGCTAGCGCTACCCCAACGCCTAGTACATAGGAAGTTTCCCCGGAGGGTCTCGGCACCTGGTCTGTATGTAACTTTCTGTTGATTTTTTTCTATGGCGTTTTTACCTCCCGGTTATTTTATGTGGCTTTTGACCTGCAACTGAAGTGCACACTCTTATGTCTGATCTTCCCAAGCCCTACGGAGTCAGTAGCAACTTATTTTCCTTTAACCTTTACTTACCGGTTTCAGAGAAACATCCACTCGTTGCTCCACTTTATGCAGTCATTGGTTGATTTTTTTTTTTTTATGGCAGTAAATTGGTTTTTCATTCCTCCCCCCTCTCCCCGTTTATTTATGCTGCTGACACTATTACAGATGTCCCCGTTTCCCCCACTTTTGCCCGCCTCCACCCAGCCTTCCTTTCTTCTGTCCATCACCACACTGCTGTCCCTGCCATGTACGGTCTTTAGCTAATCCCTTCCCCTTCTCGCATCCAGTCCCCTCTCCTCCCTCCCCTCTGACAGCTGTCAGTGTGTTCTATGCATCCATGCCTTTGTTTCTATTTTGTTCGTCAGTTTATTGTGTTCACTGGATCTATAAGTGAGATCCTATGGTATTTGTCTTTCTTTGGCAGGCTTATTTCACTTCTCATAATAATCTGCAAGTCAATCCATGTTGTCCAAAAAGGTCGGATTTCCTTCTTTTTTACGGCCAGGTAGTACTCCGTACCCATTGTGTAAATAAATGTGCCACAGCTTTTTTATCCACTCATTTACTGATGGGCACTTGGCCTGTTTCTGGATCTCGGCTATCATCAATATTGCTGCCATGAACATAGGAGTGCATATATTCTTTCTGATTGGTGTTTCAGAAGTCTTGGGATATATTCCCAGATGTGGGATCGCTGGATCAAACAGCAGTGCCATTTTTAATTTGGGGGAGAAACTGGACACTGTTTTCCACAGTGGCTGCACCGATCTGCAGTCCTACCAACGGTGCACTCCGGTTCCCTTTTCTCCACATCCCCACCAGCATTTGTTGTTTACCTACTGGAAGCCAATGACAGCAGGGCTGAATCTGGGAATGGCTGATGGCATTTCCCCAAACCTGAATAGGATACATTAAATTGATTGTTTGCTGCCAGACAGCTCAGGGCATCTTAATCTACATGCTATTGCCTCCTACTGGCCAAACACCTGAAAAGCTGTAGGCTAATTCCCCCATTCTGACAATGGACTCTGTATAGGAAACCCTGACCCTTTGAAGTGTATCTCTCTGCTTCCCCTCAGGACAATTTGTGTTAATAAAAAGCATGGGGTCCTGAGACGAGGAGATCTCAGTTTCCTGTAAACTAGGCTCCTCTGACCCCCAAATGCCTTTCATAATTACCTTTCGTCTCTGGACTCCTATTTAATCAATGCACAGCCTTCTCCAGATTCCAGAACCCGTCTGGATGTCGGATCAAGACCCACGGGCAAATGTCGCCCAACGTCAGGCATTTATTTATCCATTTATCCACAGTAGCCATTCTGGCAGGTGTGAGGTGATCTCTCATTGTGGTTTTAATTGGTTCTTGTATGTTCCCTGACCAGGGATCAAACCCTCAACCTTGGCATATCGGGACGATGCTCTAACCTGACCAGGGCAGAATCAACGTTTTAACAAGATTCCCCATGTTGCCGAAACCGGTTTGGCTCAGTGGATAGAGCGTCGGCTTGCGGACTGAAGGGTCCCAGGTTCGATTCCGGTCAAGGGCATGTACCTGGGTTGCGGGCACATCCCCAGTAGGAGATGTGCAGGAGGCAGCTGATCGATGTTTCTGACTCTCTATCTCTCCCCCTTCCTCTCTGTAAAATATCAATATAATAAAAAATAAAAAATAAAAAAGATTCCCCATGTTATGCCCAGATTTCAGGATCCCCAAAAGACCACACCAGGGAGCCAGCTGAGTCCGATGCAAAAGCAGAGAGTCTTTTATTCAAACCCGGGCTTGGCTCCCCTACCCTCCTTACTGACACAGCAGCAAGTGGCAGAGAGAGGGCCAGCCCTGTGGGGAGAGAGGTTTTATAGTAAGGGGAGGAGAGAGGACTGTGGGCCCTGCCGATTGGCCAGGCGCAAGTCGGTATCTCGTTCCACAGGATGTGGTCGTATCTATGGCGCGCACTTCCCTTGATTGTCATTGGTCAGTTTAAAGAAGTCCTGGGTGTGGCTAGCAGAGGCTTGGGCTTCCGGGAAGAATCCTTGCCGAGCACATGGCTGCTGCCCAAAAATGGAGGACCCAGGGCAAGATGGAGGGCGTAGTCCTCGCCCTTTCCCCCCATTGATTTTTCTCATGGCACACATAAACACAGTAAAATAATATATATTTTTAATTAGTTAATTAATTAAATGATTTAATTAAATATATATTTACTTTATATTAATAATTTAATTAAATATATATTTGTTGATCTGACAAAAAAAGTGTAATTTTTATTCATTCACACCGGACAGCTATGTTTTGTGGTGTTACTTGTCATTTTTTAACTTGACAACCTAAGGGGAAAAGAGGTCAATGCCCCAAAATAGTTGGGTTTTGCTTTAAAAATTCTGGCAGCACACCGGTTGAAAAAGCACTCCTGTACATGTTGAAGCTTGAGAAACACTGATTTAGCATACTACACATTTTCGTTTCCTGCCTAACTTTACCCACTGGAATGTAAATTCCATGAGGCTAGGGATTCTTGACTATTTTGTTCACTGCTCCATTCGTAGTTGGCTAGAATAGCGCATGGCAATAATAGGCCTTTAGCACACTGATTTGATTAACCCCTAGAGTGCTGGGGAGCGCGATTGGGCTCCTCCTGTCTTTCGCCAAAAGTGTCGGGAGCGCTATTGCGCTCCTCCTGCAGTGTCACTAGTAGATGCTAGTACAGGGGTGGGCAACCCCTGGCACGCGAAAGCCTCTCTTATAATCGTCCATTTACAATTGTGAATCTTTGTTCTCAGTGATGAATTTTGTTAAGTCTCGTAATAGGAGTAGCCTGACGGATGAAAGTAGTAGCTCGTGCATATCTCTGAAGGTCACGAAATATAAACCTGATGTAAAAAGCTCTGTCATCAGTGATGCAGCAGCAAAAGTCCCACTGATAATATCAAACGGAGTCCTAAAGTTTTCTGTCGGACT